>NC_050573.1:27717891-28017891 GCF_011100635.1 Trichosurus vulpecula | reverse complement strand
CTAAGACTATGCTGATCTGCACTGGCAGAGGGAGTTTCCTCACCTGGGAAATCATAAGCCTTAAAATCCTATGCCCACCTAGCTGTTATGAGCAGAAGAAAGAGGTCAGAGGTCATAGATCTAGCGCTGCCGACACTTAGTCCAGTTTAGTGACCAGGCCAAGGCCACACTGGTCATGAGCACCAGAGAGGAAGGATTTGAATTCAAATCTTTTGACTCCAAAGGAGCCTGTGTTATTTCCCCTGCCCCTATTCGTGTGACTTGGGAGCCCATTTTTCTGGGCACCTTGGCGATGGGAGCATTGCTGGTGCCAAGGGCTTGGGGGTGGGGACTTACCCCTGCCGTAGTCCTAGCACAGATTTTAGCACACTTTAAGCACACTTTCAAGTGTTTAAAGTGTGATTTCAAGTGATTTCAAACGTGTAAAGAGCTTTGCAAACCTTAAAGTACTAGTGATGACTGTTTTCATCATTATTATCAGGCTTTGGGAATCCGAGACTTTGTTGGTGTGGATACGTAACAATAAGAGCCAACATTAATAGAGCTCTTAGAGGAGCTGGTGGTGCAACGGATAGAGAGCTGGGCCTGGAATCAGGAAGACCTGAGTTCAGATCTGGCCTCAGACACTGGCCAGCTGGGTGACCCTGGGCAAGTCACTTAACCCTGTTTGCCTCAGTTTCCTCATCTGTAAAATGAGTAAACAACAAACATTTCTGGTATCTTTGTCAAAAAATGGAGTCAGGAAGAGTCAGACATGACTGAAAAATGGCCGAACAAAATATAGTGTTTGCTGTGTGCCAGGCACCGTGCTAAGCTTTTTACACTTATTCTATCATTTGATCCTGATGACAACCTTGGGAGATGGGGGCTATGATTATTATTGTCATTTTACAGTTGAGGAAACTGAGGCAGAGTGACTTGCCCAGGGTCACACAGCTAGTAAGTGTCTGAGGCCCAATTTGGACTCGGGTCTTCCTGACTCCAGGTCCTATGCTCCATCCTCCTTGCCACCAATACGCCCGAGGAGCCTGGCAGAAAAGATAAGCAGACGTGAAATGATCAGCAGGTCATTAGCCTGCAACGTATGATCAAGAAGCAGATGATGCAAGATGCTGTGGAAAGAGCAGCAGTTCTGGATTCAAATCAGGACCTGGATTCAAATTCTGTCTCTGATGCTTGTGACCGCTGATGTTAAATGACCTTTGGGAAAGGCATTTAGCCTCCCTGGGCCTCAGTTTCTTCATCCGTAAAATGGATGGGGTTGGGCTAGAGTTCCCTTCCAACCCTAGATCTATGTATGACCCCATGATCAAAAGTTACTTAACCTCTCTAGGCCTCAGTTTCTTCATCTGTAAAATGGATGGGGTTGGGCTAGAGTTCCCTTCAAGCCCTAGACCTATGAGTTTGTGATCCCAATTCATCTAACCTCCCCGGGCCTTGGTTTCCTTATCTGTAAAATGGATGGCCTCTGAGGTACCTTCCAGTTATGGATCCATGACATTGATAAGCTGGAGACCATCTAGCAGGGGGGGTTAGAGAAAAGAGAAAGGTCTTGAAATTATGCCACATGAGGATCAGTCAAAGAAACTGGGAGTGTTTCGTCTAAAGAAGAAAATGTTTAGCGTTGGGAATGTGTGAGGACATGACAGGCTGTGTGAAAGGGCTTCACGCAGAAGGACAGATGAGCCTTGTTCTGATTGGCCCCAGAATATAGCACTAGTATTAACAGAAGGAAATTGCCAAGAGACAGAGCTCACTCTTATGTAATCTTCCTGGCGAGCTGTCCAAGAGCCCGTTGGGCCGCTTAGGGGTGTAGTGGGCCTCCCCTCAACAGAGGTCTTCAGGCATTGGCTGCACAATCCCTTTCTCCAGTATAATTTGGACCCTGACTCCAAGGCCCTCCTAGCTGTGAATACTCTGGAATATGAATTCTGTAAACTAGACATCAGGAGAACTGAAAGAGGTCTTCAGCACCATGGATAGAGCACTGGGCTTGGAGTCAGGAAGAGCAGAGTTCAAATTTCAGCTCAGGTCTGGGTGACCGCAGACAAGTCACTTAACCTCTGTCTCAATTTCCTCAACTGTAAAATGAGGACCTCCCAGGGATGTTATAAGGATAATATGAGATGGTGTTTGTAAAGTGCTTTATGAACCTGAAGCCATCATCATCATCTCGTCATCATCATGGCCCTAGTAGTCACCGTTGTTTGAGGACGGGGCTGTCCAACCTTAGGTTTTTATTGAAACAATAGACAATATATTTTGATGCGTCATTTTAGTGGGAGCTCTGCAGTAGCTCGGCTTCATTTGCTAAAGCATTTATGTCAATTTCTATGCTTGTAGGTGAGCCTTATAAATTGAGCTGTGGGCCACATTTTGGACAGCCCTGATTTGAGGACAGAGACTGGGATGGACAGGGATTGATGGGTTTCAAGTTGCACCATTACATGGAACACTCAAATTGATGAGTATAAGCCAAATAGGAATTCAGAGGAGGGAACGATCACTGTGACCTGGGGTTGTCTTTTTGGTCAGTGTAGCACTTGAGATGGGCTTGATAGGCAGCCCCTCTGGTTTGAAAGCTGATTTGGGGGCATAAGACATATTTTCCCCTCTATACTTCAACCTGGGAAGGTTCTGAATCTCTGGTGCTTGTCCTTTGAATTTTGTCCTCTTCCCCAAGCCCCATTTGAGAATTGGAGCAGAGGGTTGGGGTGGGGGCTGGGGAGTTGGAGTTTCCTGGAATTTCATATACATTTCCAGTTAGTGCCATTCATTTTCCCTTATTTGTATTACACACACACACACACACACACACACTGGGATTTAGAAGAGTCAGGACCCTTTATAAACAGGACTGAGTCAAACAACTCTGGGCACTTGAGACAGGCAGAGAGAGAGAGACAAAAAGACAGAGATGGAGAGAGACACACAGAAAGAGAGAGATATTGAGAGACAAAGAGAGATTGAGAGACAGAGGAAGAGAGGGAGAGAAAGAGAGAGGGAGAGAAAGAGAGAGAGAGAGAGAGAGACTTATTAGTGAACAACATAGATGCATCCTTTCACTCATGCCAGACACCTAGCCAGAAACAGGAGAGGGGTGAGCTTTAACAACAGGGATCAAAGAGAACAAAGCTAATTATTCTTTCATATAACAATCCTTTTGGTACTTGAAGACCCGTGGGTCTTCTCAGCTCCAGGTTGCTTCTACCACTCCTCACATGACAAGGGCTCAAACCCTTTCCCCATGCTGGTTGCAGTCTCCTTGGTGTTCTCCAAATTGCTGTCCCCTTCTAGACCTGAACACAGTACTCTGCGGATGCGGCCCGACCTGGGCAGAGTGTGGGGGGACCATCATCACGTCCTGCCCAGTCTAGGTGCCATGGCCCAGGGAATGAGGCCAGCAGGGAATCTGATCTTCAACACTGGGCTGATGTGTAGAATAAGGGAGGCTGACTCTGTATGTTCTCCCCACCAGCCTCATCTTCCTGAAGCCCAACCTGGACAGCCTGGATTTTTTTGACCTGCTGTGGATCGTGGGAATCGCTGACTTCATGCTAAAATACATCACTATAGCTCTCAAGTGTCTCATCGTAGCCCTGCCCAAGATCATCCTGGCTGTCAAGTCCAAGGTAAGGAGCTGCTTCCATGGTCAGGCCCAGTGACCCTAAAGTGAAGCCTATCGGGGGGACAGCTGTGGGCCTTGGGGCTGGGGGATCTAACAGCTAGAGGAGGCCTAACTGCCATCAGTGGGGCCTAACCGCAATCACTGTGTGGAGTGCAAATACTATGGCATATTGGCGCATAAAGCCCCTTACTCTTCCCATCTAATGTCCTTAAACTGTCTACTGTCGTGGAATCATGAAATGTCAGACTCGAGAAGGATTTTATAACAAGGAATGTCAGGGCTGGGAGAAACCTTAGAACAGGGAATGTTAGAGCTGGGGGAGACCTTAGAACAGGGGATGTCAGAGCTGGGAGAGACCTTAGAACAAGGGATGTCAGAGCTGGGAGAGACCTTAGAACAGGGGATGTCAGAGCTGGGAGAGACCTTAGAACAGGGGATGTCAGAGCTGGGAGAGACCTTAGAACAGGGGATGTCAGAGCTGAGAGAGATCTTAGAACAGGGGAAATCAGAGCTGGGAGGGGCCTCAGAACAGGGGATGTCAGAGCTGAGAGAAGATCTGGATTTGGAATCTGAGGATACGTGTTCAAATCCAGCTCTGACACTAAACATTTGACCTTGGGTTCATTACTTAGCTGTTGGCCTCAGCTTCCTCTTCAGTAGAATGAGGACTAGCTAACCTCAGAGGAAGTTGGCAGATGTGATCACTGAGCAGTGATAGCGAAATCTCATGGATAACAAGGGAAGCACCATGAAATTGGTGAAGGGCAAAAACTGGCCTCGTTTTAAAAAGGGAAGAGAACAGAGCCTGCAGATTGTAAGCCGATGAACTTGGCTTTGGTTCCTGGTAAAATCCTAGATGGTATCATTAAAGAGTCGGTTAATGGACGTTTAGATAGGAAAGCAGTGAGTGCACCAAGCTGGCCTAGCTTCATCAGGAACAGATTGTGCCAGACTCACCTCAAAAGGATGAGGAGAATGATATTGATACAGATAACCTTGATTTTAGCAAAGCTTTAAATAAATATTTCGTGTTCCTCTTGTTAAAATGGTGGAGAAATGTAGATTAGATGATATACAATTAGATAGATAAAAAACCAATTGGATGGCTGGACTCAAAGCATACTTACAAACAGTAAATGGCCAGAGGTCTCCGGCGGAGTGCCCCAGCGATCTGTGCTCCGGCCTGGGCGATTTAACATTTTATTAATGTCTTGGATGAAGGCAGAGGTGGTAAGCTCATCAAATTTGCAGATGACACGACGCTAGAAGAGATAGCTAATGTACTGAAAGAGTCTAGCCCCTCAAGGCCCCCAATCTTGGCACTCTGGAGCAGAGGTCCGAAAGCTACAGCCAGTAGGCCAAATCCTGCCACAGACCCGTGAGCTAAAAAATTGTTTTTATGTTTTCAAATACAATAAAACTGTATTTTAAGATGTAAAAACCATTGTGAAAATGGTTTTTACATTTTTAGGTACAATAATTTTGTTGTTCAGTTGTTTCAGTCATGTCTGTCAACCCTATTTGGGGTTTTCTTAGCAAAGATATTAGAGTAGTTTGCCATTTCGTTCTGCAGCTCATTTTACAGATGAGGAAACTGAGGTAAATAAGGTTAAATGACTTGCCCAGAGTCACATAGCTACTAACTGTCCGAGTCCAGATTTGAACTCAGGAAGATGAGTCTTCTTGGCTCCAGGCCTGGAGCTCTATCTGCTAGGTGCCCCCAAAATACAATAAATAAGCCACAACAACAACAAGAATAAATTAAATACATTGAGCCTAGAAGCTGGAAGTTAGGATTGAAGTGGATAAGCCGGCAAGGCCATGGGTGCTGCTGCCTTAATCTGACTGACAGCTGCTAGTCATGGGATCATAGATTCAGGGCTGGGAGGGGCCTTAGAGTTATTGAATCCAACCCCTTCATTTTACAAGTGAGGGAACAGAAGTAACTTGCCCAAGGTCTGGAAGCCAACCCTGGAGGCGTAGAGGTCGTTCTGGCTGGCAAGAAAATGGGTGTGACTTGGCCTTAAGTCTGAAGTAATCACTGATCTTACCAATTAGGTTACTTGTCAACATCAGGAATTTAGTTTGGTTTAGTTCTCTGGTCATTCATTTATTCATTCAACAAATATTTATTAAGCGCCTGCTAGGTGCCAGGCATTGTGGGAAGTGCTGGGGCCAGTACTACAAAAAGGAAGCCATCTATACCTTCAAGGGGCTTATGTTCTACTGGGGGGAGGGGGAGGGGGTAGCAAATAAATAAATATTTATTTATCTGTAAGTGGCAATAAATGGCAAATAAATCAATATTCACTAAGTCAGTATCCAATAAAATTAATAGAAAAGATGGAAAATAACCAGAACCAAAAAAGGTAAGTCAATATAAAATGCATGTGAAGTCACAAGTGCTTTTTAAATATGTTAATTTATTTTTAGTTTTTAACATTCACTTCCGTAAGTTTTCAATTTTCTCCCTCTCCCTCCCCTCCCCCTCCGCAAGACGGCATGCAATCTGATATAGTCTCTACTTATATATTCATATTAAACATGTTTTCACATTAGTCATGTTGTATAGAAGAATTAGAAGGAATGGGAGGAATCATGAGAAAGAAAAAAAACAAAAAAAGGAAATAGTCTGCTTTGCTCTGCATTCAGACCTCGTAGATCTCTGGATGTGGACGGCATTTCCCAACAGGAGTCTTGTGGAATAGTCTTAGGTCCTTGTATTGCTGAGAAGAGCTAAGTCTATCAAAGTCAGTCATCGCACAATGTGGCTGTTGCTATGCACGATGTTCCCCTGGTTCTGCTCATTTCACTCAGCATCAGTTCATAGAAGTCTTTCCAGGTTTTTCTGAAGTTCGCCTGCTCATCATTTCTTATAGCACCATAGTATTCTATCACATTCGTATACCACAGCTTGTTCAGCCGTTCCCCAATGGATGGGCATCCCTACAATTTCCAATTCTTTGACATGACAAAAAGAGCTGCTCTAAATATTTTTGTGCATGTGGGCCCTTTCCCCTTTTTTATGATCTCTTTGCGATACAGACTTGGGCCAAAGGGTATGCACAGTTTTGCTTTTTTGTTGGGATTTGTTGATGACTGGTCAGCTTGTCTGAACTCTGAGGCAGTGTGTTGCAAGGCAAAGAGTGGTTGGTTTGGGATCAGACAACCTGATTTTGCTGGTAACCATCTATGGGCCAGGTATCGCTCTTAGTGCCTTACAACAATTCTCTCGTTGGATCCTCACAACAACCCTAGGAGGTAGGTGCTGTTATTATCCCATTTTACTGTTGAAGAAACTGAGGCAAACAGAACTTAAATGACTTACCCAAGGTCACACAGCTGGGATGTGTCCGAGACCAGATTTGACCTCAGATCTTCCTGCCTCCAGACCTGTATCAATCTAAATCTCTGTGTCCCCCAGTTGCCTCTGCAGCTATGGGACTTTTCCTCAGAGGGACTCAGTACAACGAGGGGGTTGAACCGGATACCCTTCTTCTAGCTTGAAGATCTATGTCTCTATGATCCCACATCTTCAGAGAGCACCGTGAGTTCTAGGAGAGTCACAGTAGAAGAGAGAGAAGCAGATTCAGAGGCGCAGAGCCAAGCATCCAAGATGACATTTCTTGCCTGATGCGACCTGCCTCGACTCTTCCCTCCTGCCACCATCGAGGGGTGCTCTTCCTCTCTCAGTTTCCCTATCTGTAAAATGGGAATGATCATAATTGATCATTGCAAGACCAACCTCAAAGGGCAGTTGTAAGGAAAGTACTGGATAAGCCACAGTGTGCTGCAGAATGTGAGGGGTTAATAACACCAAAGAAACAATTTATTACGACAACTATAATAATGATGATCATTTTTAACAAGAAGAAACAGAAGAAATGAGAACTCCATGGGGACCAGATAAAATCCAGAGTCCTCCACGCCCTGCTCCTGGACTTGGCCCGAGAATGCTTCCTGGGAGTCCACCCAGGGGGAGCCTGTATCCCAATGCTTTTCTTCAGGTGCAAAAGCAGTATTTCATCTTCCTAGGAAATAGTCTGTAGAACATAATAGCAGGAGGAGAGTGACTCGTCCGCAGGCCTATTGTATTTGTCCTTTAACAATAACAACCAATAATAATAATAATAGAATATAAATTAATAAGATGATAATAAATAATAATATAAAATTAATCATTGCATTTATGCAGTGCTAAGTGACTGGCACTGCACTAAGGGCATTATAAATGTTATTTCATTTGATCTCATAATGACCCTGACAGGTAGGTCCTATTATGATCCCCATTGTACAGATGAAGAAACAGAGACAGGTCAAATGACTTGCCCAGGGTCACACGGCTAGTAAGTGTCTGAAGCTGGATTTGAACTCGAGTCTTCAGTGTTCTATCTACTCCACCATCTAAAAAGAAGAGAAAAAATAAGATGATGATGATGAAAGACAGAGATAAGGGATGGACCTCTGATTTCTTTGGTCCAGGGAACTCCCCAGTGAGGAGACCCTTCTACCAATGCAGGTTGGCATCTTCTCTGCAATTTAGAGTGTGAGAGGTTAGGGTCCCCTAGGCAGGAGAGATCAGAGGCAGCACTCTCTCTCCTCTGCCTGTCATTCAGTAATTAAAAACAATACCCATAATTATTTCTGAGCATAAATAACCACCAGAGTTTCCCTCCTGAAGAACCCTCCCCCCTTGGCTGTGTTCTGGAGCCTGGCGGCTTGAGCCCAGGCTGCCCTGAGAGCAGCTGGTAAGGTGTGACTCCAGCCCAGGGACACAGCAGCTCCTACCACCCCAGGGCTACGCTGGTGGCTTCCTGGGAGCTGTCTTCCATGACGAGCAGCAGCTGCTCAGGTCAGGATGGACCGGTGCCTGCCGGGTGCCTGGGTCCCAGCTGCCTGGGGGCTCTTGGAACATCCTGTCTCCTTTCAGCCAGCCCATCTCCCTGGGCCCTGCGGGAACCCTGGGACAGCACGGTGCCTGGCACATTGTAAGTTCTATATAAATATCAGCGATGATGGTGATGATGATGTTGAAGACAGACCCCAGTCCTCACCCAACTCTGTCCAAGCCCCCTGGCGTAGAGCATCGGTTTACCTGAGCCCTCATTATTCTGCTAGGGTCTTGTCAGGACTCTGAAGCTACAGAGAATGTGGGTGGGCTTTCCCTGGAGAAAGAGAAATTGAAATATTTTGCTCCAGCATTGAAGTAGGCATTGGCTTAACGACAGGACGCTAATAACAGGTTTCCTAGCTGACATCTGCCAATGACCCACTATGGGCCAGGCCCATAGTGGGTGCTTCATAAATAATCACTGATTGTTTGTCAATTGTGGCCGGACCCAGAGTTCAGCCCAAGAACTTCCTGACCCCAGTTTAGTCGAGGTTCGGAACAGATGGGAAGGAAGGGTAGGAGCCAGCAACAGCTCCAGGCCGCTGGGTGCTAGGGAGTCCAGCCAAGCCCCAGCTTCAGGAGGTGGGCGTTCAGACGTCTGCCACACTCGTCTGTAGAAACAGGACCATGTGGCCAGGGAAGAGGCAGCGTTCTCAGGAAACATAAGATTTCCATGTCACTTCCCTCACTTTCTGAAAAAGTCTTTGCACTGGCTGCTCCGGGGTGTGAAACCCCCTCCACCGTAGGAGGAGGCAGCCTGCTGTACCGGCTGACTAGCTGCTCTCCCTTCTCATCCTGCCCTTATCCAACCTCTGCGAAACCTCGGGTCCATGCTGGGAGCTGACTCCCTCCTCATCTCTTCCTGTTCAGAGAATTCTAGGTCTGGAATGGAAAACTACCCAGAGGCCATCTAGTCTAGCCCACTGATTGTACAGGTGAGGAAACTGAGACCAGGTAGGATCAAAGGTCCAGAATCATCTAATCCGGTCACTTCTTTCTTCCCCATCCCATGTCCCTCCTGTGTCCTATTTCACCTCCAAATAACCAACCTCCAGGATGGTGTCTTGTACATAACAGACCCTGGATGAATTCTTACTGAATTGGTGATAGACATCACATGATTACAGACTCATAGACTCAGGAGCTGAAGGGGACCTCAGAGGTCACCAACCCCCCACAGCCCCCTCAGATTGCAGGTGAGGAGACTGAGGCCAAGAGCTACGAGTAACTTGTTCAGGGTCAAAGAGTGAACCCAGATTAAAACCCAGGCTGTCTGACTTCAGATCCAGTGCTCTGCTTGCTTGCTATCTCCATGTGATCATCGACAAATCATTTTTCCTCTCTAGGTTTCCATTTCCTTTGCCTATAAATGAGGGAATTCTGTAGAAAGGTGGTGAGCTGCAGGTATGACATGAGATGTACACCATCAAATGGAGCCATTATATTTGTCTGGCGTGACTGTACTTTGATGCAAAGGAGGTTTTTATTCAAGAGGAAGAGCGTTTTATTTTTTAAATGAATAAAAATTTTAAGATAAATTTTAAAATAAAATATAATGAGGAGGTTGGATCGGAAGGTCTTGATGGTTCCCTTCTGGGTCTAGTAGTCTACAAGTCAAGTTCACATAAAATTTCTCTGAGTCTTAACAAAAGCAGGATCACTTCCTCTTCCAACAGGACCTGGCTGGTGATTGGCCAAGACTGGATGGGCTGGGGGTGGAGGGGTAGGGATGGAGCTCTCCGTTCCCTTGCGGCTAGTGGAGGTGTTCACGACAGTTATTAATGTAACCCTGGCAACTGTCCAACTCCTCTTTATTATTATTATTATTTTATTCTGCGAGATTAATGTGCTAGGTCATAGTAGGATCCAGCCTGTAAAAGTGATGTGAATAGTCTTCCCAAGATAAATTGCGGCCCTAGAAAAAGTTCACAGCCTTTCCTTGCTTGTCTGAGTGCTATCCCCATGCTCATTAATCCTTGTCTGGGGAGAAGAAAAGGGGCTAGGTCTTTATTTGCCGCTTCGGTGGGAGGTTGGTAGAATCACATCTGTCAAGGGCCCGTAATGGCCCACAGCACAGATGCTTCATCTTTGGTACCTTTCTCTATCTGCTGATAGTTCAGCAAATTTATTATTATTATTTTTAATTTAAAGTGCTTTTGGTATTTGGGTTTGGTTGACAGCCCCATGGTCCCCTGACGTGAGAGGCTGGGTCGACCATCTTGTCTGGGGACTCAGGGGAATCTCTTCATTTTCTCTATTCTTCTACTCATCTCTCCTCCCCAATGTCATCTTCCCCTACTCCCCAAGCTCTTCTATGAGAACACTAACCCCTAAGCCACCCTACCGTGTCCCCAGCTGAGAATCGGCAAGAGTCTTTTAGCACCAAATGGCAGCTAGCCAAGATGGCGGTAGGAGTCTAGAGATGGTTAGTCTTCTGCACCATCAAGAAGGAAGCATCAACCAGCCCTGGTTTGGTCATTTGAATTGTGGAGTGAACTTGCACAAATTGCTTTCATTCTCTGAGCCTTTCTTTGCCCATCTGCAAAATAAATGGATAGGTTATATGTTGTCTAAAGGCCCTCCAGCCTTGGGCATTTTGTGTTCTAGGGTTCCTTTGGGTTCCTACATTCTTTGTTCTAAGGTGCCTCCCAGCTCTGGTATTCCCTATTCTAAGGCTTCTCCCAGCTCTGACCTTCTCTGTTCTAAGGCCCCTCCCAGCTCTGACATTTCCTATTCTTTTTCTTTTTGCTTTCATAATCTTTTTTACAAAACATTTTTAACATTGATTAAAAATTTTTTGAGCAATATTTTATTTTTCCCCAATTATATGTAAAAACCATTTTGACACGTGGTTTAAAAAATTTTAAGTTTAAAATTCTCTCCTTCCATCATTTTCCCCATCCTTGAGACAGTGAGCAATTCGATATAGATTATACATGTGCAAACATGAAAAGCATGTTTCCATATTAGTCATGTTGTGAAAGCAAACACAGGCCAAAAAAAGGAAACACACAAAAAATTAAGAAAATGAAAATCGTATGCTTCGATCTGCATTCAGACTCCATGGTTCTTTCTCTGGATGTGGATGGCATTTTCCATCACGAGTCCTTTGGAATTGTCTTCGATCCCTGTCTTGCTGAAAAGAGCTAAGCCATTCACAACTGATCATCACACAATGTTGCTGTTACTGTGTACAATGTTCTCCTGGTTCTGTTCATTTCACTTTGCATCAGTTCATGTTAAGTTTTTCTGAAATCATCTGCTCATCCTTTCTCATAGCACAATCCAACACGTCCATACACCACAATTTGTTCAGCCATCCCCCAGTTGATGGGCACCTCCTCAGTTTCCAATTCTTTACCACCACAGAAAGCTGCTATAAATATTTTTGTACATGTGGGTCCTTTTCCCTTTTTTTGATCTCTTGGGATATACACCTAGCAGTGGTATTGCTGGGTCAAAGGGTATGCACAGTTTTATAGCCCATTGGGCATAGTTCCAAATTGTTCTCCAGAATGGTTGGATCAGTTCACAACTCTACCAGCAGTGCATTAGTGTCCTGGTTTTCCCACATCCCCTCCAACTTTTGTCATTATCCTTTTCTGTCATATTAGCCAATCTGATAGGTATGGCGTGGTACTTCAGAGTTGCTTTAATTTCTATTTCTCTAACAAATAGTGAGTTAGAGCATATGACTATAGATAGTTGTGATTTCTTCATCTGAAAATTGCCTGTTCATATCCTTTGACCATTTATCAATTGGGGGAAACTCTCTCTTCTAAGACCCCTCCCAAGCTCTGACATTCCCTGTTCTGAGGTCCCTCCCAGCCCTGACGTTCTCTGTTCTAAGGCCCCTCTCATACTATATCCAAGAGGACACCTAGCTGTCTCTTAGCAGGCACTTAATAAATGCGAAATTGAGTCAAGTCTGCTTTGATGTAAAAGGAACCTGCCACATGCCACTGACTAAAGATATGACTTTGGGCAAGATACCTCCCCCAGCTCTGGCCCTCAGTTTCCCCATCTGTAAAGTGAGCCACCTAGCCCAGATAAACTCAGTCCTGTAGGGCTGAAAGAATTAGTCAATGTGATTGCTGAACTGTTCTCAGTGATATTTGGAAGATCACGAAGGTACCCACTGAAGACCTGAAGAAAGGCACATGGCCCATTTTCCACAAAAGGGAGGGGAGGAAGAGAACAGTTTCTCAACTATATTTGGCTGGCCTTGACATAAATTTCTGGGAAAATTCTCAAACACATTACTAAATAGATGGTTAATAAAAATCAATAAAAGAAAGGAAGGTATGATTACAGTGAGCCAGCTTGTGTCTGGGCTAACTCCCAGCACCTGCTCACGTTGGCAGCTTGGGTCCCCAGAGGGTGACTGGCTAGTTCTCCCTTTAGGGGTAACTCTTAGAGACTGAAGGAAGGGGAATTATCTAGTACCAACGATCATGAACCCCCACTGGTATGTTCCCCTATTGATTATTAATTTGTATCAATTAGACAGACTGATTTAATTAGCTTTCAGAAACAGGCATTTATGTTGGACTGTCAGATAGAACACATCTGGAGTGCCATCATCATTTTTGGGCACTGTAGTTTAGAAGGGGCAGCTAGGAGCACCATCGTGCACAGAGTTCTGGGCCTGGAGGCAAGAACATTCATCTTCCTGAATTCAAATCCAGCCCCAGATACTTATTAACTGTGTGACCCTGGGCAAGTCACTTAATCCTGTTTGCCTCAGTTTCCTTATCTGTGAAATGAGCTGGAGAAGGAAATGGCATACTGTCCATAGGGTTTTCTTGGCAATGATGCTGGAGTGATTTGCCATTTCCTTCTCCAGTGGATAAAGGTAAACACAGGCTAGGTGACTTGCCTAGGGTCACACAGCTGGTACATATCTAAGGTCAGATTTGTACCTAGGTCTTCCTGACTGAGGGCTCTATCCACTGAGCCACTAGACCTGTCCCAGAGAAATGGACTAACTTGGGTGCCCATTCATGAGAAGTCTTTAAGGATGACCACTTGGGTATGTCTTAGTAGGTTCTTTTTCTCATATATTACTTGATCAAGTCAGTCAGTGAAGGTTCCCCCTTCCAATTCCATGATACTGTGCAAAATTGAAAGAGAGAAGTTCATGATGAGAGAGACAAATATTGCACAGTCTTCCACCCTGGTCAGACCATTCCTAGAGTACTGTATTCATTTCTAGGTACCGCATTTTGGGAAGACCATTGATCATAAACTGGAGATTATCTAAAGATGTGCTACCAGGATAGTGAAGTACCTCAAAATGATGCCACATTATTGTTAGTCAACATTTATTAAGCACCAGCTGTATGCCAGGCTCTGTGCTAAGGACCAAGAATACAAAAACAAAAGGAAAGACGTGAGGACTGATTTCAGGAAGTGGGGAATGTTTATTCTAAAAAAGAGAAGACTTAATAGGGACACAGTGGTTGTTTTCAAGCATTTCTAGGATTGTCCTTGGGGGAAGGATGAGACTTTTTCAGTTTGGGCCCCAGAGGGAAGAACGGAGAAACAAAGGGTAAAAGTTATAAAGAGGGAAATTTTGATTTAATGCTGGGGAAAACTTCCTAGCGATTCCAGGTGCCACACAGTGGAACGGCTGTCTGGGGGGCAGTGGGTTTCCTCACTCCCAGGAGGTCTGGAGGCAGGAGGCTGGCAACCACTTGGGGAATATTGGTGACCACTTAGGGGGTTTTTGTTCACATATGAGTCTTATTGGAGGCCTTGGGGGTCCCTTTGATGTTGTGTTTCTCTCTGAGATCTGTGAGGCTCTTCCCAGCTCTTAAATGCCATGCTTTTAGGATCAAATATAAGCTGCTTGAGGGCAAGATCTATTACATTTTCCTAGGGCCTAGAGCAGTGGTTGGCACTTGGTACACATCCCTTAAATGCTTGTTGAATGAATAAATGAATTCTAAGTGATTTACTGGGGCAACTAGATAGTACAGTGAATAGAATGCCAGGCCTAGAATCAGAAAGACTGGTCTTAGTGAGTTCAAATCTGGCCTCAGATGTTTACTAGCTGTGTGACACTGGGCATGTCACTTAACCCTGTTTGCCTCAGTTTCCTCATCTGTAAAATGGAGATAATAGCACCTAGTTTCTAGGGTGTGGTTGTTGAGGATTAAATGAGATAATACTTATAACGTACCCAGCACATTGTAGGCACTTAAAAATGCTAAGTGATTTGCCCACCATCAGGTAAGTTTCTGAAGGGAGATTTGAACTCAGATCTTCCCAACTCTAAGTCTGGCGCTGAAAGTGTTACGTCACATGGCCTCTTCCCCCTGTTATCTATGTCTGTGCATGTCTAGGATACATTACCACAGGGATTTGTCCGGCATCTTTGTCTGGGGATCATAGGATTTAGATCTGGAAGGACCATGAAGACCCCTGTTTCAACCCCCTCCTTTTACAGTTGAACAGCCTCGTGGTGAGGGAGCCAGACTGGAGGTCACTTGGCGGCCAGGGCCCGGGCTCCTGGGGGGTCACTGGGGAAGGGGACAGGAAGCCTTTCTTTCCCTTCCCTCCTTCCTTGTAAAGCTTTGTGTCCCACTTAGTGACCAGTCGGCAGCAGAGCTGCTGATCCAAGCAGCCCCCGGGGCCCCTGGCCTTGGCATCTCAAGTGGCCTGTCTCAGAGCTGCCCCCTGGCTTCTTTACCTTGCCACCCCACCCCACTCCAGTGAGGGCGGTGTCATGCGAAGAGCCCTGGATAGGGAGGCAGAGGACGTGGATATCCTCCTCCAAGTTCTGGGACTGGAGGCAGGACTCCTTCTCTCCTCATGTCTCAGTCTTCTCCTGGGTAAAATGAGGGGGATGTTGGAATATAAGATGTCTAAGCCATGGGAACTTATTCCACAGCTTTGCAGGAGTTATCTTTCAGGCCCTCATTCCCTCATCTGTACAATGAGGGTATTGGATTAGTTGAACCTAATCTCTGACATTCTCTAAGGCCCCTCCCAGCTCTGACTTTCCCTGTTCTAAGGCCCCTCCCAGCTCTGACATCCCCTGTTCTAAGATCACTCCCAGCTCTGACATTTCCTGTTCTAATGCCCCTCCCAGCTCTGACATCCCCTGTTCTAAGATCCCTCCCAGCTCTGACATTCCCTGTTCTAAGGCCCCTCCCAGCTCTGACATTCCTTGTTCTAAGGCCCCTCCCAGTCCTGACATTCCCTGTTCTAATGCCCCTCTCAGCTCTGACATGCAAGGGCTCTCTGACCTAGGACCTCTTCCAACTCATTTACCTAAGATCTGTTCAGTCATGTGAAGGCCCAGTGGCTACTCACAGGTATAGCCCTATTGGAGCTGTTGAGGAGAAAACTCCCTTCTCCCCATGGATCCTTAGAGTTTTCAGATTCCCTGGTTTCCAAATCCTCCTCCCCTAGCGTCCCTTGTCCCCTGTCTCTTGAGGGCCAAGCCATCTCTGTCCTCTGTCCCCAGAGCTCAGCCATCTCTATTTTTTTCTTTGTTTTGTTTTTTTCTGTAATCTGTTCCCCGGGAGACCATTGGAGCCCATA
Organism: Trichosurus vulpecula; assembly: GCF_011100635.1. NCBI lineage: Eukaryota > Metazoa > Chordata > Mammalia > Diprotodontia > Phalangeridae > Trichosurus > Trichosurus vulpecula. Next base: position 28,001,821 of record NC_050573.1, on the reverse strand, counting down.
CGGTGAGACCAAGGGGAGTGGAGGAGGCGGGGGCCACAGGGACAGGGACGGGGACGGGGAAGGCACCCGGGACTTCCCGGATCCCAGCCTCCCCTCCTTGGACTCTCTCCTTATTTATTTTCCCAGGACTCCACACCCCCCAAGCTGTTGTTCCTCCCCCAGTGAAAATGAAAAACTGCCTTCGATACATGCCTGACAATGGAAGGGCTCTCCCCACCACATGGCTCCCACGGTTTAATTTACTGTAATTCATTTTATATTGAACCAAATGATATTGTTTGTTTTTAATGGCGAAAATTCAGCATGGAGGAGTGGCAGCCAGGACTCCTTCTGGGGAAATTAGGAACACAGCTGCTCTTTAAACTCTTGCTTCCCTCTCCTGGGCCCCCTGCCTCTTTGGGCCTCTGGAATGGGCTTTCAGGTTGAAAGATGAACCACCCTGGAAGGGCCTCAGATGGTCAGTTTCTTTCCATGTGCTCACTACTGAGCCAAAGTCCTCCACTTACCCTCCTTGCTCCAGGCACCTTCCCAGGATCCACCACCTGGGGACGGGATGAGGTCCCGTGCCTAGAATCTGTCATTCTAAAAACGTACTTCATAGATATTCCTTATCTTCATTGTAGCACTCTACTAAGTACCAAATAAATGATGATGCTGAATAAATACAATGACTGGATTTGGAGTCAGAAAGTCCTGGGTTCAAGTCCCATTTTGGAAGGAACGTTGGTGTGGACTCAGAGAGCCTGGGTTCAAATCCTCCTTCTGGTGCTTACTTCCTGCTTTGGGCAAGTGGTCCACTCTGAGATTCGATTTCCTTATGTGTAAAACGAGAGGGATAGCCTCTGGGGCACTTTCCAGGCCTAGCTTTGTGCCTGTTAACATCCTGTGACTTAGAGCTGTGTGACGCTGGAGGAAGCCCCTTCCCCTTTCTTGTGTTCACTTTCTGCTATATATAAAATAGGGGACCTGGATCGTAAGGCTGGTCCTGGAGTTCAAATCCTACCTCAATTAATTGTAATAATAATACTAATGTAGAAGTAATAATAGTGTAATAATAACTAATATAGTAATGTGGTCATAATAACTAATGTTTACATATTATTTTAAATTTTTCAAAAATATTTACGTACGTTAGATCATTTGGTTCTTGCAAGTTTAGTCATCAAGTATTTATTAAGAGCCTACAATGTTCCAGATGCTGTGCTAAGCACTTGGGGATACAAAGACAGAATGAAACAGCCTTGCCCTCAGGAAGCTTATATTCTGTCTTGCATATATCAACATATGTGTATCTCTCTCTGTGTATATATATATATTAATATATATTTATTTATTTATATATATAAATATATATTTATTTATATTTATATATATTTATCAATGTATGTGTATCTCTCTCTCTCTGTATAATATATATATATATCATACAGAGAAATAATTTGTGCAAGTCCTGTCTTAATGGCTAACCTCTCTGTGGCCCTCGTGACCTGTCTGAGATTGTAAGTTACAGATGGTCCGAAACAGACGCTTGTCAAATACCAGATTTTGATGGATTTGTCCCTGCATTTTGAGAATTGGCTGGCCCAATGCACCTTCTTCCCCTCTGAGAGAACAAATGGTTTGGTGTCCCACATTTAGGCCTCTAAGATCCCTTGTGGGACCTCAGGCCTCTCCATAGGGCTTGGCATCATACCCAACCTTGTCCGTAGCCCCTCAAGACTAGAATCCACCTTGGCAGTCATGCAGATCAACCCTGTGTCATTATCTTTACAGAAGGGGAAACTGAGGCCATAGACATGAAGTGACTTACCCAAGGTCACACAGACCAGAACCTTCCTTTTCGGATTCCCTGCATGGTTTTCTTCAGTTGTACCTTCCTGCCTCACTTTCCCAATCCACGTTATGGGGATATCATAGCAGCCGGTGTTGTGAGGCACCAAGGGAATTAATTAGTTGGATAAGTGGTGATTACATTGCTCTTCTCCAGTTAGGTAATTATTAGGAAAGTGAGCACATTCCCCAGGGTGGCCACTGAATGTCCACTTCCCCTTCTCCCTTCTGGGTGGAGGGCCTGGGCCTTTCTTTAGCTAGAGTTCCTCATGCCCAGTGGCCAAAGGCTAAAAGTATAGATATCCTTCATTCTTGTCCACTAGCAGGCATGAGCTAAGTCCATCCTATTCTTTCTATCAAGCAACTTTATTGAATTTATTAGCCAAAATTAACCAAATTTATTTGACCAATATTAGTCTATTAGATCAATTTAATTTTTAATTAAATTTAATCAAATTCATTAAATTCCTGCTATGTGACAGGCACTGGAACAACAAAGGCAAAAATTAAGTCATCCCTGACCTCAGGGAGTTTACACTCTGTTGGGCAAACAATACATAAATGCATGAATTTATTATTTTTATTCTATTATAATATAATATTCCATATTATTCAATATTCTATAATATTCTATATTATTATTCATGCATCAAGTTATTACACCCTGAATAAATACAAGGTAGTCTGAGGAGGCAGGACAGCAGTATCTAGTGGTGCACAGTGGATAGCAAGTCACCTAATTTCCTTCAGCTTCAGTTTCCTCATCTATAAAATCGCTAAAATAGTAGCCTGTACCTCCCAGGATTGCCAGGGGGATCATTCAGATAATCTATGGAAAGAGGCTTGGCCAAGTGCTATATAAATACTGTCTGTGATGGTGGGGGTGGAATGTGGTATTCAGGCTGAGCCTTAAAGGATGAGAAGGATGATGTAGGGCAGAAGTGAGCAGGGAGTGACTTCCAGGCACTAGGGACAGACTGTACAAAGGCATTGGGATGGGAGTAAGGAGTGGCATATGGGACGTACAGCCTCACTGAAACCGAGAACCTGAAAAGACTTTAGCTTCAAAGGGCCGAGGTCCCCCACTGCATCCTGGGCCATCTCTAGTCCTCCTGATTGATATCTGGCCATTAGACCTAGGTGGCTCTAGAGGAGAAAGTCAGGCTGGTGACTTTGCACAGCCCTGCCTCACTCAAATAAAAATCAGTTGGAAGTCGTGTCATCACCTCCGCAATGTCGTGGTCCTCGTCGAGAATGAAGGACAAACCACAATCATGCACTTTGAGTGGACCATAGAGTATGAGAAAGGAAATACTATGCACTAATGGCTATCATAATTGGAAAGGATAGCGTATAAAAGACAAATAATATCTAAAAGTTTGGAAAAGTAGGAAGGATTTTAAAAGCCAAACAGAGGAGTTTATATTTGATGGTAGCAGTAATAGGGAGCCACTGGAGTCCATTGAGGAGAAGGCTAACGTGGGCAGTGGTTTAGGAAAATCACTTTGGAAGTTGACTGGGAGGATGGATTGGGATTGTTGTTCAGTTGTGTCCAAGTCTTTGTGACCACATTTGGGGTTTCCTTGGCAAAAATACTGGAGTGCTTTGTCATTTCCTTCACCTCATTTTACAGATGAGGAAACTGAGGCAAACAGGGTGAAGTGACTTGCCCAGGGTCACATAGCTGGTAAGTGGCTGAAGCTGGATTTGAACTCACAACTGCAGGCCCAGAGTTCTGCCACCTAGCCATCCTAGGATTGGTGTAAGTAGAGACTTGAAGCAGGAAGATGAATTAGAATTGTTGCATTAATCTAGGTGCGTGGTAATGATAAGGTCCTGGAATTAAAATGGTGGCCGGAGTGGAGAAATGTGTAAGAAAGGGACATACGTAGAAGGACAAACAGCAGCTGATTGGCTATGTGAGGTGAGAGAGAGAGAGTAAGCATGCCGCCAAGCTGAGTCTGGGGGACCAGGAGCATGATGGTGCCCTTGATGGTAACAGAGGAGTTAAGAAAAGGGGTAGGTTCAAGGGGACGGATAATTAGTTCTGTTTAGGACCTGTTGAACGAGAGATGCCTTTGTGACATCCAGCTTGAAATGCCCAGTAGGCAATCAATGATACAAGACTGACGTTCAGGGGAGAGACTGGGGCTGGATATAGAGATCTGGGAGTCATCTACCTACAGATGATAACTGGATACATGCGAGTTGATGGGATCACCAATGAGATTGAGCATAGGAGGGCCCAGGCCGTGGTGCCACAGGGAGGGCTCATTCTGTGGATAATGAGTCATCCAAGAAGATGGAGAAGCAAAGTAGGGTCTTATTGAAGCTCAGAGAGAAGAGGCTATTCCGGAGGAGAGAACAGTCGGGAGTGTTAAATGAGGAAGAGAGGTCAAAACTTATGAGGATTGAGAAAAGACCGAAAGATGTGGCAATTAAGAGATTATTGGTAACTTTGTAGGGAGTGTTTTCAGTGGAGTGATGAGGTCAAAAGCCAAATTGTGAAGGTCAGAAAGAGAATGAGAAGAAAGGAAGTGAGTTCCGAGTTTGGTTCTGAATGGGAAGAAAAATATAAAGGTGGCAGGGTCAGGTTTGTGGGTTGTTTTAAGGGTGAGAGAAACATGAGCATGTGTTTAAGCAGCAGGGAAGGAACCAGGAAACCAGGAGGTGGGTGGAGAAAGAGAGAAGGAGAAGGAGGAAGGGAGGGAAGAAGAGAGGGGAGGAGAGGGTGAGAGAGAGAGGGAGGAGGAAGAGGGAGAGAGAAGAGGAGGGAAGGGAGGGGAGAGAGAGGCAGAGACAGAGACAGAGAGAGAGAGAGACAGACAGACAGAGAGACAGAGACAGAGAGAGAGAGAGAGACAGACAGACAGAGAAACAGAGACAGAGACAGAGAGAGACAGAGACAGAGGGAGACAGAGGGAGAGAGAGGGAGAGAGAAAGCAACAGAGGGACTTGGGGAGAGAATGAGTGAACACAGGGAGAGAGGAGAAAGGGAAGGAAAGAGGGAGAGAGAGAAACAGAGGAGTAGGAGAGAGAATGAGAGAACACAGACACAGAGAGGGAGAGAGGAGGAAGGGAAGGAAAGATGGAGAGAGACACAGAGGAGAAAGAAATAGAGAAAGAGAGAGGGAGGGAGGGAGGGGTGAAAGAGATGAAGCAGGGGATGATTGAGGGAACAATCTGTTAGAGAAGACAGGAGAAAATGTAGAAGAGGTACGGAAGGGTAGACGTCAGTGAAGACCTTGGTGCCTCTTTTATCAGAAACTGGAGTGATGGAAGAGCTAGTAGTGGGAAATGTCAAGGGGTTCTTAGACAAAGAGACTAAAAGAAGCAGGAGCTTGTAGTAATTGGTCTCAGTTTTCCCAGCATATTAAGGGGGTGAAGTCCTCAGCTGAGGGTGTGAGAGGTTTGAGGAAAGAAGGTCTAGGATAGCCTCTGTGGGGCAGAGAATTAGGAAGGAGTCAAGGATTGCCTCAATGAAGCTAGAGCCCAGTTGTGGTTGGATAAGTTTGTCTTGGAGCCGACCCTCTGTGTTGCACCACTCAGCATCTCCTCCCTCTTTGCCCTCATTCCCACATACAGCACCTTGCATGTTGTGCACCTCTAAGATCCCAGCTGAGACCCTCGGTCTCTCTGTCCAACTCCCTCATCTCACCGGTGAGAAGACTGAGGCTCACGGAGGGATTGCTTCCAGTCGCTCACAACTAAAGTGGGCGCTCAGGGCGGTAGAAGACACCTTGGGTTTGAATGCCTGTGGGACCTCAGGCAAGTCACTTAAACTGTCTGGGCCTCAGTCTCTTTGTGTATAAAATGAAGGGGTCAGATGGACTAGAGGACTCCTAAAGCCCCTTCCAGCTCCATTCTATGCATCCAGGTCCTCCGACCCTATGTCCAATGCTCTTTCCATCCCTACCCTTTGTTTCTTAGTCCATTCACTCTGTGTATATCCGATTTCATCATTTTTTCAAGCTACCTCTTTGGGTGCTTGACGATCCCTCCTGGCCAGGCTGCACCAGCTGAGATAGAGAAGCTGCCAGGAGTGCCGGGCTGGCAGAAGGGGTGCATGAGGGGATTCTAGCCCTGCCTCAGAATGGGATGGAAGGGGAGAGGCGGCCTTAGCCTCTTCAGAGAGAATCACATCCCAGGCCATTTAGAGCTTAACCGTCAACACCTTATAATTACCCTCTCCCCAAGTCCCAGGGACACAGAGATCTGTTTGTCTCAACCACACCATGTGCCAGGGGCTGTTGCTGGAGCACGTGGGTACACCCTGTTAATTTTGACGGTAAGTTTTAAATAAACAGGGCCCGAGCCAATGAGAATGATGGAGAGACAGCTCGGGTCTCCATGTGATAGGCTGTTTGTAGTAGGCTGACTTCTCATCTCTGCCTTGCTATTCCCATGGGTACAAGGAGCCTCGAACTCGGCCCTGGGGACCATCTGCCAGCCTGCTCTGGCAAAACCCAGCCCCAGAAACAGATCCAAAGGATTTAAGCCCTTTAAAGAGAACTGTGATTTCTGTAGTTTTCCTCTCAGCACAAGCCTTAGGGAGGAGGAGCACAAGGGTTTGATGTCCATTTTGCAGAGAAAGAAACTGAGTCTGGGGGAAGAGGGGAAAGGGTTTCCTCCCTAGGGCCACGTAATTGGGGTCATATGATTATTTAGGACCATATGAAGGGACCTTGAAGACCATCCAATCCAGTAGTTCTTAACCTGGGGTCTATAGATAGATTTCAGGGAGTCTGTGAATCTGGATGCCAAAAAAACCCCTACGTCTTTATTTTTACTAAACTCTAACTGAGATTTAGTTTGTCCTTCTATTATTTAAAAATACTATTTTGAGAAGAAATCCATAGGCTTCACCAGAGGGATCCAGGACACAAAAAAGATTCTGAATGTCCCAGGACCCCAATTTTACAGGAGAGGAGACCTACTGAGGTAAGGTGACTTGGCCACAGTCGTATAGGTAATAAGTAGGAAACTGACTTCAACTCCAGTTCAATCATTATTCAGCCAACAAGCATTTATTAAGTGTTTACTGTGTGCCTTTTTACTGGGAGTAAAAAGACAATAAAGAGAGAAAGAAGGAAGGAAGGAAATAATAAAGAAAAAAGAGAGAATGCCTGCCCTCCAGAAGCCTACATTCTAATGGGAGAGGCAACATGTCCATAAATTTGAATGCACAGATGATGGGCTTCTAGACTTAGAACCAGAAGGTCTTCAGAAGCCATGAAGTCTAACTTTTCATTTTACCGTGAAGAAACTGAGGTAGAGAGGTTAAGTGACTTGCCCAGAGTCATCCAGCTCCTATTAGTAAGTATCTGAGGCAGGATTTAAACCCAGGTCCTCCTGACTCTAAATCCTTTGGCCTATCAGGCTACATCATGATGCATCTTAGATGCTGGTGAATAGATGGAGGATAAGGTAGTGCAGTGGATAGAGCGGACTTAAAGTCAGGAAGACTCCTCTTCCTGAATCCAAATCCAGCCTCAGACACTTACTAGCTGTGTGGCCCTGGACGGGTCACTTCACCCTGTTTGCCTCAGTTTCCTCATCTGTAAAATGAGCTGGAGGAGGAGATGGCAAACCACTCCAGCATCTCTGCCAAGAAGACTCCAAATGGGTTCATGGAGAGTCAGACAAGACTGAAATACTCAGCAACAACAAAGCTCAGAGTGGAAAAGCATTAGCAGCTGGAGGGACCTGGCAAGGTCTCTCCTTAGAGGGGCAGAATCTGTCTTTTACCTCTTTCTGTATCCCCTAAGCTTAGCACTATGCCTGGCACATAGTAGGTGCTTAATAAATGTTCCTTGCTTGATTGAAGGTGGCATTTAAACTGAGTCGAAAGGAAGGTCAAAGTCAGAAATCGAATCCAGGTTCCACAACTCCAACACCAACTCTTTCACCACACAACACTATACCGAGAGATTCTTGGTTTTCAAAAGAGAATGGGCCAATCCGGGAGGATTCAAGCACAGACAGGCTCACCCTGGACTAGTCAGTCAGTCGATAAGCATTTGCTAAGCACCTGCTATAGGCCTGGCACTGTGCTAAACTCTGAGGATACAAAAAGAAGTAAAAGTCGGTTCCTGCTCTCAAGGAGCTTATAATCTAATGGAGGAGTTCCAACATGCAAACAAATATGTACTAATAAGCCATATACATATAGGAAATAATTAACAGAGGGGAGGCTCTGGAATTAAGAGAGGTTAGGGAAGGTTTCTTGTAGTAGGTGAGATGTTAGGTGGGACTGGAAGGAAGCCAGGGAGGTCAGTGGGCAGAGCAGAGGAGAGAGAGTGTTCTAGGCATGGAGGACAGCCAGAAAGAATGCTGGAGCCAGGAGATGGAATGTCTTGTCTGTGGGATGTCCCACAGGCCAGTGTCACTGGATGAAGAGTTCATGCTGGGGGGGAATAAGGTGTAAGAATACTGAAAAGGTAGGAGGGGCAGACAATGAAGGGTTTTGGATGCCAGAGGATTTTGTATTTGATCCTGGGGGTCATAGGGAGCCATTGGAGTTTTTTAATTGGGGGAAGGAGTGTGACATGATGGGACCTGCCCTTTAGAAGGGTCACTTTGAAAGCTGACTGGAGTGGGGAGAGACTTGAGGCAGGCAGACCCCCCCCCCAACAGCTATTGCAATAGGGCAGGCATGAGGCAATGGGGGTCCACACCAGTGGGGTGGCAGTGTCGGGGAGAGAAGGAGGAATATTCCGATGTTGTAAAGGTGAAATTGATGGGCCTTGGCACCATATTGGATATGGGGAATGAGAGAAAGTGAGCAGGCCAGGATAATTCCAAGGTTTCAAGGACTATCATTATCATTATGAATAATCCATGATGTAGTGGGTTGCGTGTTTGACTTGGAATCCAGGAAATCTGAATTCAAATCCTGCCTCAGTCACTTGCTAAATGTGTGGCCCCAGGTAAATCTTAAACTCTGTTTCCTCATCTGTAAAATGGGGGTCAAATGAGATGTCACATGTAAAGCGTTTTTTTAGCTGTTATCATCATCACCACCGTCATCATCATCATCTTTTTGGGCAACAGTATATGGGGTGAGATGATGACTTCCAGCCTTCATGGAGACTCCTTTACTGGCCAGAGAGGAGAACTTAGAGGTGGGTAGAAGATGAAGCCACTCAGTCAACAAGCATTTATTAAGCACCTACTGTGTGCTGGGAATCTAGGCAAAAAACAGCTTTCTGCCCTTGAGGCATAACATACAAGATGTATACAGAGAAAATGGAAGGTAATCTCAAAGGGGAAGGTACAATTGGCTTAACCATCAACTTGGAGTACCTGAGGGAGTTTCTGATTACAGATAATATACATCGTTGATAACTGAGAAAGAGGCCCTTTTATTCAGGCTCCAATTCCATTCAGCCGCCAGTTATTAGACATTGGGTCCAAAGACAACTGTTGCCCCAGTCCGCCATCATACGGGGACAGGAGGATATGGCGTGCAAACTGATAAATAGGATACAAGTACAATGTGATAGAAGCAAAATGGGAGACCCAGACAAAGTGCACTAGGGAAACGTGAGGAGAGAGACCATTTTCAGCTGGGGAAAACTTTCTGGAGAAGGCGGCACCTGAGCTGAACCTTGAAGGAGAGAAAATTTTCTGAGAGGTGGGAATGAGAAGGGAGTAGTGGTGAGTGCATTGTAGCCCAATGGAATGAGCTCCATGAATGTATGGGGCTGCAAATGGCAGGTGGGTCAAGTTGAGAGGATACTTCCAGTATACTTTTCAAATGCTATTATACCCTCAAGCATTCATAGATTTTACATCTGTAAAAACCTTAGAAATCACCCAGTGTTACCCTTTTGTTGGTCACTAAGTTGATAAAAAAAAAAAAAACACCTTACTTACAACAGCCTTATTAGGTGGCTTCTGTATTTTTTTTAACAAGTGGAGAAACTGAAGTTCAGAGAGATCAAAGTCAAAATGTTCCAGGAACTAGTATTTAGTAAGCACCTACTACGCGCCAGGCACTGTGCTGGGGGTACAAAGAAAGACAAAATACAATAAGACGTCCCAGTCTGACATGGGAGAAACAACGTGCATAACAACTATGTATAAGCAAGATGCAGACAAGATAAATTGGAGAGGCTTAGTGCCTCAGGGAAGGCACTAAGATTAAGAACTAGGAAAGGCTTCTTAGCTGGGACTGGAGGGGAGCCAGGAAGACTAGGAGGCAGAGTGGAAGAGGGAGAGCATGCCAGGAATGGAGGCCAGTGTCACTGGATTGAAAGGTACAAGTCTAGAAGTAAGGTGTGAAAAGAGTTTTGTTGTGTTTGTCCTTCACTCTCAAAGAGGACCATGACATCAGGGAGATGATGACATGACTTGCAGCTGACTTCGATTTGCGTGAGGGAGGGCTGTGCAAGGTCACCAGCCTCACTTTCTCATCCAGAGCCATCTGGGTTCAGTGGCCTCTCCAGGACAACTAGGGGCTGAGGTGACATTCTTTAGGAAAATCCCTTTAGTGGCTGGAGGGAGGATGGGTAGGAGTGGGGAGAGACCTGAGGCAGGAAGCCACACCAGCAGCAGGTACAGTGGTCCAAATGGGAGGGGAGGAAGGTCTGCATCAGGGTGGGGCAGTATCAGAGGACAGAAGGGGGTGGGGCAGTCAGGAGATGTTACAGAGGTAAAATCAACAGGACCTTGGAACAGCTTGTCTCTAAAGAGTGATATCAAGGCTGCCATCTACATGGTAGGCCTGGGGGTCTGGTGCCCTCAACAGTAAAGGGGAAGTTAGGAAGATGGGAGGGTTTAGGGGAACAGCTCATGAGTTCTGTTCTGGACATGTTGCGTTTAAAATGTCTATTGGACATCTATTTTGCAATGTCTAAAAGACTTGGAGATTCAAGGCTAGAGGTCAGGACAGAAGATAGGGCTGGATAAGTAGATTTGAGAAGCACGAGGGAAGACACAGTAATTAAATCCATGGGAGCTGATGAGATCATCTACTGAAGTCATATGGAGGGAGAGGAGAGCCCAGGACAGAGCCCTGGAGGACACCTCTGGTTAGAGGGCGTGATCTGGAGGAGGATCCAGCAAAGGAGACTGAGAAGGATGGATCGGAGAAGTCACATAGCTTTGGTTTAGTGCAGAAAACCCCGAATTTGGAGTAGGAGAACATAATGATAATGGTCATAAGAATAATTAACATTTGTAGAGTACCTACTATGTGCTGGGCGCTTTACCAACATTATGTCATTTGATCCTCACCACAGCCCCGGGGAGGTAGGTGCTGCTATCATTATCTCCATTTTGCAGATGAGGAAACTGAGGCAAAGAAAGGTTAAGTGACTTACCCAAGGTCACATAGCTAGTAAGAGTCTGCAGCCACATTTGAACTCAGGTCTTCTAACTGTAAATCTGGCACTCTATCCACTGTGCTACCAGTATCCCATTTCGGCCTCTGATGTCCTCAGTGACCTTAGACAAAATCCTCTTGACCCATGTGGACCTCAGTAAGATGAGGGCATCGAGGCGGGTGGCCACTAAAGTTCTTTCAAGCTCTAAATCTATGATCCTATAACCTCTCTGCCTCAATTTCTTCTTCTGTAAAATGAAAGGACTGGGCTCCATGGCCTCTTAGTTTCTGTCCATCTCTAAATTTGTGATCTTTTGTTTCTGTGCTTTTTCTACTATATCATTCTAGCCAGGCCTTAGTTTTCCTGTTGGTAAAGTGGGGATAATTACAATCACCTTTCAGTTACATACATTTCCGGTATCTCTTTGGCAGATTGGCCATGGAGACCCCAAGCACCTTCCTTTGAACCCTGACTGAAACCCCCTCCAGAGGCACCATGGTAGAAGTGTGCAGAGGTAGTGAAGAAGACCTAGGTTCAAGTCCTCCCTCTGACTCATGTTGGCTCGGGGACTCTGGGCAGGTCAATTGATTCCTCTGAGATTCTAGATCACAGAGCAAGCCCCGTTGTGCACTGGGGGAGGCCGTTCCCCCCAGGAGTTTCCTACCTTGATGAAATCATAGATGCCCCAGGGGGCCTCTTGCTTTCTGGGGTCTCCAAGCCCTTTGGAGATGCTCAGGTATATAGGTCTCTGTGCTTTTACTAAACATTGTTGTCACTAACAGGAGTGTGAGAGAAGCCTGCGGTGTTGAACCCAAGTAGAAATGGGAGCCCAGGGGGCAGCTAGGTGGTGCAGTAAATAGAGCACTGGCCCTGGAGTCAGGAGGACCTGAGTTCAAATCCGACCTCAGACACTTGACATTTACTAGCTGTGTGACATTGGGCAAGTCACTTAACCCCAGTTGCCTTGCCTTCCCCCCTCAAAAAAAGGGAGCCCATTAACTGTACATAAGGATCCCTGCAGGTTCTATTGACTTAGAAAACCATATAGTAACATTATCTATGATCTATCATATTTTTATTTGTTAAATTTCCCAATTACATCTCAGTCTGGTTTCTGTCCTTCTTCAGCCCCTGGCTGAGTGTTTAAACACCTCTGATCTTTCTCTTTCAATTCAAGCCAACAAGTATTTTATTGGGCACCTAGGGTGTGCTAGGTTTTGGGGATAAGGGAAGGAGATAGCAGTATGTAAACAGCTAAGTACAAGACAGAGGAAGGGAGGGGGGAGAGAGAGACAATTGGAGCTAGGGAGAGAGGGGGAGCGAGGGAAGGGAAGGGGAGAAAAGGTGAGAGAAAGAATAGGAAAGAGGAAGGAAAACATTGAGAGAGAGAAAGAGACATGGAGAGAAACAGAGATGGAAGAGAGAGGCAGAGAAAGAGAGAGATGAGGGAGGGAGGGGAGAGAGGGAAGGGAAGGAGCAGGAGAAAGAATAAGAAAGGAGGGAAAAAGGTGGAGTGAGGAAAGAGAGAGAGAGAGAAAGGAGAGGGTGGGTAAAGAGAATAGGAGAGGAAGAGAGAGACAAACAGAGACAGAGAGAAAATGTTAACAATTAGGAGAGGAGAGAAGGAGGAAACTATATTCCTCCTGGAAGGGCCACCTGAGTTTGAAGAAAATCAGATTTTAAGGGGGTGGAGGTGAGGATAGAATGTATTTCAAGTGTTCCCTACAGTGAGTCCCTATCCTAATTTAAATGAACCATAGAGCAGGGTTCTCATTTCTCCTCTTGTTGGCTTGGTGGTGTGTAGTGGTACTTAGTCTCCCTAGGTTTGGAAGAGAACTCCCCAGAGTAATTGGAGCTTCAAGCCAACTCAAAGCGGAAAAACTTCCTGTGGCTTCCTGTTCCCTGCAAGATGAAATAGTAATTCTCTCTGTGTTTTCAGACACTCTCTACTGGTTCTTCTCTTCCTACCTGTCTCACTGCTCTTTCCCAGTCTCCTTTGCTGAGTACTCCTCCAACTCTCAGTTCCTAAACATGGGTGTCCTCCTCCAAGGTTCTGTCCCAGGTCATCTGTTCTCCCTCTATACTATGACTTGCTGAACCCATCAGCCCTCATGGTGCCAAATATCATGTCTAGGCTAATGATTCCCAGGTCTACTTATCCAACTCTACCCTCTCTTTTAATCTTGAGGGTCATATCTCCAACTGTCCATTGGACAGCTCTGACTCAAGGTCCCATAGAAATCTTAAACTCAACGTGTCCAGAGCTGCTCATTATCTCTCCCCCAAGCCCTCCCTTCTTCCTAATTTTCCTGTTACCGTCTAGGGTACCACCATCCTCTCAGTCACCCAGGTTTTGTAACTTAGGTGTCATTCTCAACTGCTCTATGTCCGTCCATCCTCCCTCTCTCCACATATGATCAGTTGCCAAGTCCCATCATGTCTACCTTCATAGCCTCTCTTGACTATGCCCCCTCTCTTGACAGCCACTATCCAAGAGCAAGCCCTCATCACTTCACTCATGCCTGCATGATTGTCTCAACCCTGCCTCATCTTTCCCCATTCCAACCCATTCTCCACTCAACTATCAGTCTGTCCCCTCAACCCATGCCTGGAACACCCTCCTTCCTCATCTCCATCACTACTGATCCTGTGTATCCTCTGAAGCAGTGTTCTGCAGTGGGCAGGATTGGGGCTGGAGTCAGAAGATTTGGGTTCAACCCTTGGCTACTTCCTGTAGGACCTCTGGGAAATTGCTTACCCTCTTTGGGCCTCATTTTCCTCATCTGTGAAATGAAGGGACTGGACTTCTAGATGTATGACCCAGCTCAGCTGTTGCCCTCCAGGAGTCTTTCTTGGTGGGTGCTATCTCCCTTCTTAAATTATCTTCATTCATTTCTGCCTGTGTTGTATTTCATCACCACCCCCGGACTACAAGCATCTCGAGGGCAGGGGTTGTCGTTCCTTTTTTTCTGAGGAAAAAACACAGATTAGGTGCTTAACAGGTGATTGTGGCGCTGAATTGAATTTTTCTTCCTGGAGCCAGAGGATTGGCAGGAGGAGGGAGAAGGAAAGGACGTTGGCTAACACCGTCTGCCAGGCAGTTGTCTTGACTAACCTTCATTGGGGCTTGCTAAGGACTGGGGGTAGCAGCATCCTAGGGGGCAGGGAAGGAGGTGGGTATGGATCTGTCAAAGGAAGCGATAGCCTTGTCATTAGCAAAAGCAACCTCCTGTCCCCAAGGCTTAAGAAATAAAGGATGATTGCAGCAAACCGGGGCTCTAGCCTTTCATGCTAATTTAATAAATTGCTCACTGGAGTGAGGTGGGGAGGCTGGGCTGGGGAGGGGCTGTTTGTGCAGCAGTTATGGTATGCACTGACAACCCACCTACCCCCTCCCCACCCCCCACCCCCCCCGGAGCTGGAGGGAAAAAAAAAGAAAAAGAAAACCCACGAGTCCTCTCGCCACTGCGGCTGTGACCTCATCCCGGAGCGGTGCATCCCGGGGGGCTATGAGATCATGAGAATGCCAAAGCTCTCTGAAGGATTCGATTTGTTGAGAGCTGTGGGATCAGGACGACAGGCTGACGGAGTGATCTCATCCCCGAGACCCGGGGGGAAGGCACTGGCAAAGGCTGGCTGCATCCCAGCCCTGCTCAGGGATGAAGGGGATTAATGACCAGGGCTGGGGATGACATCACCAGTGGTACCCCGGAGCCAGCGTAGCGGCCGGCCGGAGTTGGGGGTGTCTCTCCCCTGCCCTCTTTCTCCCCTCCATCTTTTCCTTCCTCCCTCCCCCTCTCTCCATCTTTTTTCTTTCTCTTGTTCTCTTTTCTCCTCCATCTTTCCTCTTTTCATCCTCTTTTGTCCCCTTTCTCCTCTCCCTTTTTCTTTTTTCTCTTTTTCATTTCTCTTTCCCCTCTCTTGTTCTCTCGTTTCTCACCCTTTACCCCACCCCACTTTATCCTTTTCTTCTGCATCTGTCTCTCATGTTTCTCTGTTTCTCTTTGACTTCTTCCTCTTCCTCTTTTCCTCTTAACTTCATTGTCTTTTCTGTCTTGTCTTACCTCATCTCTTGTTTCTTTCTCCTTTTTTCTTTTTTCTTTTCCTTTCTCTTTCAGTCTTCTCTATATTTCTTTTCTCTCTTTTTCATTTATCTTTCTCCTCTCTTGTTCTCTTTTTTCACCCTTTACCCCACCCCACTTTATCCTTTTCTTCTGCATCTGTCTCTCATGTTTCTCTATTTCTCTTTGATAGCTTCTTCCTCTTTTTCTCTTAATTTCATTGTCTTTTCTGTCTTCTCTCATCTCTTGTTTCTCTCTCCTTTTTTCTTTTCTCTTTTCCTTTCTCTTTCACTCTTCTCTATATTTCTTTTCTTCTTTTTCTCCTCCTCCTCTATCTGTTCATCTACATTTATCTACTTTTACTACTCTCCTTCTGTCTTACTCTCTTTTCTCTCCGCCTTGCTTGTCTCCTCTTCTGTCTTGTTGACTCTTCACTTGATCTTGTTCCATCACCTCTCTCTGTTACTCTCTTCTCTGTTATTCTCTTCTCTGTCTGTCTCTGTCTCTGTCTGTCTTTCTCTCCCCCTTTCCCTTTCCCTCTCTCCCTCCCTCATTCTCTCTTTCACTCTCTCCTTCTGTCTCTCTATTCTCTCTGTCTTGCTCTTTCTCCCCTCCAGCGCTCCTTTTCCTCTCTATGTCTTCCAAGTTCTCTTCTCTGCCTCATCTCTCCTGTTTTTCTCCACCCAACTTCCTCAACACCCACCATTCCCACTTTATCAACACTTGGGAGACCTGTGAACCCCACTGCAGCTCTCCTGCTGGCTCTCTGACAATCCCCTTTTCTTCTGGATCCTATTCTTAGGATGTCAACTGTGCAAGCCTAAGTCGGGGAGAGGGGGAAGGAGGCAAGTGTATTTCAGATATGGGGAAGATCTCAGTTAAGTCCCAGGTTCATCTTTTCTTCCATCTGTGTGTCAAGTTGGTGTAATTTTTTAGTGTGAAAGACAAGTGCATCAGTGCTGGCTTTCTTGGGGTAAGGGGTGGGGGGCTTCACTTGTCCCTCTTTCCTTTGCAATGCTGAAACAACAAACAAGGGGATGGAGGCTCTTTCCTGTATACAACTGTAGGAAAACAAGTACTTGTTTTCAGGCCATGGCTCGGCCTGAAAGTTCTTGAATATCAAAGCAGGAAACTCGGCCCCCTCCCCAGTGAGCAAGCTCACGATAACAAGCAAGGGCAGTTCAAATAAACAAGAGCAGGGCTTAGAGCTCAGGAGAGAAAGAGGCTACAGGACTGACCTCGGAAAAAATATTTCTTCTGCGAGAAAGGGAAAAACACAAGGTTTGAGAATGAGTAAGTGTGAATATCTTAGAAATTATTCCTTCAATATTTTCTTATTCATATATTACTTTAAAAGTTTTAGAGCTGGAAGGAAACAGAACAGAGAATGTCAGAGCTGGGAGGGGCCTTAGAACGGGGGATGTCAGGGCTGGGAGGGCCTTTAGAAGAAAGAATGTTAGAGGTGGGAGGGGCTTTAGAACAGGGAATGTCAGAGCTGGGAGGAGCCTTAGAACAGGGGATGTCAGGGCTGGGAGGGGCCTTAGAACAGGAGATGTCAGGGCTGGGAGAGACCTAAAAAATTTTAAGAAAAGGCCCTAATTTTACAGGGGAGGAAACTGAGGTCAAGAGAAAAGGGGGGTGATTTTATCCAAAATTTCAGCTAGTTAGTGGGATAAGAGCTTTCTAGCAAAAATCTGCAATTGTTACTAATTGATTTGACCCGTTTAAAGAGCCTCACTTAATATAATATTAAATTAGTTCTATTTCCAGTAATTCTCCCTGTATTCAGAGAAACACAGAATCTTAGATTTTGAAGGGATACCTAACCAGTCCCACACAAAAATCCATTCCTCAATCCTTTCACAAATAGAATCCACTGTCTCCTAAGACATTCCATTCTCTTTTGTGCCATTTTTAGAGTATATTTCCCTACATTGAGCCTAAATCTGCCTCTTTGCAACTTCTACCTGGTTCCCTGTTAGGCCAAGTAGGACAAATAATCTAATCTCTCTTCCATATGATAGTCTCTAAATACTAAAAGATGCTATTGTGACCCTGGGAAAATAACAATCTCTATCAACCTCAGATTCTTCACCTATAAAATGATGTGGTTGTATTCAATCACCTCTTAGATTCCTTTCAGCTATTAATCTGTGAGCCTATGCACCTGTATTTGTACATAGGCACTTTAAAATACTGAGAACTATGTGCATTTCTTAATATCCCCCTTCAGGAGTTGTCATTGGTCAGTCATATCTAATTTTCCCAACACTCTCTCTCTCTGTTTTTTTTAAATTTTCACATTAGTCCTGTTGTATAGAAGAATTAGAATGAATGGGAGTAATCATGAGAAAGAAAAATATAAAATAAAACAAAAAAGGAAAAGAGTCTGCTTTAATCTACATTCAGACTCCATATTTCTTTTTCTAGATGTGGATGGCATTTTCCATCATGAGTCTTTTAGAATTGTTTTAGATCCTTGTATTGCTGAGAAGAGCTTAGTCTATCAAAGTCAGTTGGATCACTTCACAACTCCACCAACAATGAATTAGTATTCCAAATTTCCTACATCTTCTCCAACATTTATCATTTTCCCCAACACTCTCTAAGCTCTATGTTTTCCAGTTTTCCCACATCTTCTCCAACATTTATCGTTTTCCCCAACACTCTCTTAAGCTCTATGTTTTCCAGTTTTCCCACATCTTCTCTAACATTTATCGTTTTCCCCAACACTCTCTTAAGCTCTATGTTTTCCAGTTTTCCCACATCTTCTCTAACATTTATCATTTTCCCCAACACTCTCTTAAGCTCTATGTTTTCCAGTTTTCCCACATCTTCTCCAACATTTATCGTTTTCCCCAACACTCTCTAAGCTCTATGTTTTCCAGTTTTCCCACATCTTCTCCAACATTTATCGTTTTCCCCAACACTCTCTTAAGCTCTATGTTTTCCAGTTTTCCCACATCTTCTCCAACATTTATCGTTTTCCCCAACACTCTCTTAAGCTCTATGTTTTCCAGTTTTCCCACATCTTCTCCAACATTTATCGTTTTCCCCAACACTCTCTAAGCTCTATGTTTTCCAGTTTTCCCACATCTTCTCTAACATTTATCGTTTTCCCCAATACTCTCTAAGCTCAATGTTTTCCAGTTTTCCCACATCTTCTCCAACATTTATCGTTTTCCCCAACACTCTCTTAAGCTCTATGTTTTCCAGTTTTCCCACATCTTCTCCAACATTTATCGTTTTCCCCGACACTCTCTAAGCTCTATGTTTTCCAGTTTTCCCACATCTTCTCCAACATTTATCGTTTTCCCCAACACTCTCTTAAGCTCTATGTTTTCCAGTTTTCCCACATCTTCTCCAACATTTATCGTTTTCCCCAACACTCTCTAAGCTCTATGTTTTCCAGTTTTCCCACATCTTCTCCAACATTTATCATTTTCCCCAACACTCTCTAAGCTCAATGTTTTCCAGTTTTCCCACATCTTCTCCAACATTTATCGTTTTCCCCAACACTCTCTTAAGCTCTATGTTTTCCAGTTTTCCCACATCTTCTCCAACATTTATCGTTTTCCCCAACACTCTCTAAGCTCTATGTTTTCCAGTTTTCCCACATCTTCTCCAACATTTATCGTTTTCCCCAACACTCTCTTAAGCTCTATGTTTTCCAGTTTTCCCACATCTTCTCCAACATTTATCGTTTTCCCCAACACTCTCTAAGCTCAATGTTTTCCAGTTTTCCCACATCTTCTCCAACATTTATCGTGTTCCCCAACACTCTCTTAAGCTCTATGTTTTCCAGTTTTCCCACATCTTCTCTAACATTTATCGTTTTCCCCAACACTCTCTAAGCTCTATGTTTTCCAGTTTTCCCACATCTTCTCCAACATTTATCATTTTCCCCAACACTCTCTAAGCTCAATGTTTTCCAGTTTTCCCACATCTTCTCCAACATTTATCGTTTTCCCCAACACTCTCTTAAGCTCTATGTTTTCCAGTTTTCCCACATCTTCTCCAACATTTATCGTTTTCCCCAACACTCTCTAAGCTCTATGTTTTCCAGTTTTCCCACATCTTCTCCAACATTTATCGTTTTCCCCAACACTCTCTTAAGCTCTATGTTTTCCATTTCCCCAACCTATATCTTTTAGTCCAAGTTTAGAACATTAAAGTTATCCCTACTGAATTTCATTCATTCTTTCAAAAATGAAATGCATAGTTTTGCCCTTTGTCACTTTTTTCATCCTGACATTCAGCATATTTGCTGTCCCTAAAAGTTCCAAGACATCTGTAGATTTAGCAAGCTAGTCTTCTATGGTTCTGTCCGCATCATCACTAGAAGTTTCAGCAGAACAGGGCCAGAGATAGACCCCTGAGGTACCCCACTAAAGACCTCCCTCCAAATTGGCATCTCCCTATTGGTGTGTATTTCTAGGACCTGTGATTTGTCAGCTTCTGAATCTACATAACCATATTGTCATATAGCCCACATCTCTCCATGTTGTCCACAAGGATAATATGAGAGACTTGCTTCGTTGCAGTGATGAAATATTAATATGCTCTTGTCTACCAGTATGACCCTGTCACAAAAAAAGGAAATTAGGTTAGTCTGACACAGTTATTCCTGAGGAAAGCCATGCTGTCTTTAGAAATCGTGGCTTTCCTTTCTAAGTGCTCACAAACAAGCCAGCCTTTCCGTGATGTGCTCCAGAATTTTCTTGACAATCAAAGTCAAATTGGTTTTGGTTTACTGTTGATAGACTGTACCTTCTTCCTTTTCTGATGATTGAGATAATTTAACCTTTTCCCTGTTCTGCAGCATTTTTCCTTTTCTTCAATGTTTCTCAAAAGTCATCAAGAACAGTGTCCTTGGAGTCAGAGAATCTAGGTTCAAATTCTTCCCCTCGTTTACTATTTTTGTCACATTTGTGCAAGTCACTTAATCTCCTGGCCTTTGTTTCCTCATCTGTAAAATGAGAGAACTGGACTAGAGTTGGCTTCTGGCATACTTTCCAGCTCTAAGTCTGCTACCATTTTACCAATAATAATTTACTAAAATAAAGTTACTTACAGGGCCAGAGAAAAGAGAAAGGAAGATAAAGTGGATTTTAGTTAAATGAAAAAATAAAGTAACTTATGAGGCCAGAGACTGGAAAGAAAATCATTTCACTTGTTCAGAATTTCTGTTTTAAAAGGGATGAGTTGCCAGGTGCCTGGCAGTGGTCTGAGCTCATTGGGCACAGGTGGATACTGTCAGTCAATCACTAAACATTTAATAAGTGCCTACTGTGTGCCAGGCACTGTGCTAAGTGTCAGGGATACAGTCTCTGCTCTCAAGACTTCATGATGTAATGAGGGAGACAACATGCAAATAGCTATGTACAAACAAGAAAAAAAGAAATAATCAACAGAAGGAAGGTACTAGAATTAAGAGGGTCAGGAAAGGCTTCCTGTAAAAGGTCAGATTTTAGCTGAGATTTGAAGGAAGCCAGGGAGACTGTTTTACCACTGACTTACTTTTCTTAGGTTTCTGCTCTGTTAACCATTTCTGTTCCATCCTTCCTTCTTCAAAGATCATTCTTCTTGGAAGGGAAAGCAGAAAGATTGAGATTTGATACTAGCTTATTTAATGCCAAGGTCAGGATTTTCCAATAAATCATTTTTTTTACTAATGGAAGCTAGGAAGGCTTATAAGAGCTAATGCAGAGTAAAGAAATCAGGACCAGGAGGACAGTTTATAAACAAAGGCCATAATGTTGTAAAAGTGATTTTGAAAGACTTAAGAATTCTGATCAGCCACAGTTCCAAAGAACTCATGATAAAAGGAACGTGCTGCCTTCCTCCTGATAGAGGGGTAGGTGATGGACTCTGGGTACAGACTTAAACATTCTTTGCACATGACTAATGAGAGAATTAGTTTTGATTAACATTTGTTACACAGGTTTTGTTTTTCTTTCTTTTTCAATTGGGAAAAGGGAAAGGAAGATAAAGTGGATTTTAGTTAAATGAAAAAAATGATATTTAATGTTTAAGTAATATTTAATTTTTAAGAAACTAAAGGAAGGAAGGTACAAAGTTAGGAAGCGACTTGACCTAAGGCCAGACCTGGATGCTTAGAATCGAAGTCTCAGAGTTCAAAGGAACCTCAAATGTCCAGCCCATACACAAAGCAGGACTCTCCCAACCCCATACAACATCCCAGGAAAATAGCCACCCAGGCTGTGTTGGAAGACCTCTGGGAACGGGAGACCCATCATCTTCAAAGTCAGCCCATTAGACTTCTAGACAGCCCTTATTCCTTTAGAGCCAATCATCTTGTCCCCAAGCAAATCATCACAGCTTCTTCAAATCATTCTCATGTGGTTCTTTTCTTCTTTTCATTCCATTTTTAAAAAATTTTATTTTTATTCTCAGTTTTAAATTCTTACCCCTCCCCCACCCAGGGAGAAGGCAAGAAATGATACCCATTATGAAATCATACAAAACATATTTCCACATTAGTCTTGTTCCAACAGAGGAAGGGGGGAAGCACAAAAAATAAAGGAAAAAATATGCTTCAATCTGCCCTCTGAGTCTTATCAGTTCTTTATCTGGAGGTAGATAGCATTTTATATCATGAGTTTTTTTGGAGTTGTGGTAGATGATTGTATTTATCAAAATTTCTAAGTCTTTCACAGTTAATGACTTTTACACTATTGCTGTTAGAGTGTATAATGTACTCTTGGTTTTGCTCACTTCACTTTGCATCAATTCATATAAATCTTCTCAGGTTTTTCTGAAACCATTCCTTTCATCATTTCTTACAGTACAATAGTATTCCATCACATTCATATACCATAATTTGTTCAACCATTCCCCAACTGATGGGTATCCTCTTCATTTCCTATTCTTTGCCACCTGAAAAAGAGCAGTTGTAAACATGTTTTGTACGTATAGGTCCTTTTCCTTTTTTCTTTTAACTCTTCAGGGTTGTTGTTGTTGTTGTGTTTGTCCTTCATTCTCATCAGGGAGGTGATGCCATGACTTGCAAGTGCATTGGATTTCAGTGAGGGAGGGCTGTGCAGTCACCAGCCTCACTTTCTCCTCTGGGTCCAGGGGCAAGATATAGATCAGGATGAGTGGAGATAGTATTCTCTTTTTAGGGTATAGATCTATTAGCAGTATTGCTAGGTCAAAGGGTATGCATAATTTTATATACTTTTGGGCACAGTTCCAAATTGTTCTCCACAATGGTTGGGCCAACTCACAATTCCACCAGTGGTGCATTAGTGTTCCTATTTTTCCACATCTCCTTCAGCATGAGCCAATCTGATAGGTATGAGGTGGTACCTCAGAGTTGTTTTAATTTACATTTCACTAATCAATAGAGATGTGGAGCATTTTTCATATGACCATTGATAACTTAGATTTACTGCCTATGACCATTTATCAATTGTGAAATAGCTCCTTTTTAAAAGAAAATTTAATATAAAATTATTTTTTAAATTTAAATTTTTAAAATTAAAACTTTTTTAAATTCAAAATTATTTTAAATTCAAATCTTAATTTTTAAAATTTTATTTAAATTTAAAATATATTTGAGAAATGAGACCTCTAGCAGAGAAACTTGCTATAAAAATTTTTCCTCTAGTATTTTGCTTTTCTTCTAATTTTGACTTAATTGGTTTTGTTTATACAAAATCATTTTAATTTTATATAATCAAAATTAATCATTTTACCACCATAAAAAATATAGTTTGAAATCTGATATTGTTAAGCCCGCTTCACAGTTTTTTTGATTCCCTTGAAATCCTTGACCTTTTGTTCATTCAGATGAATTTTGTTATTTTTTTCTAGCTCTGTAAAGTAATTCTTCAGTAGTTTGATTGATATGGCACCAAATACGCAAATTAATATAAGTAGCGTCATTTTTATTATGTTGGCTTAGCCATGAGAAATTAGTATTTCTGCAATTATTTAGGTCTGTCTTTGTGTGGAGTGTTTTATAATTGTGTTCATATAGTGTCTATGTGTGTTACAGCAGGTAAACATGCCCAAGTATTTTACACTGTCTCCAGTTTTTTTAAGTGGAATTTCTCTATCTCTTCCTGTTATGTTTTGTTGGTCATTTATAGAAATGCTGATGATTCATGTAGCTTTATTTATATCCTGCAATATTGCTAAAGTTGTTAATTGTTTTGACTAGTTTTTTTAATTGACTCTCTAGGGTTCTCTAAATATGTCATCATATCAAATGCAAAAAATGATGTTTCCTTGTTGCCTTTGCTTATTCCTTCAATTTCTTTTTCTTGTCTAATTGCTATAGCTAGAATTTCTAACACAACATTGAATAATAATGTTGAAATGGACATCCTTGCTTCACCCCTGTTCTTATTGGAAAGGCTTCTAGTTTATCCCCATTATAATGCTTGCTCTTGGTTTTAAATAGATACTACTTATCCTTTTTTTAGAAAAATTCCATATATTCCTATGCTTTCTAGTGTTTATTAATAGGAATGGGTATTATATTTTGTCAAAAGCTCTTCATTTATTGCTATAATCACATGGTTTTATGGGTTTTCTTATTGATATAGTCAATTATACATATAGTTTTCTTAATATTAAGTTAGCACTGCATTCTTGGTATAAATCCAGGCTAGTTATAGTGTATGATCTTTGAGATATATTGCTGTAATTTCCTTGCTAGTATTTTATTTTAAAGTTTTACATCAATATTCATTAACAAAATTGGTCTTTAGTTTTCTTTCTGTTTTGGCTCTCCCTGATTTAAGTTATCAAAACCATATTTGCATCATAGAAGGAATTTGGTAGGACTCATTCTTTACCCATTAAAAAAAAGTTTATATCATATTGGAATTCATTGTTCTTTAACAATTTTCACATAATTCACTTGTGAATCCATTTGGTCCTGGTCTTTTTTCCTTAGAGAGCTCATGTGTGGCTTGTTCAATTTCTTTTTCTAAGACAGGGTTGTGTATGTATTCTATTTCCTCTTCTGTTAACCTAGGCAATTTATATTTTTGTAATTCATCCACTTCATTTAGATGGTTAGTTTTATTAGTATATAGTTGGGCAAAACAGATACTAATAATTGCTTTAATTTTATCTTCATTGGCTGTGCATTTACCCTTTTCATTTTTTATACTTGTCATTTGTTTTTTTCTTTTTTAAATCAAATTATTCAATGGTTTATCTATCTTATTGGGTTTTTGTTTTGTTTTGTTTTGTTTTACAAAATTAGCTCCTAGTTTTATTTATTGGTTCAGGTTTTTTGCTTTCAATTTTCAATTTCATTATCTTCTTTGATTTTCAGGATTTCCGTTTTCTTGTTTATTTGAGAATTTTCTGTGTTGTTTTTCTAGTTTTTTTTTATGTGCCCAGTTTGTTGATCTGCCCTTTCTCTCTTTTAATGATGTAAGTGTTTAGAGATAGAAAATTTCCCCAAGTACCATTTTCACTGTATCCCGAAAATTTTGTTATGTTATCTCATTGTCATTATTATCTTTAATAAAATTATTGATTGTTTCTATGATTTGTTCTTCGAGCTATTCATTCTTTAAGATTAGATTACTTAGTTTACAATTAATTTTTAATCTATACATCTCACGCCCTTTATTGAATGTAATTTTTATTGCATTATGATCCCAAAAGGGCGAATTTAATATTTGTGAGGTTTCTATGACCTAATACATGGTCAATTTTTGTGAAGGTGCCATGCACAGTTGAGAAATAGTTATGCTCCTTTCTCTTCCTAGTCAATATTCTCCATAAGTCTATCACATCTAATTTTTCTGAAATTCTATTCATCTACTTAACATCTTTCTTGTTTAATTTATGATTACATTTATCTAAATCTGTGAGGGATAAATTGAGGTCCCCCACTAGTATAGTTTTACTGTCTGCTTCCTCCCGTAGCTCATTTAACTTTTCCTTCAAGAATTTGGAAGTTATGCCATTTGCTGCATATATGTTTATAATTGATATTAATTCATTGTCTATGGTATCTTTTAGCAAAATGTAGTTTCTGGTATTTATTTTAATCAGGCCTATTCTTGCTTTTGCTTTGTCTGAGATCATAATTACTATATCTACCTCTTTTACTTCAGCTAAAGCATAATAAATTCTCCTCCCATCTCTTATTTATATTCTATGTGTGTCTTTCTGTCTCAAGTGTGTCTTTTGTACAGAACATATTGTTCGATTCTAGTTTCTAATCCATTATGCTATCCTCTTCTGTTTTATTGGTGGGTTCATCCCATTCACATTCAGTTATGATGGCTAACTGTATATTTCTCTCCATCCTATTCTATTTATCTTTCTTTTTTTTTACCTTATTCCTCCCTCAAAATTCTGTTTTTCCTCCCTTAATTTACCCTCCCTCTTATCACCCTCCCTACTGTATTTTAGCCCCTTCCCCTCCTACTTCCCTATTAGAAAAGATGAATTTCTATACTTGTATGTGTACATACATACATATTACACACCTATTTTTTTCCTTCCCTCTTTGAACCAATTCAGATAACAGTGAGGTTCAAATGTTCCCTACTTCTTCCCCATCATTTTTCTTGAATGCCTCTTTTATATGAAATAGTTTTCCCCATTCTTCCTCTCCCTTTTCCCTTTTCCCAGTGCATTCCTCTTTCTCACCCTTCCATCCTTTTTTTTTAGATAATCCCAGCACCCATGCTGTCTCTCTAAGCAAACTCTTAACTGCCCTGATGATGCTAAGGTTCTTAGTGGTTACATTTATCATCTTCCCACATAGGAATGGTAAACAGTTTAATCTTTTTAAATCCCTTATTATTTCCTACTTATATTTACCTTTTTTGCTTCTCTTGGGTTTTATGTTTGAATGTCAAATTTTCTATCCAGCTCTGATCTTTTCACTGGGAATGCTTAAAAGTTCTTTATTTCACTAAATGTCAATTTTTCCCCATGCAGGATTATACTCAATCTTGCTGTTCAGGTTATTTGAGGTTGTAATACTATCTCCTTTGCCTTCAATCAATTCTCTGCTGCCTGTGCTAATTTTGGCCTAACAATTAACACCAAGAAAACACAGGTGCTCCATCATCCACCACTACACCACCCATACGTGGAACCATCACTTACAGCAAATGGAGAAGTTTTGAATGCTGTGGATAAGTTCACTTACCTTGGTAGTGTGCTTTCCAGGGATGTATACATTGATAATGAGGTTGACACACTCATTGCCAGAGCTAGCTCAGTGTTTGCGAGGATTCGAAGGAAAGTATGAGAGAGAAGAGGTATTAGCCTGATTACCAAACTGAAGGTCTACAGAGCTGTGGTACTGACCTCATTGTTGTATGCCTGTGAAACCTGGACAGTCTACCAGCACCATGTCCAGGAAACTGAATTGCTTCCATTTGAATTGTCTTAGGAAGAGTCTGAAGATCACCTGGCAGGATAAGGTACCAGACACTAAGGTCCTTTCTTGAACTAAACTGCCAAGCATTCAGACTCTGCTTTAGAGAGTGCAATTCCCTTGGGCTGGCCAAGTTGTTCGAATGCAAAACATCCACTTGCCAAAAAGACTTATGGAGAACTCACGCAGGGCAAGCCTTCACATGGTGGTCAGAAGAAGCAATACAAGGACACTCTCAAGGTCTCTCTCAGGAACTTTGGAATTGATTGTGTGATGTGGGAGACACTGGCACAGGACTGCTCAGCATGGTGTGCCCACATCAGAGAAGGTGCTGTGCTCTATGGGCAAAGTAGAATTGAAACAGCTCAAAGGAAACACAGGATGCACAAGTTTGGAGTATCCAACCCAAATATTCACATGGACCATTTGTGCCTGACCTGTGGTAGAGAGTAATCCAAGCTCATATTGGTCTGCTCAGCCACAGTCAGAGTCACTGAAACTTGACTCTAGCATAGTGATGTCATTTTGGTCCTCTTCGAGAACAAAGGACAACAACCAACTGGCTCCTTTGCCTTGTAGAATATCATATTCCAAGCCTTCTACTTATTATGGTGGTGGCTGCTAAGTGTTGTGTGATCTTGATTGTGGCTTCATGGTATTTGGATTTCTTTCTCTGCTTGAAGTATTTTTTTCCTTGACCTAGGGTCTATGGAATTTAGCTATAATATTCCTAGGAGTTTTCATTTTGGGATTTCTTTCAGGTGGTGACCATTGGCTTCTTTCAGTTTCTACTTTGTCCTGTGGTTTTAATATATCTGGGCAGTTTTCCTTTATAATTTCTTGAAATATGATATCTACATTCCTTTTTTGATCATGGCTTTCAAGTAATCCAATAATCTTAAATTATCTCTCCTCAATCTATTTCCCAGGTCATTTGTTTTTCCTGTTAGATATTTCCCATTTTCTTTTATTTTGTAGTCTTTTGACTTTGTTTTCTTGTTTCTTGATATCTCATGGAGTCATTAGCTTCCACTTGACCAATTCAGATTTTTAAGCAGTTATTTTCTTCAGTATTTTTGTACCTCTTTTACCAAGCTGTTATATAGGGCAGCTATGTGGTATAGCAGATAGAGTACCAGATGTAGAGTCAGGAAGGCCTGAGTTCTAATCTAGCCTCAAACACTTATTGTTGCTGTGACCCTGGACAAGTCACTTGACTTCTGTTTCTCAACCTTAAAGTGGGAATAACAGTACTATTTGCCTTCCAGGGTTGTTGTGAGTATCAAATGAGATAATGTTGCTGCTTAGCATAGTGCCTGGAACATAGTCAATTATATGTATGTGTGTATATCTGTGTGTGTATAAGTTATTGTTATTATCATTAGTAATATTTTACCATTTGGGCAATTCTGGTTTTTAAAGAGTTATTTTCTTCAACTCTTTTTTCTGCCTTTTTTCCTAAGCTATTAGTTCTTTTTTTACAATTTTCTTGCATCACTCTCATTTCTTCTTCCAGTTTTTCCTCTGACACTCTTATTTGATTTTTAAAACCTTTTTTGTTCTTTTTAAAGTCTCTTTTGTTAGGTCTTCTGAGGATTCTTTTTGGGCTTGTGTCCAATCTGCATTTTTCTTTGAGATTTTCCTTTGGATGTTTTCAAGTCATTATCTTCTTCTGAGTTTGTGTCTTGAGTTTTGTTGTCATCACAGAAGCTATTAATGGTCAGGTTCTTTTATTATTGTTGTTTGCTCATCTCTCCAGCTCATTTCTTGGCTTTGGACTTTATGTTAGAGTTGGGCTCTGTTCACCTCTATAGGGGTATGGTTGGCCTGAACTTCTGTATTTTATGGTCTCCTGATATTTTCTTTCACAGCTCAGTGGGGACCTATAGATTTTTGGTGCTTCCAAAGTAGTGTGATACAGAGCGAGATCTGGTCACTGCCCTCCTACTCTGGTCCTTACCCAGGTAGGGCTTCTGATCCCTTACCACCATAATTGCCTCTCTCTGCCCTGGGGCATCAACTCAGAACTGGGTAATGTGCAGCACCACTCCCAGTGCTAGTACAGAGGTCACCTAGGATCTCTTTCCAATCAGAGATTCAGCCTAACACTATCACCTCCTGGTTGCTGCCACTTCCACTAGCTAGCCTCCACCCTAAAGTCCACAAATCTCTTTCTGTCTTCCCAAGCTGCCCTGGACTAGAAAATGACTCACTGTGACTTTCCTGACTTTCCCACTCAAAATTCAGTTTGGCACGTTATTTAAGTTGTTGTGGAAGGGGTATGTTGGGAAAGCTCAGCAAAAAATGCTGGCTTTGCTCTGCCATCTTGGCTCCACCCCTCCACAACTTCCTTTTCAATGTAATCTGATCCATTATCCTGATATCTCAGAAAGTGTGGGCATGAAAGCGTCCCAGTGCCTTAGAGGTAGAAGAGAACTCAGCAGGCAGCTAGTCCAACTCACATCTCAGGGAATAATACTCTCCACAGTGTATTCAATGAGTCCTCATCCATCCTTTGCCTGAAGTCCTTCGGGGAGGAGGAGCTCACTACTTCCAGAGGTGACCCATTTTATTTTGGACTAATATTTAGGAATTTTTTCAAGACATCTAGCTAATATCTGCTTCTTGGCACTTTGCACCCATCGTTCTACCTTCTGGGGCCAAGAGGAACAAGGCTAATCCCTCTTCCCCATGACAGCCCTTCTAAGATTGGAAGAAACCTTTCCTATCTCCCCTGAGTCTTTTCTTCAGGCTCAGTATTCCTAATTCCTTCATTTGACCCTCACACGGCATGATCTTTCAAGACCTTTCACCATTCTGATGGCTTTTTTCTGATCAATGTAACTTTCTAGTGTGACATCTAAAAAGTTTGAGAGACATAGTTTCTGGGTAGTTAATCCTTTTATTAATAATGCTAGTATTTTATAATAAAGGAGGTCAGTGGTACTTTCAAATACCAAAAATCCTCATGGTGGGTGGGGGGGGAGCTCACAACTTATAAGTCCTTGGAAAAGTAGGTGCTCCTGAGGCTGGCATCAACTGTGATTGGTTAACAATCAATGAGAAAATGAATATTATAATGAGATGTGGGCTCATTCTAATGAGGGTCTTGGGAGTAGTTGACTTGGATTACCCGAGTCTTGGTCAAAGAGACTTATCAATATACATATCAAAGGGAGAATCTACTACTACCCCACACCTGTCTGACCAAACACAACAAACAAGAATTCACCAGTTCTCTCAGCCTGGTTGAGTAAATTTTTCCCCAAGATTTTCTACAGTAGTTGATTTCTGGATAAGGAAGTAAAAAATCTATTAATTCTAATTCAATAATTGGTTATTACTACATGAAAGAAATAATCATTTCTCTCACTAGTCAACCCTCTTTCTTCAACATCCTTGTTTCTCATTTTTCTGCCATTTCTCATACAATCTTAGAACTAAAATTCCTTTATCATCATCAATAATAACTCACACACTTAACAGGTCAGCGATTTTGCTAGTGACTATTCCTGTTACTGCTGCAGGTTACTGTGCTGGGACCCCAAAATAGTCCTGCCTGAAGGAATTCAACCTAAGCCTTCTTTCAGCTAAAAAAAAAACCAAGGTTACTAAAAATCTGCCATATTGTCCAGACTCTTAAGGAATCTCAGCATTGGCTAGACTCTTAAGGAATCTGAGCATTTGTAACACTGATGTAAGTGGGCCAGATTGAATCTGAGCACCTTCATGGAGGCCAAGATGGATCTAATATCCAGAAAGACTGTGGGAGGGAGCTAAGGTTAGCCAAGTGGTCTGGGGAAGAGGGGGTCTAGGGCAGATCTTGATGGGAATGGCCAGTAAGCTGGGGCGACTAGAGGTCAGATGCCAGGAACCAAGGGAATGGGGCTTTGATAGGATCCAGGGTGGTAGATAGCAGAGGGCTATCCGATCCAGAGATAACAGTGAATGGAGGGCTAGGCTAAGTTAAGTGTAACAGAGAATTGGGCATAGCAATAATGAAAGGCTTATAGCCTCAGGTGAACACCAGATCAAGTGGGAAGATTCAAGGAGAGCTCAAAGGGGCTCCCTACCCCATCAGTTACAACCATTTCTTCATTAGTAGGAAGATTTTGAGAGTTGCTGGTGTCTCTTTCATCCAACCTGGTGATGATTCCCTCCCAATTTAACTAGGTTAGTCTTTGGACAACAGACTGACAGTTGATATCATTCTGGTGAAAATTCTACATGCGGTTGGTTCAATAGGGACTATAAACTTGAAATAGTAGCATCCGCTGGAGGGAATTGCAAGAATGCATGTGTGCGCACATGCACGCACACACACACATACCCCCTCTACTAGAGGTGTAAGGTTTCTATCCCCCTGAAATGTGACCTGATGCCTTCTCCCTTCACCTTTTGATTTTTCCTGGGCGGCAGGCAGCTCCCAGGTGAGGGCAGTAGGCAGGGGTTGCCCCTCCCTGACACTAGTCTCTACCCCCATTAAGGGCCTACTTAAGTGCTTCAAGATACAGATTAATGGCCTGTGAAGGGCTCGGAGCATCATTATCGTGGGTGCCCAAACCCCCTTGACATTGCCCTTTGGGTCTTTAACAGTAATCATAATTTATGCCTCTGGTGTGATAACAGGGCAAGTTCTATCTGGTGATTGAGGAGCTGAGCCAGCTGTTCCGGTCACTCGTTCCCATCCAGCTGTGGTACAAATACATCATGGGAGATGACCCCTCCAATAGCTATTTCCTAGGAGGGGTCCTCATCATCCTTTACAGCCTTTGCAAGGTAAGGTAGGCCAAGGGGAGGAGACTTCCCATAACAGTAGAAACAGATGGTTCTTCTCCCACAAGGAAGGAGAGGGAAAAAGCCCCCACTGGATCATTACCATTATCTCTTGCCTATGCAGTGGACCATATGTATAGTGTCTATGAATCAAATTAGTCTTAATTAGCCTACGACACTGTGCACTCCATATTTTTCCCTAACCTGAGAGAGCAAAGGGTAGAGGGAAAAGAACGTTATTGATGGCCACACATGATAGGGATTAGTGATTTGGATTTTTTTCTTAGACAACTATAAGATTATGGTCCATGAACTGGACTGGACCATTAATTTCATTAGCATAGGGAATTCTCAGTGAGGAGCTCCTCCCAATGCAGGTCAGCACTTTCTCCGCAACATCTGCACTCAGATGTTGTGATTTGCCCAGGGTCTCGTGGCTAATACGTGTCAGAGACACATCTTAAATCCAGGTCTTGAGTCCTGGGCTGCTTTCTGTCTACTATACCATAATGCCTCATCTCTGTCTAGGTTTATCAGGTGTAACATGATCATGGTTTCCCCACTGCCCCTCACACCCTTTCATATAGTAGCAGAACTGAGAGACATGGTTTCTAGTCTCATTTCTGCTACTAGGTCACTTTATAACTTTGGGAAATGGACATTACCTCTCTGAGTGCGTTTTCTCATCTGGAGAATGACAGAGTTGGACTAATTTGGATAATATCATTAGGAGATGTGAGGCAGGATTTGAATCCAGGTCTTCCAGACTCAGAATTCCTGCCTTCATAGAGTTTACAGCACTTAAGACATTACTGATGGGTTTACATCAGCCATAGGATCATCACTTTAAAGCGAAAAGGGACTTTACACTCCCTTATTTTACAGATGAGGAAACTGAGTCCCAGAGAGATTTATTTGCACAAGGTCACACAGGCTAGTAAGTGTCTAAAATGGGATTTGGACCTAAGTCTTCCCAATTTCAAATCCCTGACCTCTTGGAGTTTTCAGCTCTCAAGAGACTGATATGTGGATTAAGTCAATCAAGAGCCAATAAGTAAGCATTAATTAAGCACCTGTTGTATACTGGGTGCTAGGATAACACAGATTAAAACAAAACTGCACTTGCCTTCAAGAAGCTTAATGGGGGCAGGGGAGGATCAACATATATGAAAATGTAAAATATATACAGTACAAAGTCAGTATGAATGAGATAATGTTTGTGGGAGCTCTTTGGGAAGTAGTGAGTACCAGCCACGCAGGAGACATCACAGATGGAAATGACAGCTACTTTCCCTAAAATCTAGGGCCGTCATGGAACTTCTAACCTTTGTGTGTTGGAAAGTTAGCCCTTTAGGATTACAGATGTGGCATTAGAAGGGGCCTCTTCTACGTTTTTAACCTTGCCAGGGTTCAGGTGGAGTCTGATTCCCAGCCCCAGCCCTGCCCCAAGGAGGGGAGGGAGCATCTCCTATGCGGATGGAAAACAGGTGGTCATTAGACTCTCTCCTTTCAGTCATTTGACATCTGTGGCCGGCTGGGTGGAGTAAGGAAGGCCCTGAAGCTTCTCTGCACTCCTCAGGTGAGTCCTAACAAAGGTCCAAAATGAGCTGGGTGGCCAGTTGAAGAAGATCCACGTGCTCCCTCCTTTACGATGCCCCTAAGAAGTTTATGAGGTTCAGGAAACACTAGCCATTGGTCAGAGAAGGCTCTGAGTCTCTTGTCAACATTTATGAAGCACTTCCTAAGTTTCAGGAGCTGTGCTAAGCCCTAGGTGGAGAAAAAGAAAAGAGCTTATATTCTAGTGGAAGGAGGATACATGTTGGCTCCAGCTGGCAGCAGGGGAGAAGATGGGGGGATGGAGGGAGGAGATACAACAGCAGTAACAGCTGGCATTTATTAGGTGCCTACTCTGAGCAGAGCATTCCTGGGGGAGGAACAAAGCTCGGACAAGGCACAGTCTCTGCCCTCATGGACCTTACAGTCCAATAGAAGGAGAAGATATAATATAGATGGTATTATATACAATATTACATGATAATGTAATTATATAGTGTTACATGATAATGTAACGTATATTCAAGTTACAAAACAACACACTATGTGAGGTCTGTAGGGTAGCTAGGTGGCCGTGGATAGAGCACTGGGCTTGGAATCAGGAAGACTCATCTTCCTGAGTTCAAATCCAGCTTCAGACGCTTAATAGCTGTGTAGTGCTGGGCAAGTCCTTAACTTAATCCTGTTTGCTTCAGTTCTTCATCTGTAAAATGGGCTGGATAAGGAAATGGCAAACCACTCCAGTATCTCTCTGCCAAGAAGTAGCCAAGGTGAGGGGTGGGGGGATGAGAGTCACAAAGAGTCAGACACAACTGAAATGACTCACAGAAACAGATGTGAGGTCTGAGAGAGGAAGAGCGTTATCAATCAGAGGGAACGGAGGAGGCTTGCTGTAACAGTGGACTGAGAAGGGATAGAGGGGCAGGCAGCAGGAAGATCAACCAATCAATAAGCATTTATTAAGCACCAACTATGAACCAGGCACTGAAGACAGATAGAAAAACACGGAACAGTCCCTGCCTTCAGGGAGCTCCCAGTCTATCAAGGGAAACAGCACATTCACATGTAAGTAAATTCAAAATCTATATGAAGTCATTTCAGGAGTGGGCCGAGGGAGTAGGGGAGAGATCAGGAGAAGCTTCCTGGTGGAGAGAGCACTCGAGCTCTGCTTTGAAGGAAGTTAGGGATTCTGAGTGTTAGAGGTGAAGAAAGAGATCCTTTTAAACTTGAGAGTTAGCCCACACAGAGGCCAGGAGATGGAGAGGGAGGGAATTCCGATCATGCACTCAACAGACATTTATTAAGCTCTTACTTTGGACCTGGAATTCAGGCCTGGAGAACAGCCTGGGTCACATGCCCGTGGACAGGATCCTGTCTTTATCTGTGAAAACCAGGCCTCTCTTTTTTTCTTCTTCCCCATATAGAACTATGGAGTTCGGGCTACAAGCCAGCAGTGTGCTGAAGCTGGTGAGATCTGTGCCATTTGCCAAGCTGAGTTCCGGGAGCCTCTGGTCCTGATGTGCCAGGTGAGTGAGGAGGGCCCAAGGGAGCTAAGGAATCTTAGACTTTCTGAGTTGGAAGAGACCTTGGGAGCAATCAAGTCCACCATACTTGACCAGGAATCCCCTTTATACAATTCCGTAGATATGGTTGTCCAACCTCCACCTCCAGCAAGGGAGAGCCCACCACCTCCCAAGTCAGCCCATCCTGCTCTTGGCCAGTGTGTTTTATTATGAAGTTTTTCCTGATGTCATCGCTAAACCTGTCTCCTTGCAGCTTCCCCCCATGGCACCTGGGTCTGCCCACTGGGGCCAAGCCTAACTAGTCTAATCCCTCTTCCATGTGACAGCCAACCCTTGGAAGGGGTGTGTGAAGTCACAGCCCCTGGGGCCCTGGGTCACGTGGAGGAGGAGGAGGTTGATGACTTTGCTCAGGCCCCATGAGGATGGTGGTCCAGATTACCAAATCCCGGAGCACCTGGAGAGGAGGAGAGCTGTGGTTCAGAGAGCGGCCTGTGGTCGCAGGTCACATACTGCAGGAGCTGCTAAGCCTCTTAGCCATTCCCCAAGCGTGGCCTGCTCCGTGCCCCTTAAAAAGAGCATACAGATGTCCCCTCTTGCCTAGGGATTGCTCTCCATTTTAAAAGGCCCACAAGCAAACTGAATACTCTTTTCTAGGAGCCCTAGAAGATTAATTCAATAACCTACTGTTAATTTAATAAGCAGTTGTGAAGCACCTACTATGTGCCAGGCACTGTACCTTGCCCTGGGATACAAAGACAAAAAGAAAACATTCTCTGTCCTCAAGAAGCAGCCATTCTTAGGGTCAAGGGAAGTGCAGTGTATATATAGGGGCATAAATGAAACGTTACACAAAGTAAATGTGAACTAATTTCTGCAGGGAGGGGACATCAGGATGGTCTTCCTTTAGGAGATGGTGCTTAGGATCCTAGAGTGATCCCATGGGTCATCTAGTCCAACCCTCTCATTTTACAGATGAGGAAACTGAGGCAAACAGGGTGAAGTGACTTGCCCAGTGTCACCCAGCTAGGAAGTATCCGAGGTCAGATTTGAACTCAAGAAGATGAGTTTTCCTGACTCCAGGCAGGCCCTGGACTCTAGCTTCTGCACCACCTAGCTGCCCTAGGGCATACCCACAAACATCGAAATCACTGATTCTTATAAAATATATACAAATTTATAAAAATCAATAAAAATATAAAATGTATGCCTTGTCTCCCTGTTAGAAAATAAGTTCCTTAAACTCCCTGAAAGAAATGACAATTTTTTGTTTGTTTCCTTTGAATCCACAAAGCCTAGAGTCTCCAATCCATCTTCAGTTCCCCCTTTATATGTTGTCTTTCCCCACTAGAATGTAAGTTTCTGGAGGGCAGAGATTGTCTTTTCTGTTTGTGATTGTGGCCTTGCACATAGTAGGCTCTTAATAAATATTTGTTGGCTTGACTAGTACAGTGCTTGACATATAGTAGGTGCTTAATGAAAGCTTGTTGGATTCATTTGCTTTGCATGTGAATTTAGCATCGTGGCACAGTAGAAAGAGGTGTGGATTTGTTATGTGTAGACCTGGGCTCAGATTCCAATTCTGCCACTAACCCATATGACCTAATACAAGTCATTCCCATTTTCTTAGCCTGCATGAAAGAGTTGGATTAGATGTCCCATAGGGTCTGTTTTCCAGCTCTAAATCTAGGATCCTATGAGTTTTGCACCCTTGCCCCCACAGCATCCAGCCCAGTGCTTTGCACACAGTAGATACTTAATAAATGCTGGTGGAAGTGAAGAATGACTCCAATTGTATGAACTTGAGTGACTGGAAAGATGACAGTGCCCTTGTTGTAAATGAGAAAGCCAGGAAGAGGGGTTAATGTGGGGTAGAAGGTAATAAGTCATGTTTTGGACATATTGAAATGTTTGAGATACAGTGGGAACACCAAAGCCCACAAGGTGGTCCTCCTCTCACTCTGCTCCTTGTCCCCGCAGCATGTTTTCTGTGAAGAGTGTCTCTGCCTTTGGTTTGACCGGGAGAGGACCTGCCCTCTCTGCCGCTCGGTTGCCGTGGAAACCCTTCGATGCTGGAAGGACGGCACCACCTCTGCCCATTTCCAGGTGTATTAGATCAAGACTCTCATGGTGGAAGAATGGAAGGCTGTAAGAGACCAGAGACATCTCCATCATACATCAGTCTTGTTGAGTTGGTTTGTCCCCAACACGGCGTCCTGTCCTCAGCCACACTCCATGGAGGCCAGGCTGGTGAACAGTTGCCAGTATGGGTCTCCTCTACGTGGCTTTGTTCATCCTGGATCCAGAACTGAGATCCTTACCTGAACTCCCTTCCCCATCCCCCGCTTCCTTCTTCATAGGCTGATGAAATCCCGTGACCCTGACAACGTCCTCATCCCTTTTCAACCAGGTCCCCTAAATCAGCCCTGAAGAATCTGACACGGTTCCAGTCATTGCCCGTCTTCTAACCTTCCCACCCCTCAGAAAGTGGTAGATAATCTTGGTCAGCTAGCTGGTGGTGTGGTAGGTAGTCCACTGGACTTGGAGTCAGGAAGAAGTGAGTTCAAATGCTGCTCCAACAGACACTAACTGTATAACTCTGGCTAAGTCACTTAGTAGCTAGCATATAACCTTTCTCAGCCTCAAGTGTCCGCCTCTGTAAGATGGGGATAATAATACCACCTGCCTCACAGGGTTGTTGTGAGGTCGAGATGAGACAACATGGGAAGTACTTTGCAAACCCTAGAACTCTATGGAAATGCTTCTGTTAGTACTAGTTGTATCATGATGACCTGCCTCCTGGATGGGGTTGATGGTTTGGGCTATCATCTGGGTCACTGTGGAGAAGAGCAAAGATGAACACAAATGTTGGGAACTAAGGATTTTCATGAAAAAAAAAAAACACTCCCTTCCCATCCTCCCCTGCTCAGTGAATTGCGTGTGGGCCAGAGTTGAAATATGTGGCCTTGGGGGCCTTTTCCACCTCAGATCCTAAAAATGTAGTGTTCTGAGAAACTTTAGAAAGCCTGATGGTCCACAGGCTAGGAGAGGTAACCACATTCAGGGATGGGGTGGGCAACCTGTCGCCTGGATGTAGATGGCTCTCAACCCCTCTGCCGGCCCATACAGCTTTGTTCCCTTTCTCATACTCCTTTCTTTTCCCATCCTCATTCTTCCTCTGCCTCCTCTCCTCTTCCTCTCTCCCATAACTGCCTCTTATACACATGTGAACCACCTTGTATTCATTTCATTTATACACTTATATTTGAACGTGTCATCTCCCCATTAAAATGTAAGCTTCTTGAGGGCTAGAGTTTTGTATTCCCAACACTTAACAGCTGTTTGTTGGCTGACTGACCATTCCCCTTTGCCTGTGCCTTCCAGGGCCATCCATAGGCATTACTTCATCCTCCTGGTGGCCCTGAGGGCCAAAGACATTGTGTATATTCTGGATTTATACAACCTCTGGGACGTGGGGTTATGGTACTGGGCCCAGTCATACTTGGGTTTCTCTAACTTATGCCAGGAGGCGTATTTAATTTTACTTTCTACTCTCTATTTGAGAGAGATCCAGGCATAGTGGACTGAGGATAAGCCTTAGAATCAGGAAGTCCTGCCTTCAAGTCCAGCTCTGATAGACACTTGATTTATGGCCATATATAAGTCAAATCCCATCTCATGGCTTCCATTCTATAAGCCTGTAAGTTGTAAAAACTTTGCCAGTGTGCATCGGTGCAGGGAATTTCCACACTGGGCATTCTCTACTTCCATGATACGATGGGTCCAACCAAGTAAAACCCTTCCTTCCACATTCTTCCCCAACCAACCATCTAGTCTGACCCCTCATTTTAAAGAGGAGGAGATTGAGGTCCAGAGAAGGTCACACGGGCTATGAATTTGAACCCAGGTCCTCTGACTCCAAATATAGCTCTTTCTACTACCTGTACCATGCTGCTTATTCTGCAGAGAGACCTATGAAAGAAAACATCTAGACCCCCCATTTCCATTTTTAATATTATTTTATTCTTATTGATTTGTTGTTTGGTCGTTTTTGAGTCATGTCCAACTCTATGACCTCATTTGGGGTTTTCTTGACAAAGATACTGGAGGGGTTTGCCATTTCCTTCTCCAGCTCATTTTAGAGATGAGGAAACTGAGGCAAACAGGGTGAAGTGACTTACCCAGGGTCACATAGTAAGTGTCTGAGGCCAGATTTGAACTCACATCTTTCTGACTCCAGGCCCAGCTCTTTATGCTCTGTACCACCTACCTGTGCCATTTTTTTTGATAGATTTTGTTATGACATTGCCTTCATTTCTGAATATATCCCTTTTCTTCCACTACGCAATTCAGCAAAAACCAACTAATACATGAAGCGTATACACTATTTCAGACACACACACATGCACGCACACACACACACACTCACGCTCTCTCTCTCTCTCTCTCTCTCTCTCTCTTTCCCTTTTGCTCTCCCTCTCCCTCTCTCCTTTGCAAAGAGGGGAAGGAAATGCATTTTCTCCACTCTTCTCCAGGGTCAAGCTTGATCATTATAATTACACACCATTCCATTTCAGAGTTTTTTGTTTTGTTTTGGGTGATTTTTTTTTGGCTTTTCTCACATTTCCCTTTGCATAGCGACCACAAAAGC
Organism: Trichosurus vulpecula; assembly: GCF_011100635.1. Classification (NCBI taxonomy): domain Eukaryota; kingdom Metazoa; phylum Chordata; class Mammalia; order Diprotodontia; family Phalangeridae; genus Trichosurus; species Trichosurus vulpecula. The sequence goes on along the minus strand of NC_050573.1, from coordinate 27,962,711 downwards.
CCCAGGAATCCTCTGCCTATCTCTCTGGTCTCTTATATGCCAACCATCTTGCTCTCAGCCTGGGCCTTAGCACCATTCTCTGATGCCAGAGCTCAGGAAGTGTGTAGGTTTTCAGAGAAGGTGGGGGAGGGAGAGCAGCCTGTCTGGTTATTAAGCTGATTATCCCACAGTCGTCAGGAGTGAGGCCTTCTTGCTGTCACCAAGCCCCCAGATGGGATTATCCGAGCGCTTCCATCCTAACAGCCATGGGCCATTTCTTGGGCCATGGAGCGAGCTGGGACCTTCTCCATCACTCAACAATTTTGGCGTTTTCCCGACTCCCAGTGAGAGATCACCTTCCAGGGCAGCATGGCGTCTTTCATGCTCTGTTACTATGGAAATAGCTATGATGTTCAAATCCCACTTGCTCAGATAAACAGGAAGGAAGGAGGGCACCTGAGGGAGATGCTGCTATATGTATGTATCTTCTTCTCTTCTCTTTCTATTAGCCTTAAGGAAGAAAACCAAAGGCAAGCAACAGGAGGGCCCGCAACTGGTTTATCATGAAAATTTCCCTGCATGCAGACACAGTGGAGGCATGATAAATTAGAGCCTGAGAAGGCTTATTAGCAGAGGCCGTGTGTGATCTAGCAGAGAAAGTTGTTTTTGGAGGTATCAGGAGACCCCAAATTGGGTTTCTAACTCCTCTCACCCAATCCATGATCTTGTAGAAGCCCTGAGGCAGTCTCTGTGCTGGATAACTGAAGCATATGGAAGGGAAGAGCCCAGGAGAGGATGCAGCCCTTCCTATATGGTCAGAGGGTGAATCGACATAGCCAGGGTTTGGGGAGAAATCTCCCGTGCCTCCAGGATTGGCTCTCTGAATTTTTCCCAGTGATTAGCCCAGTTCTCTGAATCCAATTACTGGATCAGAATGCTACAGTCCAGAGCATCTGATTCCCCAAAACACAGCCAGTGGAGAGTTCCCAGAAGGGCACTATTGGTCTCTACCTGGGAAGAGCTGGAGGGGGACCTCAGAAGCCATTCAGTCCAACCCCTCCATTTTGCAGAAAAGGAAGCTGAAGCCCAGACCTTAGGATCATGGAGCTAGAGATGAAGGGACTTCAGTGGCTTAGTCCAATCATCCCTGTTTAGTAGAAAAGGAAACAAACCCAGGGAGTTTCTTCAGAAACTCCAGAGGTGGGATTTGAACCCAGATTCTCTGGGTTCAAATCTATTGCCCTTTCTACTATAGCATGCTGGCTCCTTAAGTTTAAAATGAAGATTTTACAGATCTCTAGATAGATTTTGAATGGGAAGGGACATCAGAAGCCACCCAGTCCAATCCCCTCATTTTTCCAAAAAGGAAACTGAGGCATGAGAAGGAAAAAGTGATTTGTCTATGGTCATGAAGCTAGTTAAGGAGCATAGTTGAGATTTGAACCCTGCTCCCCCAGCTACAAATCCAGCATTCTTTCCAGTAGATAACTCTGTTAACCCGGTAAGAACTCTCATGAGCACAGTACTTTTTTTTTCTAAATGTGTAAGTTTGCAAAATGCAATCCTTCCTGCCTCTTTTTGGAGTTCATTGGACAAGTCTAATTATCTTCATTTTATACATGAGACTTGGGGCCTATGGAGGTGATGTGACTTTTCCAAGGCCACACAGTGTAGTAGAGGGGAATTCTAGGCTCTTAGATCTAGAACTGCATAGAACTTCCAAAGCCATTAAGTCTTCCCCCTCCCCCATTTTATAGATGAAGAAAATGAGACACAAAGATTAAGTCACTTGCCCAGGATTCTACAACTAAGTAGTACATTAGTAAATATTAAAGGCAGGACTTGAACCCAGGTCTTCTGTCCAACACCATGCTGCCCCTTTGAGACCTAGGGAATCCAGGTAGGTGCCGCATGAGGAGGTGCTTGGAGGATGGTAGAGAGGAGAACTAGGCTTTGCAGAATGTGGTAACCATTTCTCAGGTGGCACAGCATTGCTGAACTTCCCATAGCCAAGACTTGTCCAGTGGCAGGTCTGTGATTTGGCATATCCCGGGCATTTTCTACAATGCCCTTTCAGTGGGGGCATCTCTTTGACTCCACCAGGCCCTCTCCAAACATCTGGCAACAGCTGTTACTGCAGAACAGTGAATAAAGCCCTGAGTTAAAATCCCAAGTCTGCCACTGACTAGCTGTGTGACCTTGGACCAAACACAACCTCTCTGATGGAAGGGGCAGCCAATTGGCAAAGATAACCAATGATGGGAATATTTGGTGCTGGAGGGGCTGTCCAAAGATGGGCATGTTAGTGCCCTATGAATGGAGCTATGAATTGTTCTCCCTAGAAAGCAGCTTGGATGTATGGGAAGTAAATATGGACTAGGATGTCCATACCCTTTGATCCAGAGATCCTGCTGCTAGAATGTGCCTCAAGGTGGTCAGAGACTAAAATAATGGTCATATAGACACCAGAATACTCATGACAGCACTTTTTGTAGTGGCAGAGAACTGGAAACAAATTATTACTGCCCATCAATCAGGGAATGGCTTAAGAAAATTGCGGCCTGTGAATGTAATAGAACGTTACTGTGCTACGAGAAACAGTGAATATGATGGAAAGAGAAAGCATGGGGAGTCCCATGTACGCTGATACAGAGTTGTTAGTGGAACTAGGAAAATGAGATATACAATGACTACAACTCAGATGTAAATAACAAGAAAGCAGAGTACACTGAATAGTGTGGAATTATAATGACCTAGCTGGCCTTGAGATAGGAGAAGCCTCCTTCCCTTTGCAGAGGTGGGTAACTGTTGGCGTGCAACATCCCACCATACAAATGTCAGACTTTTTCGATAGACTGGTTAGTTTCTCCCCCCTTCCCCCACCTCTCCCTCCTTTAATTTTATTATAAGGGATGGCTTTCTGGTAGGAGAGAAAAGAGGGAAACTTTGAAAGATGTAGGTACTATTAAAGTCAATTAAAATTTATTTTTTAAAAAAAGAAACGACATGAAGAATCCAGGGAAACGTGAGAAGACTTATATGAACTGATACAAAGCAGAACCAGGGAAACTTGATAAGTATCGACTACAACAATGTAAATAGAAACAGTAACAAATTGGAGCTGAATGCTATCAAATGATGTCAAGCATGCATGGCCCCAAAGAAGAGTTATGAGAAGCCATCTCCTTCCCTTTTTGGAAGAGGTGGGAGACTGAGTGTGGAAAACTGCACATAATGTCAACATTTTTCAATGTGCTGCTTAGTTTTGCTGACCTGTTTTTCCACTCTTTTAAAATTCTTTATTACAAGAAATGACCTTCAGGAAGGGAGAAGGAAGGACACATTGGTAAATGCAGGTGATAATAATTTATTTTTTTAAAAAATGAGGGAGGAAGGAAGAAAACAAGCATTTTTAAAATGCCAGTTTTGTTTCAAGTGCTGTATAATTATCTCATTTAATCCTTTAAACAACCCTGGGAAGTTTTGTTGTTTGTTGTTTTTCATTCGTGTCCAACTCTTCGTCACCCCAATTTGGGGTTTTCTTTGCAAAGGTACTGGAGTGATTTGCCATTTCCTTCCCCAGCTCATTTTACAGACGAGGAAATTGAGGCAAACAGGGTTAGGTGACTTGCCCAGGGTCACACAACTAGTAAATGTCTGAAGTTGGATTTGAACTTAGATCTTCCTGACTCCAGGTGCAACGCTCCATCCATTGTACCACCTAGCTGCCCTCTAGGGGTCTTCCCAGCTCTCTGTCAATGATCTACTAATCCTGAGCCCCAAAAGGGACCATGGATTAGCCTGGAATCAGTGAGGAAGAAGGGACTGGAGCACCTCTTTCCCATCAAGCTAGGCTAGGGCACTGTGGGGGTGAAAATAGGATAGCAATCTGCTCGTATTTGCATACTCATTAATATGTTGATTGAATGAATCGCCCATGTTAGCTGGTAAGATCTCTGTGCATTTGAATCAGACTGCTTCCAATGAGGATCTGAGAGCAGCAGGCAGAAGATTCTTTCTCCTCCATCTAACGATAGGAAGGTTTACTTTAGTCTTTCACTAAAAAAATGAGATAATCATAATTGTACTGACCGTTTTGATAACATTTTAAGGGTCACAAAAAACTTTCCTCCCGATACCCCCTGGAAGGTAGAGAGTACAAATATCATTTCTATTTTATAGATGAGGAAACTGAAGAAAGTCTGGCCCAAAGTCAGACTTTCAGTGATTGAATGAATCTTCACTGTGGAACAGGAAGAGATCTCAAAGGCCAGCTAGTCTAACTCCACTTTATTTATGAATGAAAACACTCAGGCCCAGGGAAATGAGGTGACTTGCCCAGGGTCACACAGCTTCAGAGGTAGGATTTGAACCTTGGTCTCCTGACTCATGGCTCAGGAGCACTGGGGGGTCTGCGTTGACTCTTCCCATCCAGTCTCTTGTGTGGATCTAGTCCTGGTGGTCCTCAGGCCTCAAAACAGGGGAGAGAATCCTGAGGGAGCAGCCCCTTCCCGCTCTTCAGACCCCACCCACCTCTGCAGCCCTCAGATGAGAAAAACAAAAAGATCAGCCAAGGCTTTGGGCTTCAGAGCACATTGAATTTTTTTAATAAAGTCATTATAAATATGTACAAAGTGTTTCCAAGGTATGAAATCCTTCTTACAAAAGATAGCACAGCAAACTTGTCATATCAGAAACCAGAAGGGTGTGTTCTTAAGCCTGTTGCATCCCCATGGAGGCCAGGCAACACATGGGGACCTGCCAAGCCACACTGTAAAACCTGTAAAACCCAGTACAGAAACATTCTGTGCCCAACTCCAGGACTCCCCCATAACAAGAGTTCTTCACTTTATTCGAGTCCTGGAACCCCTGGGCAGTCTGGTGAAGCCTAGAGGCCCCTTCACAGAAACATATTTTTACATTAATAAAATACATAGTATTACAAAGGAAATCAGTTATATTGAAATAAAAATGTCATTTCTGCCCCCTGCCTTTCATGGGCCCTCTGAAATCTATCCCTGGACCCCTTGGGCAGTCTGTGGATCCCAAGTTAAGAAACCTCTCCCTTAAAGTAAATGCATTCCTCAAAAGCAAGGCTTTTAGTGAAATGAAAAGGCAGGGGAGAGGGGGACAAACAGAAGGAACGGGTTTGGGAGGGACTTTGGATATGGGAGCAGATGGGAGCCCGAAATATTTTCCTAGTGCCCAATGCCCTGGAATGATGGAAAGCTGGTGACAAATGTGATACTGCTCCTTGGATCATCAAGGAACCCTGGGAATCAACTAGACCAACTTCCTCATTTTACATGGGAGGAAACTGAGTCGGGAGAGGGCACATGACTTGCCCAAGCTGGTACATACTGGTAGCCTGTATTAGAACTGGAATTCAAACTGGGTCCTCTTGTCACCAAAGTCAATGTCCTTTCCATGCTGCTTCTGAGGACTGGGACCCAGAACAGGTAATAAATAAAATGAAAAGTGAGAATATCCTAAAGGCATGGGATGGGTTAAAAAAACCAAAGGATACTATCCCCAGCTTTGTCCATTTGGAACAATACATCCTTTTAAATGGAACCATGGATGGTTCTCTTAGGCCCTGGTCTAGTCGCATGGCCATACATCAAGATGGAACTTTCAGTGACTTTGAACCATGAAGTCATGGGATGGCAAACCACCTTGTTCTACTGGGAAGTACCCACACCTCACTGTTCTGACTAATCCCTGGGCTAGAAGGGTCCTCTAACATCACCTAGTCAATCCTCAGCCAAGGCTGTCCCCCAACCATGAACGATATACAGATCTGTTGTATAATTAAAATTCAATATGGAAGAAACCCTCTGGCTACCCCCTAAATAGTCCCTACACAGTGTCTCAATAGATTTCTAATCAGGAACGACTTCCTTTCATATGTGTCTAACCTAAGGCTAGAGTCAAGTGAGGCCACTTGTGTGACCATAAAGACTCCAAGTCTCCAGTGGACTGACAGTAACACGGGGAACAGAAAGGAGGAGCATACAATTTCCAAACCCTGCCTTTAAAGAAGGCAAAGGCCTGGTCGGTTTTGTCATGGGATAATAGGATCTAGGACCAGAAGGGACCTCATTGAACCCCCTTACTTTTTTCTTTAATAGATGAGGAAATTGGGGTCCAGAAACATGACACTCAACCAAAATCACACAGGGAGTAAGTAGCTAGGACAGGATTTGAACACAGGTCCTCTATCTCTAAATACTCTATCCATTACACTCTCACCTAGAAATCTTTTGTTATTTTCCTTTTAAACGATTCTTTTGTGTCAGCTCACTCCCTCTGCTTATGGCTAAGCTAGAGACCACAAAACTGTGTGGGGATCCAGGTACGAGCCTGCCCTCAGCTCTCAGTTCAGGCAGATCTCAATAAAGAGGCAATTTCTTGACAATATTCTGCAGCTGATAAAAGCCACTGGGCTCCTCCTGCATGTTCAGTAAATATTCAAGGATGTGAAAAGTTGTTCCAGCTGGTTACCTCCAACTTCAAAAGGGGGGGGGTATTATTTGCTTAGGAGGGAGGGGTTGCTAATACGGAATCTTGAAGTCCCAGGAGTGCCCCTGACCCCAAGGCCCCTACCTCCTGGGGATGTAACCCATTTTCTAGAGCATTGTTTTTGGGTTTTGGTGAGGATTTTTGTTTTGTTTTGTTTTTAGAAATGAGCCCAGGCCGTTCTTCCCTGGAAACCAGCACCTAGACGATGATCTCAGAACCCGCCCCCCTCTGCTGTACCAAGTCAGTCTGCTGAAATCCAAGATGAGGTCTTTCTTTATTTTAAGCCCTGCCTGACTGCCTGCCTCCCTCCTCCCTCCCTGTCTCCCTCCCTTCCTCCCTTCCTCCCTCTCTCCATCTCCTTTGAGGCTCTGCAGTAGAGCTCATCAAAATCAATGACTTCTTAGCGTCTGGAGAACAGGGGGAGAGTGGGAGAGTGAAAGAGAGAGAGGGAAGAACCTGAGAGATGGAACTCACGGTCAAAACACAGACAATAACCAAAGAGCCCAGCTTGCCATACCATGCAATCCCCGTAATGCAACGGGAAGACAGCAGAGACATATACGGGCATATATCATGCGTCACTTTCCTAATACAAATGTCAATCAAGAGTCAAGTCTCATATCAAAATGAGCATAAAAACAGGCCCTTGTCAAAAGCAGGGGTCACAAAGAAGTGGCACTCATATTAATGATGTGCCTCCTCCCCCTTCCAAAAAAAACCACAAGGTTTAGATACACATTTGCTAATAATACATGGAAGCTATATACAGTGAGTCCTAGCCATAAAACTTTTGGGGTATACCTGGTTCTCTCAGCAAACTAGCTTTCCTGAAATCAGTCTCCCCCAGATTACAATCCCCACACCTTTTGCTGGGAGAAATTCTGTTCCCCCAGCAGGAGTGATTTAAAAGCTAGCTGAAGAGGAAAAGGGGAGATCCAAGTCTAAGAAGGCTATTACTGACTGGGAGCATTTCCCTCTGTGCCCCAAGACTGGAGGCCCCCAGAAACTCCTACAAATACTAGAGGGGTCTGGAAAAGACAACCCTTAAATAAACACCATCTTGTGGTACCACCAAATGCCAGTCAGCACACCCCAGACAGAGTCAAAGACAATGGAGCAGAAACTATGTTAAGCCAGGTAAGAGTTTTGATAGAATCTTAACATCCCCTCGAAGGTAAAGGACTCAGGTAACCTATGAGTGATGCTCTCCTTTTCTCAGCCTCCCTTCCAGATGCCTAACTCCAGCATCCATCAATAGAGCTCACAGCCCCAAAATAAGGGCCTGTGGGACCATACAAAAAGATAGGTCCAAGGACCTGGAATGTAGAGTTAAATGTCTGCCCCACAAAGTCAAATCCAACTGAAGGGAACTGACCGTGTATGAAAAAACAGAGGATGCTTCTACTGTCTTCATATGTTGTCTTTTTTTTTAATTTAATGGAAGTATTATTTAGAAAAGGCTGGGGGGGGGGGTGGCAGCAGGAATTGGGATCCTGCCATGAAGCTCTTTCTGCCTTCTAAGGGATCCGCCTCTTTCAAATGCCAGGGGATCAGTCCCATTTCAGCCAGATGAGCCCAATGAGTTCCTGCTACTTGCACTGTGTTCTCACAGCTGGGACTCCCAGCCACCAAAGTGAGCAAAGCTGCTGCCCACAAAATGTGTCGTGTATCATTTGGAATCTACAGTCTGAGCCTTCGCTCTCTTGCCCATTGAGACAACAGGAGAAGGAATGCCCAGCACAGATGTATAATACCAGTTGTTATTTTGTTTTGGTTTTTTTTAATAAAACAAAAATAATTGCTCCCGTGGGAGACTCTACAGCCAAGTTGCACTCAGAGGTGCATTCTGATAACTGATCTATAAACTTCAGAAAATTGTAGCTTATCTCAAAAACCTCCGACGCCTTGCCAGTCTGGTGCCTACAGCTTCAATGCCTATCAGCTTCTCCCCTCCAGCCTCTGCTTAGAAATCCTACTCAGCATCTTGGCTCTTAAATCCCCAAAATCCAAGAGCAGAGATCCCTTGGAATTGCTGGATTCCCAGGGCAACCCTTGAGGAGGGAGAGAAATCCCTGCTCACTTATGGGGCTAGGTTTCTTCTTGTTGAGCCTTGCCACACCCTTACCAGTGCCCAAGGTGTGCCCAAAAGGACCCAAGGACAGGAAAGAGAATATGGCAAACAGAACTTGGCAATCATCCCTTTTAAAACAAAAACTCTGAACAAGTGAAATGAATTTCTCTCCAGTCCCCAGCCCCATAAGCAACTTCAATAAAATGGTAGCACCAGAAAGGCAGGTTAGCACCTGGCAAATATGAAAACAGAGCACCAAAGATACCAAACAGATAGAAAAATGAATCTGCCCCTGGTTGGGCAGAGTTTCTATATACACAAACTAGGCCTCATCAGAATGTTCCAAGGTGGAAACACCCTGGACCTTGTGCCCACCCCTTGTCAAGACTAGCAGGCCTCCATTCCCTCATCTGTATCCCCCCGTCTCTATCACCAGAGGTTTGACTCTGGCCATGGGAAATGTGCTAGCCTTGTCCCAGCAGGCCTTTGCTTCCTACACCTCAAATTTGGAGGGGACAAATGTTCATACTACGAGTCGCATAAAAGGAACGGGAACGCCCGTTCTTAACAAGGCATGCAGAGATGATAAATATTCCTATTCTCTCTCTTATATATATATATATAAATATGGATTTGTATATATATGGATAGGTTTCTGTTTCTATTTCTGCTGCTGGATGTCTGAAGATCGCCTCCAGTCCAATTCGGCATTCCCGTTGCCCGAGGTGTTTTGATGTCCTCCACTTTCCGCTTATGGTGCCACTCTTCTGGGCCAGTGGCTACTCACGTTCCGGATTCCCCCCAGGAAAATGGGATCCAGCTTGCTCCAAGGACACAGGATTTTCTCCAGCCTGGGGAAATAAAAGATTTGCATTCGCTCAGTATGAGAATACCAGTGACTTCCGCTAATTAATTAGCTAGGATTTATTAAGCATCTACTCTGTGCTGGGCACTCAATGTAGCAACAACAAAGAAGCAAATCTTTGTGAAGGAGTGTGGTACCAAGGAAAGAGCAGCAACTCTCAAGGAAGCAAAGAGCCTTGGCTGAAATCCTCCCTCTCATACTCATGCTGGGTGACCTTGGATTAGTCACCCAACATCTTCAGTTTCTTCATTGGCAATATGAAGGAACTGGACTCAATGGCCTCTGAATTCTCTTGTAGGTCAATTCCTTTCTCTGGGCTTCAGTTTCCTCATCTGTAACCTGAAGGGGCTGGATAAGACGGACTCCGAGATCTCATCGATCTATAAGGTCCTCTTAGGCAGGCAGAACCACAACTAGGGTGAGGTAACTGGGCTTTGTCCCAGGGAAGGGACATTCTTCCACCCCTGCCTACACTACCCCTTTACTGTCAATTTCTTCTTCCTTCTACAATGGAGAAACCAGGATGGGCTCTCTCTTTCCACCTACTGCCAGCAGTCATACCTCAGGTATGTGCACCCCCAATCACCCACTGCCACTTGTCCCAGGTAAAGCAATCCTTAATTATGTTTATGAAGCTAAGAATCAAGTCTTCTGTTTCTCTCCTAATCCTAAGTGGTTCCAAAGATCAACATTTGCCCAGTACCCACTGTACCCACAGTCTGTATTAGTTCTTTGGGTAGGGGCTCCCAAAAATGGCTTGTGTCCTACATGTGGATTCCCAGTCCTGGAGTTTTGATAGTACCCACTGTGCCCACAGCTTGTGCTAATTCTTTGGATAAGGATCCCCAAAACATAGTTTGTGTCCTACATGGCCATTCCCAGTCCTTGAGTTTTGATAGAATATACACCATCGAGTAGCAGGGCGTAGTCCACCTTCCAACCACTGAACCAAGAATCAGCATAAAGTGTGAGATTTTTCAGCCATGAATTTGGAATTAAAAGGCAACTGTCAGAGTGGAGAGAGGCCAGATTAGGAGTCAAGAAGAGCTGAGTTCAAGTCCTCACTCATACACAAATTGTATGATCATAGGCAAGTCATGTAATCTCTCAATTCCCCCCTCTCCACCCTTCTACTCTCATCTTCCAGCATTTCTCTAAAATTGGAAGTTACAGCAGAGTTTCTGATCTGCCTCAGTGGAGGGACTTTCCACACCAGGAGCTTCCCAATTCAATTTTCCCGTTCAGTTCCTAGGATCATAAATGAAAGCGACCACAGAGGCCATCTCATCAATTTTGTCATTTTACAGATAAGAACACCGAGTCCCAGAGAGGGACAGTGACTTGCAGGATCAAAGATTTAGAGCAAAGCCTTCTACTCCCACCCCCTCATTTTACAGATGAGAAAATTGACACTCAGGTGACTAGCCTGTGGTCACAAAGCCAGTAAGTATTAGAAACAGGATTTGAACCCACATCTTCAGAGTTCTAAACCAATGAAATCATAGATCTAAATTAACAAAAAACACAAAGGCAATTAAAAGTCTATTACATATCAGTAAAATCAATATTGATTCTGCCATCTTTTTCCCCAACCACTTGGGTTTGAAGCTCTTCATGATCCTGTCTCTTTCTAGTGGACTATTTTAAAATGATAAGCACAGGGCTTGGACATAATCATGACAAGTCACAGCTTTTGAAAGATGGTAGAATGGCTACGGTTTCACTAAGATTTTATTCCTTGTTTTGCATGCATATTTATTTTGTTGATGATTATTAAATTGCTAATTTGGGGGACACTGGTACAATACTTGGGTTGATCATAGATCTTGCTCTGGGTTGGCCCCTTCTTATTCTAGCCCTCCATGTTCATGATGAGGAGGGAGGAGGGGAAGAAACATTTATTAAACACCTGCTATTCTCTAAGCACTGTGCTAAGCAACTAGTGCATTAAGGTTTCTAAAGGGTTTTACCCAAAACAATCATATATAGGCAGGCACCTATTATTTTCTCCATTTAACAGAGGAGGAAACTGAGGGTCAGTGAGGTGAAGGATTTGCCCAAGTTTTGCTTGGACACCTCCAATGGAGGGGAAAAGCGCTACCTCCTATGGCAACCCATCCCCACTTTGAGATGGCTCCTTTGATTAAGAAGCTTTTCCCAACATCAAGGCTAGACTCACCTACCTATTGCCTCTATCCCATGACCTCGGTTCTTGGTTCTTCCCACTCTGGCCAAGCAGAACAAGTAGAATCGCTCTTGACCATGAGAGACATTCAAATCCTTGAACGAAGCTCTTGTGCCCCCCGCCCCCGAAGTCTTCTTTTCTCCAGGTTGAACATACCCAGTTCCTTCAATTGACTCTCACATGATAAGTTCCCAAGATCCTTCCCATCCTAGCTGCCTTCCTCTAGATGTTCTCCTGCTTACTGGGGTCCATTCCTAAAACGTGATCTCCCCAGAACTGAGCACAATACTCCAGATGGAGCTAAATACGGATACATACCATGGAGCTTCCTGGTCCCTAGACACTATTAGCTTTCTACTGGAACATGTTTCTTTTTTTGTCTGTTTGTTTCATTCAGGAGTGCTTGCAGGGGGCAAGAAAGTAGCTCCATTAGAAGGTGCCCTGACACCTTTTAGCAATCAGAGGGAGCTAGTTCTTATCTTCTTTCTTTTTTTTTTTTTTTACAACAAAATGAGCTAGAGTAAGGCACAGAGCTGGTACCAGTGTTAACAGCTTATAAAGCTGTATAGAAAGACCCTCTCCAGGGGAATAATCATGGAAGGGGAGAAGGGTTCCTCTGGTCCTAATTATCACTTAAATAATGATACATTTCTCTGGTGCTGGCTTATTAGGAAGCACAGAGCTGAAAGGAGGCTGTAATGGAAGTCAGAATGATGAAGGTTAGAGTTTGGAGATATGTATCAGGAGAGGGAAGTTTGGAGTCCCAGTTTCTCAGGAAATCATCATAGCTAATATTTCTATGGCACTTATTATGTGCCAAGCATTTTATAAATGTTATTTCATTTGATCTTGACAACAACCCTATGAGGTAGGTGCTATTACATCCCCATTTTACAGATAAGGAAACCAAGGCAGACAGGTGAAGTGACTTGCCCAGGGTCACATAGCTAATAGTTATCCGAGGTCACATTTGAACTCGGGTCTTCCTGACTTCAGACACTGTGCCACCTTGAGGTCTGGAGAGACTCATCACCTCACTGGCTGCAGGGCAATGGATTTTTTTGGTCACAGGAACTCTGGAGGAGCATCTGATGAGTTGTAGAGGGGATGTAGTTTGGAAGGAGCAACCCCATGGATGAAATTGTAGTCTTAAGATAGTATTATTACATTATATATTATATTATATATTAAGATATTGTTATTACTGCTACTAATAATTAACAAGCATTTATTAAGTACCTGTTACTAACTATTGTTTCCTTCCTTCCTAGGGCTACCAATCCTGGTCTATCACAGCCCACATTTCATGCCATAAAGAGGCATCAGAGTGGGAGATTAGTGGTGGATAATAATAATAATATCACATTTTTTCTGGTTCTTTAAGGTTTACTATATGCTAGAGACTGGGGATCCAAAAAAGATGAAATAGTCCCTGTTTTCAAGTGCCTTAAATTCTATAATAAAATCAGAGACTGAAATCATAATAAAATCAGAGACTGAAATCATAATAAAATCAGAGACTGAAACCACAATAAAATCAAGAACTGAAATCATAATAAAATCAGAGACTGAAACATAGTAAAATCAGAGATTGAAATCATAATAAAATCAGAGACTGAAATCATAATAAAATCAGAGACTGAAACCACAATAAAATCAAGGACTGAAATCATAATAAAATCAGAGACTGAAACATAGTAAAATCAGAGATTGAAACATAGTAAAATCAGAGATTGAAATCGTAATAAAATCAGAGGCTAAAATCATAATAAAATCAGAGGCTGAAATCATAATAAAATCAGAGGCTGAAATCATATTATATTCTACAATAAAATCACACACATAGATTGGGTACAACCCTCTCATTTTACAGGTGAGGAAACTGATGCCCTGGGAGATTAAGTAATTTGTCTACAGTCACACAGGGAGTAAGTCCTAGAGGTGAGATTTGAACCCAGGTCCTCTGATACTAGAGTTAGTATTTTTTTCCATTCTACCACATATACATATAAAGATACAAGTAAAATTGGATAGGGAACACCTAGGTGGTGCCATAGAGCACAGGGTTCCAGGCCTGGAGTCATCAGACCCATCTTCCTGAGTTCAAATCTGGCCTCAGATGATCTTAGAAGGGTGCCTAGAACAACAGTTCTCAAAGTGTGATCTGTGGACCCCTGGGAATCCCAGAGGCCCTCGCAGAGGGCCAACAGATCAAAATTGTTTTCATAATAATACTAATATAGCAAATATCCATAAATATAACTCATAAACAAAAGCTCTTGGGAGGGAGTCTCCAACAGTTGTTAAGAGTGCAAAGGGGTCCTAAAACCAAAAAGTCTGAGATCTGTTGGCCTGCAGGTTCCCCACCCCGGCTAGAGAATAAGAGATTAAGTGACTTGTCCTGGATCATGGAGTCCATATGTTTCAGAGGTGGAATTTAAGCCTAGGTTTTCCTGGTTTCAAGGCCAGCTCTCTATCCACTACCCCATATGGCCTCTCCTACACAGCATAAATGCAAAGTAAATATAGACAAGGTAGTTAACTAGAAGTGCTTTGAAAGGGAGGGTCCTGGCATGTGGGGGCATCAGGAAAGCCTTTGTAGAGTGGCTCTCTAATCGGCAAGGAATTTAATCTCTAAATTACTACCTGGGTGACTGTGAGCAAATTATTGACTTAGAAAACCACATACTAATGCTGTCTACATTCTAGTCACTTCACCCTGTTTGTCTCAGTTTCCTCATCTGTAAAATGAGCTGGAGAAGAAAACAGCCAGTACCTCTGCCAAGAAAACCCCAAATGGCATCATGGTGTCACAGAGATTCGGACATGACTGAACCCACAGAACAACAATTGTATTTTTATTTATTTTGTTAAATATTCCCCAATTATATTTGAATCTGGTTCAGGCCTCACGCAGGCAGCAGATGGCACATTTGACACCTCTGATGTTGAAGTTAGCACTTGAGTTGGGTCTTAAAGGAAATGAGGGATTGAGGTGAGAAGGAGGGGCCTTCCAGGCTCCTGCCCCAGCACCACAGACAAGGACAGGGAAGGTTCTGCCCGGGAGGTGCGGCCACAGAGATAGCTCTGAGCTGAGGCAAGACTGGGTCATTTGCCATAATTTCTGGTCAGGAGGAACGGTGTGCGGCTCCTCTGTCTCCTTTTTTTAGGACTGATTAGGCTCCTAGGATCTCAGATTTAGAGCAGAAGGAGCCTCTCTTTAGCTTCTCATTTTACAAAGGAGAATACTGTGACTTGGGGGTGGTGACCAGGATTTAGAGCCGGGGGGAATTTCAGAGGCCCATCGGGTCTAACCTCCTGATTTTACAGATGAGAAAATGGAGGCCTGGGGGAGTCATTCGGATTCTCTCTCTACTCCTTCTACACAGAGAAGCTAGGTTCATTATCACATGGGAGCAGCCCGGGTGAGTGGGGTTGGTGTTCAGGGGCAAAACCACCATGATTTCTTGGAAGGCAGGGGTTATGTCTCCCATAAGTCTCTGGAGGATCTTGGCTGACAAATATTCATAGATAATGATTACAGCAAAGGGATTGAGTCAAGGTAGTAGAAAAGGCATCAGACTGAGAATGAGAGGACCAGACATTAAATCCCAGCTCTGAAACCTGTGTGATCTTAGACAAGTCATTCAACCTTGGGGGAGGGGGGAAGGGGGCTGGACTTAATGGCCTTGGAGGTTCATTCCAGTTCTTAATCTATTATTCTCTAATTCACTAAATCACTCTTTGGATCTCAGTTTCCTCAACTGTAAAATATACACAGAGCATTTGATGACCTTTAAAGTCCCTTCCAGCTGTAAATCTAAGGACCTATGAGGTGGCACAGTAAATAGAGCTCTGGGCCTGGAGTCAGGAAGACCTGAGTTAAAATCCAGCCTCAGACACTTACTAGCTGTGTGACCCTGGGCAAGTCACTTGACTTTGCCTCAGTTTCCTCATCTGTAAAATGGGGATAATACCACCTGTCTCCCAGGGCTATCGTGAGGGTCAGATTATATTATATCTGTAAAGCACTTAGCACACAGTGAGTGCTTAGCAAATTCTTGTATCCCTTTTTTACTAGGACTATCGATCCTGGTCCATCACCAGCCCACCACTTCACTTCACCATAAAGAGATGCCAGAATAGGACTTTAGTAGTGAATAATAATGATAACAGCAACAGCTCACATTTTTCCAGCCCTCAGTAGCTATCCCTGGGCTTTAGTTTCACCCTCTGGGTAATAAGGGATCCCACTGGAGCTCAGCTCTAACTTGATAGTATCTCCCAGCCTGCTGTTTAAGCAACTCTTGGGGGATGGGGGTTAACTCAAAGTGGAGGGGATGGACAGGAGAGATCTTCATTAGATATTTTGCCAGCAGTGGAGGCGGATTTGCAAGCAGTCAGACGCGCACACACACACACACACACACACAATTCCATCCCATCCCACCCTATCTCACCAGCAACCAGACCTGGGAGCTGAGTCTGCTAATGGGGAAAAACTATTTGCTCTATAGACTGAACTGCCCTACAGGGGATCATATCCATAGATTTGGCCTCTCAGTGCCCTATGCAGCCCAGACACAGAACAGCTGGAACACAGACATCTCGGGAGCCAAGTCAATAAATAAGGTAGATACAATGGCGAGGCTAATGTAATCGAAAACAACACTAAAAGGCAGCCGAGCTCAGACTAATTGCAATGGCCAATCTGGACCCTACAGAACAGATGACAAAGCACACACTTCCCTCCTCTCAGGTGTGTGGGCTGAGGTCTACAGGGGTGGAATGGTGCATCCTCCACCCTGCATCTCCCAGCATTGCATAGGCTCTCCTCTGTACCTGGAATCCACTCCCTACTGCCTGCCTTTCTTTGATTTATATATACCTTGTCAATACTTATATGTACATATGTGGTCTCTTCCAATAGAATGGAAGCTTCTTGAGGGGAGGCAGTTTCATTTTTGTCGTTGCATGGCTAATACCTAACACACAGGAGAGATGCTTCGTAAAGGCTTATCTACATTTTGTCAGTGCAATGTTTAGACTTGTGGGCCTGAAGATAGGAAGACCTGAGTTCAAATCCAGCAGTGCGACCCTGGGCAAATCACTTAACCTCTCTGTGCCTCAGTTGCCTGAATCGCAAAAGTAGGATAATAACTGCACCTACCTTCCAGAGTTGTTATGAAAAACAAATGAGATATTGATAAAGCACTTGCACAGTGCCTGGCACATAGTAGGCAGAGGCTTGCTATTATTATTATCATTATCAACTGGTCTTGGTAAACCATTTTCCTTTATTATAAGGGAACTTTCAGTGGTGGGGGTGGAGTATAGTTTGAAAATGGCCCCTATCAAAAACAAAAGACATAATTCAATTCAGAAGCAATTATTAAGTACCTATTGTATGTGAGATTACATACAAAGCACTAGAGATAAAAAGACATTTCTAAAAATAATAACCAACCAGGCCTTGGCCTTAAGAGACTCTAAATCCTATAAGCTGTGCTTGCAGCTTTCTGGACTTGCCATCATGACTGCTGTCTTTTCGCCCTGGCCTTTTCCTCCACCATGCTGGCTCCCTTCTCCCACTGGAGAATTCTTTCCACGATCTCCACTTTGGGGTCAGGCCTAGGTTGCCCATGCTTCATTCCCCTCCCAGATGCACATCTGACTCGATGGACTTTTACCAGCATGTCCCCAGCAGGAACCTTTTCCCCTTTTCCCCCCTCCCCCACAATTTTCAACTCCCTTTTATGTGCTATTTTCTACCATTAGAACATAAGTTCCTCGAGGTCAGGGAATATGCCCTTTTATTTATTAATTTTTTGCTGGTATTTGTTTCCCCAGTGCATAATGTCAGGCACACAGTAAGTGCTTAATAAATGCTTATTGCCTTACATTCTGCTAGGGAGAATGACATGTACCCTAGACACATATGTACAAAGTAAATACCAAGTAATTGGAGGAAGCATTAACAACTAGAGGGATTAGGCATGAGTCTGACTTTTTAAAATGTTTCTTAATAAAGGAAGGGAGAAAGGAGGGAGAGAGGGAAGGAGCAAGGAAGAGAAGAAGGAAATGAAAGAAGGAAGGAAAGGAGAGAGGGAAGAAGGAAGGGAGGAAGGAAGGAAGGATGGGATGAAGGAAGGATGGAAGGAAGGAAGGAAGGATAGAAGGAAGGATGGATGGAAGGAAAGAAGGAAGGAAGGAAGGGAAGAAGGAAGGAAAGGAAGAAAGAAGGATGGATAGATGGAAGGAAGGACAGATGGAAGGAAGGAAGGGAGGAAGGAAGGAAAGAAGGAAGAAAAATTAAGTTCAGACCAGGTAAAATATTTTTTAAAATTCTAAATTATTTCTTTATATAATCTGCTCTTACATCACTTTCATTGATGCATATAACCCTCCCTGCTCCCCTGTACATTGAACCATCCTTATGACAAAGATAAAAAAAGAACAGGATAAAAAACCAAGTCAGAAAAAGTGCCTACACATTAGGTCAAGTCAAAAGCCATTTACAAGTGCCAGGTACTGCTAATAGCACGAGATACTCATGGTCC
Source organism: Trichosurus vulpecula (assembly GCF_011100635.1). Taxonomy (NCBI): domain Eukaryota; kingdom Metazoa; phylum Chordata; class Mammalia; order Diprotodontia; family Phalangeridae; genus Trichosurus; species Trichosurus vulpecula. The sequence goes on along the minus strand of NC_050573.1, from coordinate 27,944,529 downwards.
CACACCTCTATTGATGGAAGAAGATTCATTTTCTTATCTATTCTTCTTGGATAAGCTGGAATCAGTCAGCTTCAAGGACAACTCTAGGAGTCTGATTCTATGAAGTAAATTTGTAAATTATCTACTTTCGTTATTAATTTCATTTAAATTTTTTAAACTATCCATCCTATCCCCAGTACAGTAAGACAGGTAAGAAGTGGGAATTGGCAACAGCAAGGTTTATCCAAAAATCCCCATCAGGCTTTGTACATATGACATGTTCCTATAATTACACAGCATGCTATTGAAAGTATATTATCATGGAACTTTCCACCCTCTAATGCAAATAATAATAGTTTGTGTTTACAAAGCAAAGACAAGTGGACAGTCCATTTGTTCCAGTGGCCTCCATACAATGCTATTAAATCTAGAGGAAGGCACTTTTGGGCAAACCCCTTTTGGAGAAAGTCTCATGGGATGAGAAGTCCTAGAAGAGCTGTGATGGGCCAAGCTGATGGGATTAACCATAAGAAGCTACGTGGCACAGTGGATAGAATTCAAGGGTGGGGAACCTGCAGCCCTGAGGCCACATGTGGCCCTCTAGGTCCTCGGGTGCTGCCCTTTGACTGAATCCTGGATAGATCGATACCTTGGAGTCAGGGAAATCTAAATTCAAATTTTTCCTCAGACACTTATTAGCTGTGTGATTTCTGGTAGGTCTAATATCAACAACAGCCCAAGCATGAGAGGATAAAGAGCTGTGTGAGGGGAGAGAAGGGGCCATATATGAGAGATTCTGTGAAGACAGACATGACAAGATTTGGCACTGGACTGACTAGGTATGGTAAGTGGGGAGGTGCGAATGACTGGGAGGATGGTGGACCCTCCACAATAATTGGAAAGTATAAAGGAAGAAAGATAATGAGTTGTTTTTTGCACCTGTTGCATTTGAGATGTCTACAGAACATCTGATTTGGGATGTCCAAAAGGCAGGTGGGGGTATGGGACTGGAGATCAGCAGAGAAAGTAGGACTGTACATACAGATACCGGAATCATCTGCGTACAAATGATAATTGAACCCAGGAGAGCTGATGAGATCACCAAGTGAAACTGTATAGAGGGAGAAGAGAAAAGGGCCCAGGACAGAGCTTTAGGGGACACCCATGGTCAATGGGAACAGAATAGATGATGAATCCAGCAAAGGAAGACTGAGAAAGAGTGATCAGATGGACAGGAGGAAAAACAGGAGAGAAGAGTCATGAAAGCCTAGACAAGGGCAAGCATTGTATAACCTGGACCTAGGATTTGGAGTGAAGTAGGAAAACCAGGGCTGGATTTGGAGTTGGGGCGGGGGACAGATGGAAGGAAGGAAGGGAGGAAGGGGGCCTGGATTTGGCTCCTGGCTCTGCTCCTTGCTACCTGCCCAACCTTGGCTGAGATTTCTCTTCTATGGCCTCAGTTTCTTCATCCATAAAATGAAAACTGGATGACCTATGCAGTCCCTTTTGCCTCCAGATCCTAGAAAGGACCTCAAGGGTTCATGCTGTTAGAGTGTAAGCTCCTTGAGGGCAGGGACTGTCTTTTGCTTCTTTTTGTATCCCACTGCTTAGCACAGTGCCTAGCACATAGTAGGTGCTTAGTACATGTTTACTGAACTGAACTGAAATTCATTCTATTTAGTGAGGCTTCATACTTCACATCCTTTCCGCCCATCCACCTGGACACATAGTGTCTGCCCTACAGCTATACCCAACCCACACACAACCACCACTTCCCCTCCCATCCTTCTTCCTCTCCACCTGGCCACATCAAATCAATTCTACCACTGGTTCTGGAAAGACTCATTCAGTCAGGCTGACAGGCATTTATTAAGCACTTACTATGTATCAGGCGTTGTCCTCAAACACTGGGGTTATAAACACAAGCAGAAAGATAATGCCTAAAAGGCAGCCAGATAGCACAGTGGATAGAGTGGAGTCAGGCAGACTCATCTTTGTGAGTTCAAATCTGGCCTCAGACACTTACTAGCTGTGTGACCCTGGGCAAATCACTCACCTTGTTTGCCTCAGTTTCCTCATTTGTAAAATGAGCTGGAGAAGGAAATGGCAAACCAGTGTTTTTGCCAAGATAACCCCAAATGAAGTCATGAAGAGTTGAACATAACTGAACAAGTTATCAAGGAGCTTACATTCTAATGGAGAAAGATAACATAGAAGGAAGCTGAAAGGTGGAGAGAACATCAGGGGATAGCAGAAAAAGTCCAAAGAGTCAGGTGTGCAGGTCCTGCCCATAGACTGCCCTTTGCTTTCAGTCACCATCCATGTGACTCTTAGACTAAAAATCCCTTCCCTGGCTACCACTCCTCCATGAGAGCTCTAATAGAATGCAAACTCACTGAGGAAAGGCACTGTGTCCCATGTTTGTGTCCTTGATGCTAGCATGTAGAAGGCACTTAATAAATGCACTAAAGAATTTTTCATTCATTCATCTTAAGATTTAGACCTGGAAGGGACCTGAGATCATCTCAACTGCCTCATTTTACAGCTGAAGCTTTATGGCTGGCAGGGACCTCAGAAATCACCAAATTCAGTAGTGTCAAACTCAGGCCAGGCATATTGACTTCGATTGACGTTATCTATGCTGTACTGTATTTGTATTATTTTCATAAATGTTCCCCAGTTACAGTTTACTCTGGTTCAGCAGCATGTGGGAGTTTTGCTGCCCACTTGCCACCCACCAGAGTGGGGGGTTAACACTTCTGAACACCCTCACTTCACGGGTGAGAAAACAGATTCAAAGAGGGAAGTGACTTGGACTAAGGTGGAATTCCGACAGGTGTCCTCCCCAATGTAAATCCCAAACTCTATTTGCAGAACCATGCCGATCCTAGGCTTGTTAACCTTGAAAGAAGCAAAGTTGGGGAACAGAGAAAGAGAGAGAAACAGAGATAGAGAGAGACAGAGAGACAGAGAAACAGAGAGAAAGCAAAAGACACACACACACAGAGGCAGAGAGAGAGAGAGGCAGACAGACAGAGGAAGAGAGAGAGACACACACACAAAGACAGAGAGACAGACAGAGAAACAGAGGAAGAGAGAGAAGGCGAAAGACACACACACAGAGGCAGAGAGAGAGAGAGAGAGAGGGAGACAGAGAGATAGAGGAAGAGAAAGAGACACACACAGACAGAAACAGAGACAAAGAGACAGACAAACAGAGGAAGAGAGAGAAAGCGAAAGACAGAGAAAGAGAGAGTGTGAGAGAGAGACAGAGAGAGAGAGAGACAGAGAGACAGAGAGATAGAGGAAAAGAGAGAGACAGACAGACAGACAGAGAAACAGAGGAAGAGAGAGAAAGTGAAAGACAGAGAGAGAGAGAGACAGAGACAGAGACAGAGAGACAGAGAGATAGAGGAAGAGAGAGAGACAGACAGACAGACAGACAGAGAAACAGAGGAAGAGAGAGAAAGCGAAAGACAGAGAGAGACAGACAGACAGAGAAACAGAGGAAGAGAGAGAAAGAGAAAGACAGAGAGAGACAGACAGACAGGAAGACAGACAACAAGGACGTAGGGACGTGATGAGGCACTTTTGCCCCAGTCAGATCCATAAGGTGAGCTGCTGGTGGTGTATTTAATTATCCCCACGTACAGTTGTATTTACATCCACAGCCCAGTCACTTGTGACTTGGAATCTCACCAGGAGAGTTGGACGGCTTCACACCCTGAACATGTGGCAGTCAGGAGGAGGGCTGCCATTAGCTTGCCTGTTCCCTCACATCTGGATGCTTCCCTGAGGTTCCTTCAGATCACTAACCAAATGTCTTCCTGATGAGCCCACTCTCCTCTTCCCCCAAGTTAAAGGAGCTCTCCAAGTCTTTGTCAGAGTGAAGCACAAGGTGAGGCGGGCAAGGAAGCTCACTTGGCATTTAAAGTCATCATTACCCGCCTCCACTCTACCTTGCCTGCCTTTCTCACCTCTTCCTTCATGTGCCTTTCCTGATTCCTCCCCCACCCCCAACAACCTCCCCTGCCCCCATTGCTAATGTTCCCCCCCAGACTGCCCTTGTATTTTGTTCCTATTTTGTATACCCTTTCATGGGCATTTGTCATTGCCCCCAGTGGAATGTAAGCTGGCACAGTGCCCACGCTGCCAAAGCACTTGGAATTACTATCTCATCTTATTCTACCAACAACCCTGGAGATGGGTGCTATTATTATGTCCACTTTACGGCGGAGGAAATGGAAGCAGATAGAGATTCAGTGACTTGCCCAGGGTCACACAGCTAGTACGTGTCAGAGGCAGGATTTGAACTCAGGTCTTTCTTCCTCCAGCCCAGTGCTCTATCCACTTCATCACTTAAGCTGCCAAAGTCGGATTCAAACCCAGATCCTCTAACTTCAGTACTGCTGTCCGCCTACTGTACCGTGCTGTCCCCTAGGATCTGAACCATTGGAGATATAGGAGGGAGTCAGTTCTGGTCACTCTGAAGGGTTTGGGGACCAATGAGGCAGGATGAGATCAGGCAGTATTGACCCAGTCACTCAATTTTGAAAGGGGGCCCAATTAATCATTACTGGCACTTAAATAGGTTTTATGGTTTGCTCAGTTGGAACTCGCAGGGTTCACGACAACCTTGTTAAGCAGATACTACAAGCTGTGTTATCAGCCCCAATCTGTGGGAAGGGCAAGTGGACCTGTGATAATATTGATACAGGGAAGCTCTGGAGGGATAGCTCCATCTCCCAAGGCCAATTAGCCCCGGCCTGGCAACTTAAAGAGTCAGACAGCTGCCTAGGAGGAGTCAGAAATCAAATGACTTACCCAAGATCATCCAGTCAGTGGGCATCAAGAGAACGGTTGTTACTATTATTAGTGGCAGTGGTAGTAGTAGGACAAAGAGACATCACCGCATGATACCTAAAGAGTTGAGCTCAGAGTCAAAAAACCTGGGTTCAAGTCCTGCTTTCGACTCATATTGGCTGTGTGACCCATGGTAAGTCACTTAACCTCTCGATGCTCTAGGCCATTCTCTGAGACTAAGATGCAGAGAAGATGCTGACCTTCTTTGGTAAAGGGAGTTTCATCATCTTGTTTACAATATCAATGAAATCACAGATCTAGCCCTACCCCTAGCCTATTCTTTTTATCACCAGGAAAGGCCTCATCAGCCTCCACCCTATGGCCCTGGCATGGGCTCTCAGGATCTCAGTCCAACCAATCAATAACCCTGGTCTTCACTTGTGCCTTCCACTTGAGGGATGAGGTTTCCCCACCATACTTGAAGCACCCATGATTTCACACTCTTTTCACCAATACTGATTGCAGCTGCTCTGTATTTTAGGAGACACATTGATCTCTGGTTCAAACTAGGACAGACACACAGCTCATCACTAGGCCCTTGCTCGAACCCTTTCTGGTTTGGTAGAACCTGTCAAAGCTTTTGCCACAACAGATTTGTTTTTCTTCCTGGAACAGCAGCCAGGTTCATCTCCAGGCCATGATGAGAAAACGAGAAAGGAACTTTGGTGGACTCCAACATAAAATTAAAGAAGTTGTTATTGCTGTTTTAAGAAGGGCGTTGAAATGGTGGCAACTTCCTAAGGATCTCCAAGGAGATCATAGCAGCTAGGTGCATTAGGGTACTGCATTTGGAGCCAGGAAGACCTGAGTTCAAATCCTGCCTCAGACACTTATTAGCTGTGTTACCCAGGGCTAGTCACTTAACCTCTATCTGCCTTAGTTTTTTCTTCTGCAAATTGGGCGTGATGATAATAGCACCAACTTCATAGGGTTGTTGTGAGCATCAAATAATCAGATAATATATGCAAAGTGCTTTGCAAACTTTAAAGTGCTATTTAAATGCTAGCTACTATTAACATTATCGTCATCTTAGGTTGAGAGCTTGAAGGGTACAGATGGGAAACTGAGGCTTGAGAGATTGGTTACTTGCCCAGAGTCATTTGGGTAGTGATAGAGATGGGACGAGAAATCTGGCTCCAAATGTAATTCTTCCACTGTAGCACCCTGCCTCCGCCCTGAGGTGCTAAGTCTGCCTGGCATGACACTGGGCCACCTATGTCCCGGGCTGATCTCCACAGGGGTGAAATGGTCTGGATCCCTCCCGGGATCCGGGCCACTTCCTCCCATGCACATTCACCAGGTCAGAGCACTGGCTCCTGGATAGGGCGCCCACCCAGGACTGGGAATTGGTAACCCCGGCAACTCCCAGGCGAACCCTGGGAGAGACCTCTCAGCCGGCTTCCCCCGTACGTCCCCTAAGCAGCCCCCATCCGACCGCTCCCGGCAGGCGCCTTGGACACCGGCCCCTTCCGAAGCTTCCTCCGAGGCTAGGGGGAGCCTGGCACACGGGGACCACGAGCATCCCCAGCCCCGCCTCCCCCTTGCGCTGGCCGCCCCGCCCGCCCGCCTCCGGCGCCTCCTGGACGCCAGTCCCCCCAGTCACCCCGCTGGCTCCTGCCTGCTCAGGCAACTCCCCGAGGTCCGCGGGAATGCTAGCCCCGGCAGAAACCCGAGGAGGGCGAGGGTCGGCGCGCCCCGAACCCCAAGCCAAGAGAGTGGGAATAAGCGGTCCCCTGACGTCTAGCTCCTGTTTTCTTGAAGTCAGGTTTTTTCTCATCGTTTTTCTTAGATTCACAATAAATTCTCCTGTCTTTCTGCGCGGCACAGGAGAGGGTTCAAGGCGTGTTTCTCACGCGTTACTAAGTCATTTAACTTCCTCCGTTTCCTCATCTACAAAGTGAAGGGCTTGGACTAAATGTGGATCACCTCAAATACCCCTTCCAGTCCCAGAGTCGGGATCTTCTGGGATCCTCCCATTTTATTTCTTCTCCTCTTTTAAAATAAGGGGATTGAACTCGATGCTTTCGGGTCTACCACACCCTACAACCCCAGGCCCAATAGTCTATATTCTGACTGTCCTCCCCTCTCTCAGATTCTCTAAGAGCCCTCCCAGCTCTGACAGGCTAACGTTCTAAGATCTCTCTCTGACATTTTCTGTTCTAAGAGCCCTCCCAGCTCTGACAGGCTAACGTTCTAAGATCTCTCTCTGACATTTTCTGTTCTAAGAGCCCTCCCAGCTCTGACAGGCTAACGTTCTAAGATCTCTCTCGGATGTTTTCTGTTCTAAGAGCCCTCCCAGCTCTAACATTCTATGTTCTCGGGTCTCTACCAGCTCTGGCATCCTATGCTCCGTTCTAATGGGACCCTTTAACTATAACTATCTAGGATTCTTTCTTCCTCTTCCTCTTCTGTCTCTGTCTCTCCTTGGTCTTCAACCTCTTCCCACCACTCCATTTTGCTTCTCTCTCTAATTTTTTCACTTCCCTTCTCTCCAGAAAGTTGTTCCCAGCTTCACAAAGAAAACAGACTAAGCCACAGGGAGGGGGACTTCCCTGCGCCTAAAAGGGAAAGAGAGGCGATAAAGTGGCCCGTCTTGCTCCAGCTTTGGGCAGGAGTGGGATCCGAGGCTTTCCCGTGGACCACAGGTTAGAAGCCTGGCAGGGAAACTTTCCTAGAAGTCGTAGGCAAGGAGAAACGCACAGGTTCTCTTTTGCAAGGGTTCGGCTTCCGCGGACCTACAAAGCACCTGCCTCTATATCTCCCCACCCTATAAACATCACACTACTACAACCCCCTGGACTGAGGGGATCTGAGCCGGTCTCCTTCCACGCCCTGCCCAGCTCAGAGAGCAGGTGCCCAGTCTGGATTCCGAGGGTGCAAACGCACGTAGGCAGCGGTGCTTCTGCCTTTCCCTCTCAGCCTGTCAAGGTCAGCCTCCCTCTCTTCCTTGGTCCCCAGGACCCGTTTCCCTCACGGACACCTCCACCACCTCCTACAGCTGGTGCACCTCCCATCTCTGCCCGCTCTTTCAGCGTCCAACCGGACAGACCGGCTTATCTTTACATACCTTGCACTTAGCCGAGAACCCAGCACACACAGCAGGGTTCAGTACCTGTTAGGTGAATGACCGTCTGGGACAGTCCCTCTTCTCCGGCCCCTCCAAGGGGACTACTCCGTTACAAGCCCAAACCTCAAGGGCCCCTTCCAGGTATGCTGTTGACCCGGACCAAGCTCCTGAAGGGCAGTCTTTGGAGGTCCCATGTGGGACACTAGGTACAAGATAGAAGGAGGAGGCGAAAGTTGGCTAAGTCAAAAGAAGTCCCACCGCCTAGGGAAAGAGAGATAGAGGGAGGCAGGGCGAAAATGAAGGACAGAAAACCAGAGGGATGGGCAGAAACTCCAAGAAACACAGGAAGGTACAGAAGAAAGATAGATTAGTATGGAGAGCGCAGAAACGAGGAGGAGAAGAGAGGAGAGGAGAGGAGAGAAGAGGAGAGGAGAGGAGAGGGGAGGGGAGGAGAGGAGAGGAGAGTAAGAATGGGTAGAAAGAAGGGGAGAGAGAGGAAAAATAGGAGAGTAGATGAGAAACAGACGTACCGACAAGGAGAAAGAAAGTAAAGGGAGAAAGAAACAGGGAGAGGGTAGAGGCAGGGGGAAAGCGAAGAGTGGAGCGGAGAGACGGAGGGAGAAACTTGGTCCTCTCCAGTCCTAGCCCAGCGCAGCCCGCGTTTGCCAGCACCGACCTCTAAGTCCTGCCCAGCCCCAAGTAGCGGGTCCCCAGCCCGGCCCCAGGACAGTACCTGTTGCTTGGGCTCCGGCTCGGTCTCCGCTTCGGCCCCCGCCAAGAAGCCCCCGCGCTCCTACAGGTTCCTCCTCCGGAGCAGCCAGGCCGCCAGCGCCGCCACCTGAGCGGCCGCGCACAGCCAAACCCAGTAGGCGGGGAACCCGCCGCCGCTGCCCGCCGCCTCGGCTGCGGCCCGCCGGCTCCGCGCCCGGCGCCGCCACATGGTCCGCTCCTGCAGCTCGTCCCCGAGCGCCTTGAGGCGGGCGGCCGTGAGCTGTGCCGCGGCTGCCGCGCGCTGCTCGAGGCGGCCGGAGCTGCAGGCGCACACCGCCGGGGGGCCGCGACCGCGGTGCAGGGGGCAAGGGCACATGACGGAAGCCTCCCGCGCTCCTCCTCCTCCCGCTCCGCTCGCTAGGTCCGGTCCAGCCGCCTTGCTGCGGCTCCGCACCGGGTGCCCTTCTCCGCCCGCGGGCACCTTCCTTTCCTCGCACCGCTGCGCTTCCAGCCGCGTGCGCTCCGGCTGCGCCTTGATGCGCTCCGGCTCCGTCCCCGGCTCCGCACACCAAGTTTCTGTGTTTGTGTACGTGTGTGAGTGTGTGTGGTGTGTCGGGCGGGCGCTGGTGGGGCGGACGACGGCGCTATTATTAATTAAAGTGTCACATGGTAGAGGGGGGGAGGGCTAGAAGGGGGGTTACATCATCCGGCCCCGGGGGGGCTGGAGGCAGAAGAAACCGAGAGGTAACTTTTAACCCTGCCTGTGCCGGGAGCTAGGCTGGGCTGGGGCTCGGCAGGGGGGGCGGACTCCGCCCAGCCGAAGCTCTCGGCCCGGCCAGGATCGGGCCGCCTGGTGCGTTGCTGGAGACACCTGCGGAGACCAAGAAACGGAGCTCTGGGTGTGATTTCCTCGTCTATTTTGCTTTGGATCTTTCTCTTTTTCAGCCCTGGCGAGAGGCCGTGTCGCTGGTGGAGACCAAATTCGTATTATTATTCATGAGTGTATTTATTTTGGGAGGAGGAGTGGGGAAAGGCGGGTGAAGGGGAAGAACCTTTCCTGGGCCCAACTCGACCTAACTTGGCTGGTTTCCGGCCAGAACTTGTCACCAGATTCCCCTCGTCCCGAGGTGCTGGTGCTTCCCCACCCTGGTTTTAGCTGGAGGGGGCTGTGGACAGTGAAACCAACTTGAGCTCTCCTAGCACCTGTTAACAGCCTCGGAGCTCAGCTGGTCATTCCTGGTACCCCCGCCCTGTCCCCGAGCGCCCCCGGGGAGAAGCCACTCGCAATATTTTGGAAAGAAACGTCACTTTCCTCCCATTCAGCCTTTAAGGACAACTTTTGTCTTTTATTAAAGAGTTCTCTGCCTCGCCTCGAACCCCTTGGATTTACAATATATGCTAGCAACCTCAGTGTAGCCCAGATAGGTTTGACGAGCAGGAATTGGGGAAGGAAAAAAGACCACCCCAATCTCTACCGTAGAATTGAATATACTGAGGCCCTTAGCTTGAGCAGGTGTTCTTCAGACAGGCGAGATCTACCCCCTCACGAATCAAGGGGTTAAATCCCCAAATTTTGTGCAGGATGTAAATTGGGGAATGGGAAGGGCAAAGGTAGGTAAATAGAGATAGAACATTGGGCTCCAAGCTGGAACCTCAAGCCTCATCCTTTCTTTTACTGGAAGCTTCCCTCAACCCCTCTAAATTTCCGAGCCTTCCCTCTTGTAATTATTTCCTGTTTATCGCGTATGTAGCTTGCTTTGTAGATATTGTTTGTGTGTTGTCTTCCCCCTTAGATTTTAAGCTCCTTGAGGGCAGGGATTGTCTTTTGTCTCTTTTTGTATCCCCAAGGCTTAGCACAGCGTCTGGCCCATAGTAGGCATTTAATAAATGTTTATCGATTGATTGACGGATGTGCAGCACAATTTCCTACCTTACATGGATGAGGAAAAAGGTCAAGAGAAGTCAGCCTGGCTCTGGGGAAAGAACTCTGGCTCTGGCATAAAAGGACCTGGATTCGAATTCTGCTTCTGATGTTCCCTACTTGTGTGATCTGGGATAGTAAATAAGCACTGGGTACATAAATACAGAGTTCTAAAGGAAGTCTTACTCCAAATAGCTTACATTCACTTTCCCCCTCTCAACTTCTGTTTCCTTAACCCTCGAATGGGGGGTTTGGATTAGATGGCCTTCCAGGGCCCTTCAAGCTGTCAATGTATAAAGCTATCCTAGATAAATAGGCTGGGTTGGGACCTAGGTCCTGTTAATGCCAGATTCAGTTCAAAAAAACCAAAACTGGGGCAGCTAGGTGGCTCAGTGATTAGAACATCGGCCCTGGAATCAGAGGACCTGAGTTCAAATTCAGACCTCAGTCACTTGACAGTAGCTGTATGACCTTGGGCAAGTCACTTAACCCCAATTGCCTCATCTTCCCCCTCCACAAACAAAAAAGAAAGAGAGAGAAAGGAAGGAAAGGAGAAAGAGAAAATTCCTATCTTTCAGAGCTGGAGGGGTCACACATAGATCTCATCCAGGGTGAGGAAGATGAGGGTAGACATTCCCAGGTTTAGCCAGAGTCTCACAGCAGTTTGGTGACAAAGCTAAGACTAGAACCCAGTTTTTCCGACTCCTATTCATTTCCTTCCCCATTTACATTCCTACCACACTGTGTTACTAAACAGACATCTGTCCCTATACTCAAAGGACATAGATGTATATACAGCACTCACAGACCACTTGAGGGACCTTCCAACTGCTCCCCTTCTGCCCCGCCCCAAAAGATTCCAAGCAGTTCCACCATTATCAGAGTGCTCAGATGTCTGGGCAGGGGAAAAACTGAATAAGACACTATAACACGAGCCCAGAAGTTGGTAGGGTCTTTGGGCTTCAAAAGATTCTACTGCCTTAATAAATAGGGACCTATCAGGGAAGATCTGGTTCTCGTTGGCTTTGGTCAAGTGGATGAGAGGGTGGGCAAGCTCAGGTCCTTAGAATAATGGATTTAGGGCTAAAAGAGATCTTTAAAGTCATTTAATCCAACCCTCTCATTTTACAGATAAGAAGCTGAAGTCCAGAGAGGTTAGGTCAGGGGTCTCAAGGCCACATGTGGCCCTCTAGGTCCTCAAGTGCAGCCCTTTGACTGAACCCAAACTTCACAGAACAAATCCCCTTCATAAAAGGAATTGTTCTGTAAAACTTGGACTCAGTAAAAAGGCTGTACCCAAGGACCTAAAAGGCCACTTGCAGCCACGAGGCCACAGGTCCCTCCCCCACTTCCCCCTCCCTTAGGTGATTGTTCAATGTTACAGAGATAATAGGTGGCTGAAGCAATATTCTAACCCAGGCCACTGCTGGTGAAAATATTCTGAGAGCACGAACTTGATTCTGGCTAAGGATTAGCTTCTCCAACAAGGATCTGCCTTCCTCCCACCTAGAGCGCAGTTTATAGTTCCCCAGTTCTTGCAAACGGGGACCTGATAAATTGCAGGGGTGTCTCATTCCAAGAATTAAGACCCAGTGTCTATTTAAAAAGCCCTTTCGGTTTAAATTGAACAATTTCCCCTTTAATCTGCAGGCTTTTAATGGCTCTCTTCACGGACATTAATTTTAATGGGACGATTATTACCCTGTTTGGAAGACTGCCCTTTAGATCTCAGGCTCCAGCCCCGGGAAGAGTCTGACTCAGTGGGTGGTGCTTGGGAGCGTCCCAGCAGCCAGCACTGAAAAGTCCAGCCTCCTCTTTAGAAATGGCCTTTTTAACCAGAGGCTGTGGGAGGAGAGACAATAATCCCAGATTATAGACCAAGATTTGGACAGGTCCTCAGGATCCATCTAGTCCAATCCCTGGTTTTACGAATGAGGAAACTGAGGCCTGAAGTCAAAGCCAGTACCCAGAGCATCTCCCCTGATTCCAGGTGCTTGCCACTGTACTACATTCTTTCAATATCTTTGTATATAGCATTTTATGGTCTGCAAGGCTCTTTGCTTGCAATATGCCAGTGAGGGAAGCAATTCAAGTAATATAGCAGGAATGCTTGCCCCTGTTTGGGTTGGATTAGACAAACTCAAAGGTCGCTTCCCAATTGGAAAGACGGTGGTTTTGTAATCTTTATTTTAGGACAATTAGGTGTCAAAGTGGATAGGGTACCAGGTCTGAATTCAAATCCAGCCTCAGATACTTACTAGCTGTGTGACCCTGGGCAAGTCGCTTCACCCTTTTTGCCTCAGTTTCATCATCTGTAAAATGAGCTGGAGAAGGAAATGGCAAACCACTCCAGTATCTTTGCTAAGAAAACCCCCAAATAGGGTCACAGAGGGTTGGACATGACTAAACAACATCTCAGTTTTACACATGAGAAAACAAAGACTGAGAGATTAAATAGGATCATCTATCAGAGGCCTACTTTAACTTGATATTTTATAGATGGGGAAATTGAGACTCTGAGAGATTAGATGGCTCATGTCCAATGACTAAATGACTAAATGGCCTATCTGACATGGGTACTTATAGTTACAAAATTCTGAGGAACAAACACCCACCCACACTGCCAAGTCACATTCCTAAGAAATCAGCTGCTGCTTGTCCTGTCACAGTCTAAGAGTCGCCCCGACAGGCTGGGGGTGGGAGTGTGGAGGTTTTTTTTTCTAATGCTATAACTTATAAGCCCCCACCAGTGTGCTTCCCCTATAATTATCAGTTGATATCAGCCAGACAAACTTAAAGGTATTTTTTTAGAAATAGGTATTTATTGTGGTATTATAACTGGTACAAAATAAGCCTTCCCAGCTTGGCAACCCATTCTTCCACAAATACATACAGAGGCTAGGGGAGAGTGAGCTCTAGCTTAGGGCACATATAGCAAAGGAGTATCTCATAGCTCCTGGAAGTCCTTTTGCTGGAGTCTGTAAAATGTTCCCCCCAGCTATGACATAACTTACTTTGGATTCCTTATAGAATCTTGGATCTGCTTTTCCTTATCAAATCCAGTCCATCTTCAGCTGCTAATGAAGACAGAGTCAGCTGTTGTTGTCTTGGGGACACTGCTAGGACATCAATGGAAAGGTCCAAGTCCTCTGGTCTTCTGAAATTCACAAGGTTCCCTTTTGGTGGGGTAGAGGAAAGAGGGTAAGAGAAGCTTAGGTGCCCTGTCCTTCTGAATCAATCCCTTCCCAGAGGCTTGGCTATAATATTTCTATCTTAAGTGACCAGACCCTGGGATCTCTCATTCCAAATTAGCTTTCCAGTTTTATACAAGATCCTCAGGTGGTGACTTCAAACAAGTTCTTCAACCAATCTGAACAGACTTCCTGTAGCATCCAGCTGAAGTGAAGATGTCAGACCTTGTTCACACCCGTTTCACACCTCTAATTGGTTGATCAACCAAGCTGTGTTCTCATCTAATAGGAATATTAGGGTTAAGTGGGTTGGGGAGGGTGGTTGTGATCCCACTCTTACACATAGGTCATAACAAAGGTCATTGAAACCACAGATAAGATATTATTAATTAATCATAAATATTCATAGATTTAGAGGTCCTAGCAGCTACTGACCAGCCATGTGGCTCTGGGCAAGTCATTCAACCTGGCTGGGTCTTGGTTTAACTCAGCTGCACAATGGACATAATATGACCAGTACTGCCTGCCTCAATAAAATGGAAAGGGTTGGAATAGATGAACTCTAAGGTGCCTTCCGGCATTGGCATTCCAGGTTGTAAGGTTCCTTCCATATTACAGTTCTATAGCCCTTCTTCTCATTATGACATTCAATGTTTATCTCCATTTTATATTCTAACATCTTTCCTGAGGCAGCTGTGTAGATGGAGTTCAGGACTACCCGAGTTCAAATTCTGCCTCAGATACTTACTGGCTGTGTGACCCTAAGTAAGTCACTTAACTTCTATGTGCTTTATTTTTCTTATCTATCAGATGGGGTATTAATGGCACCTTCCTTCCAAGGTCACTGGGAGAATTTAATAAAATAATATTTGCAAAGCACTTTGCAATCCTTATAAACGCTAGCTATTTCTATATTCTAAGACACCCCTCCCAGATCTGATATTCTGTGCTCCAATTTCCCTCTCCAAACTGACATTTTCTGTTCTAAAGTTCCTTCCAATTCTAACATTCTATGATTCTATGTTCTTATTTTGGTTGGATTTAGGAGACCACGCAAAGAAAAATAGAGAGAATTAGCTGGTAGATTTAGGGAGAGAAAAGTTTATCCAGCAGTTTTAGTAGGTTTAAAGGTTAATAGGTTTTAATTAATCTAATTTAAAGGTTAATAGGTTAAAAAATTGTATTAAATTAAATAATTAAAAAGTCTCTCTCTCTCTCTCTCTCTCTCTCTCTCTCTCTCTCTCTCTGTCTTTCTCTCTCCCTCTCTCTCTTTTCCCTCCCTCCCTATTCCTCTTGCTCTCTATTTTCCTCTCCCTCTCCTCCTTCTTCCCCTGCCCCTTCTTTCCTTTCCTCTTTCCTTCCTTTCCTCTCTCCTTCCCTCTTTCCTACCTTCCTTTCTGCCTTTGTTTCAATTGCAAATCCATGGCTCCGGGATTAGAAGGGAATATGGGAACCCACTTTATCCCTAGAAATAGCTAGGGTTCACCTAACCTTACTCATTTGATATTACTGGCTTAAGGATGCTTTAATTATCATTATGTGACAGGCTAATATCTCTGGCAGGTAAGACAATTAGAAAATTGATCTTTCTTGTTTTGTTGGTGTACCAATTACACAGATCCAAATCAAAATCATTTGCTAGGTTAAAATGAATCCCAAACTTTGATCTATAGGTTTTGATGTATGAAAGGTGAAATTCTGGATCCCTGCAGCCAAGATGGAAAATGTAGAATTGGATACTAGTGGAAATTCAAACATATTATAATTTACTGGCAGAGAATTCTCCTTTTAATAAAAGTATAAGACATCGCTTCAAACAAATGAATTCCTATTGATTACTAATAAAACCTAAGATCTTTGAGAGCAAGGATCGTTGCATTTTTGTCTGTATTCACAATGCCCAGCACAGCCTGGGGTACAAAGTAGACAGTTAATGAATGATTGTTGATTGGTCAATCTTTAGAGTACTACCAAACCCTCATGGAGGCCTCAGAACTCTCTTGGTCTCCCTCAGGTCCCCAGAACTAGGAATGTGATTAAACAGAAATCCAAGGGTTACTTTAAGCCAAAATTCCCTTGTCTCCCTTGTCTCCCTCTCTTTCTCCTGGGTCTAGCTCAATAATACAGGGCCCCAAGGTTATACCTTCAATCTTCCTATAAAAATTCTTGCTACCATTTTTATTCATATCTGCCTATTATGTCATAGAGATCATAACATTTTCATCTGGGAGGAAAGAACATCATATTCAGGAAAAATCTTAAAATATGGATTATCAGGGCTTGGGAGGGACCTTATAACATAGAATGTTACAGCAGGGAGGGACCTTAGAACGTGGAATGTCGGAACTGAAAGGATCTAGAAACTCAGAAATGGAAGGAACATTAGAACACAGAATTTCAAAGCTGAGAGAGACCAAAGAATGAACATTGTTAAAACTGATAGATTCTTTAGAATATAGAATGTCAGAGTGGATCTAAATCACTATTTATTAGAGAAATGCAAATCAAAACAACTCTGAGGTACCACATCACACCTGTCAGATTGGCTAACACAACATAACAGGAAAATGATAAAGGTTGGAGAAGATTTAGGAAAATTGGAACATTAATGCATTGTTGGTGGAGTTGTAAACTGATCCAACCATTCTGGAGAGCAATTTGGAACTATGCCCAAAGGCCTATAAAACTGTGCATACCCTTTGACCCAGCAATACCACTTCTAGGTCTGTATCCCAAAGATATTATAAAAAGGGGAAAAGGACTCACATGTACAAAAATATTCAAAACAGCTCTTTTTGTGGTGGCCAAGAATTGGAAATTGAGGATATCTCCATCAATTGGGGAATGGCTGAACAAGTTGTGGTATATGAATGTAATGGAATTCTATTGTGCTATTAGAAATGATGAGCAGGTGAACTTCAGAAAAACCTGGAAAGACTTGTATGAACTGAGGCTGAGTGAAATTAGCAGAACCGGGAGAACACTGTACACAGTATCGGCCACATTGTATGATAACTGACATTGATAGATGTCAGTTAGCTCTTCTCAGCAATGCAAGGATCTAAGACATCTCCAAAAGACTCACAATGGAAAATGCCATACACATCCAGAGAAAGAACTTAGGAGTCTGAATGCAGATGGAAGCATACTATTTGCTCTCCTTTTCTTTTGTTGTTTTGTTTTGTTTCTTCTTTCTCGTGGTTCCTTCCGTTAGTTCTAATTCTTCTTTACATCACGACTAATGTGAACATATGCTTAATGTGAATGTGTAAGTAGAGCCTATGTCAGATTGCATGCTTGGGGAGGGGGGGGAAGAGAGGCAGGGGGAGAAAATTTAAAACTCAAAATCTTATGGAAGTGAATATTGAAACCTAAAAATATATAAATTAATTATGAAAAAAGAATGTCAGAGTTGAGAGGATCCTTAGAACACAGAATGTCAAAACTGTGTCTTTAAAGCAAAGAATGTCAGATCAGAGATTGTTAGAAAGGAAGAAGACCATGGAATATAAAAGATCTGAGCTATGGAACGTTGAACTCTTGCCTTGGGTCAGGGCACATAGGATCCAAATGCTTTCAATCAATATGGCAGCTGTGGAGAAGGGAACAACGTAGCCAAGTTCTCAAGAGACAGCAACCTCTCAGCGGAAGAAATGACAACAGCCAGAGTAGTGGGTGAGTGTCCATAGAACCTCATCCTAGATATATGATAGCAGAGTAATTCATTCTCTCAACCATGTGGCAGTCCTGGAGAGGAGAACCACGTGGTGCAAGTGGTGAGTTCCTGAACGTTAAATTCTGGAGTTACTGAGAGCTCTTCTCTTGAGGAAATTCAAGCTCAGGAGTTCCAGAATTGGCCAACTCTCAGTGAGGGATTTCCTCCCAATCCTAGAATCCAGCCTTCTCTCAAGAGAAGTTGAGTTTTCCTGGACTGAACTAGCATCTTGGAGAGAGAAGAGAATTGTCACTTTGTCCTAGAGAGGAAGAAGTGATTAGGGGCTAAGGTTACCATTTGCAAGGGTAAGGGACTTGGACTGCATATTCTGCTCTCTTCCTATGAATTATTCAGAGAGGCAGGGATCTAGTAGGAGAAAGGTTGCCTGTCTTGAAGGACCAAATGTCTTTCTTCCAGGGGTACTCATGGCCTCAGGGGCTCATCATAATCTGGATGCCTGTATGGGTCTCTTGGGGATGAAAAGGCATCTCAATGGAACCTCAGAAGGTTGCCTACCTAGCAACCTCAAATTAATTTCTTTTACTGGAGGAGTGCAAGCCACAGAGAAGTGTGATGAATTTGGAGAAATGTATTTATGTTTTTTGGGAAGACATACTCACTGGAAAGTAAGAGAGCTGCCCTGATATCAACCCCAAGTTCATTTCCCTTCCCAAGAGAGTCTAAACCACAACATGGTTCAATGGTTCTGGAAGACCTTAGGACCCTGTGGAAATAGGACTAACAGAAGAGGGAGAATTTTATGATTATTAATGGGCTACTGTAAGTCTTTTCTGTGTTTTGCCATAGTGTTCATGGGATATTATGAGTCCTTTATATTTGGCTGGGTTTTTTTTTTGCATAATCTGTATCAGAAAATGCATTGTTTCCTTGTGTGCAGTCTGGAACACCCTTTCCCCCACATCTGTGTGAACCTACACAAGTACTATAGTCAGAGATTTTTCCTACGGTAAATTCTGGGCAGAGGCATAATGAGCCAAAAAGTTATTAATTTGGGTGGTAGGTAGGGCAGCTTCTGAAACAGAACCTGGTCTGTGGAAGCCCAAAGCTTAGAGCTGCTGTTACATATATATGTCTTATTTCATGCTACATTTCAAGGTCCTTTAGGGCAGGAACTAATTCATTTCAATTTAATTCAACAAAAATGCAATTAAGTGTCTATTCTGTATAAATATGTACTTTGCTTAGCATGGAGACACAAAAAATACTGAGAATACAAGTCCTAATTTCAAAGAACTTATTATCTAATGCAGGGAAGGATGAGTAAAAACCACCAATGATACATAGGAGAGGAAGATGAGTACAAAAAAGACCCCCCCCCCATGACCCCCGCAAAGTTCTATGAGAAATTTGAGAGCAGAGGAATCACTGTCACTTGAGAATAGAAAGAATGGCCAAAGAAAGCTTCATAGAGGAGGTGGTATCTAGGAAGAATTTCAACAAAAGTTTAAGGGAGAAGCATGAAGAGTGTTGCAGTTATGAAGATAGGAGAAGAGAAGAGGAGCAAAGGGATGGAGAATAACATTATGTTACTGAAATATGGAGGGTACAAAGGGATCTAGAAATAGAAAAGGCCCCATAGAAATCAGGAACCTTGAATACCAGAGCTTTGTAAAACCAGAAATTATGAAAGTGCCTTGCTACCTCTCTAAGGCTCTGTTTCCTTATCTGTGATCTGTGTTCTCATCAATGTGGGAATTCCCAATCATGCAGATCTCAACTTATCCTGTGTGACTTATCTGTGGATGTCCTTAATTTCACCACGGGGTCATCTGCCCCACCTGGTGGAGGTATAGTGATTAGAAGACTAGATTTCAAGTCACTGGGTTCAAATCCCACCTTGGACATTTACTACCCGTGTGAACCTGAGCAAATCATGTAACCTCTCAGCCTGAGTTTCCTCAACTGTAAAATGGCAGTAATATAACACCAAGCTCATGGTGTTGATTTGGGGATCAAATGAGATGATGTATTGGAAGCATTTTGTCACGCTCGGAAAGACCTTGGCTCAAAACGGCCAAGGTCTCCACTCTTTCTGGGGTCATTGCCAGTCGTCCTGACCTGTGTCTTGCCACTGGACTCTGATGACTCTGGAGGAGAGAGTGAGGCTGATGACTTTGCACAGCTCTGCCTCACTTAAATCTAATTCATTTGCAAGCCAAGACATCACCTTCCTGATATCACTGGTCCTCCTCGAGAATGAAGAACGAACGACAACCCTTAAAGCGTAAAATGTAAATGTGAAATAAAACAGTGAAGTACATGTCATTATTATTATTATTTCTGATATTTCAGGGACACAAGTGGAGCCAGTGGTGTATTCATTGGTCTTCCCTCCTTTCTGCTATGTCCATTTTTTTCTTTGCATATTTTCCCTTCATGTTCTTTCTCTTGTGCAATTCCTCATTTGCAATGAGTTGCAGCCTGCTGACACCCATCTCTCCACTAACCTCTGGGAGATCTTCAATATCAATTCTTTAAGGGCTGTTGAGTTCTATTACTGGAGGACACAAAGCACCAACAGAAGTATATTGCTGTGAAAAAGATAGGCCTCATCAATCAGGGAATAGCTAAACCAATTTGGATGTATTAATGTAATGGAATATTAATATGCACAGAAGCGCAGAAAGACTTATATGAACTGATGCAAAGTGAAGTAGGCAGAACCAAGAAAATAACAAGCACAAAGGCCATAAAAATGAAAATGGAAAGAACAACCACAAACCACTGAAAATGAATGCTGCAAGATTAGAAAGTGTAAGATTGATGTCAAAAAAGAAATTTGAGAAGACATTTCCCTCAGCCCCTTTCCAGAAGTGTGTAGGGCAAGACACATAGTCATGGAACATTGAATTTAGTGTCTAACTTTTTCTACCTTTTATTCAATTTTCCTAAATTTTTTTCTCTTCTTTCTCTTTAAAAAACAAACAAAACAAAACTCTTGGTTATAACAGATGATTCTTTAGGAGTATAAGGGACGGAAGGGAATTTAGGCAGTGTAAAAGCAAGATATATTAATAAAATCTATTTATTAAAAAAAAAAGAAAAAGATGGGTCTTTGGTTCAGACAAAAGCCTAGGCAGCGCCCCCCTGGAAATCTACTTTCTTTAACCCTTTAACAGTTTCTTTTGAATTTTGTGTCCTTCCAAAAATATCATTTTTTTAAAAGATACATCTTAAATTTAATAATTTATTGTAAATTTGTGGATTTTTTTCCTGCATTGAAAATTTGATGATGTAATATTACATCACGTAACCATATAACATAGTATTGTAAACACACACATATTCCTGCCAAAATATACTAGACTTTCCTACAATGCATAACAGATTTGCCTGCCAACACTTGCTTGTTAAGACCCGTTGGTGAACTTGAATGCTGATTGGTTATAACTTGCATTTTGTGTGTTTATTTGGAAAATAACGTAATCACTACGACTTTAACTCTGTTACACAACAGATGAAACATGTACAAACAGTTTTTCAAAATTTTCTTCTCTTCTTTCCTTATGCTTCCACTGCCCCCTTATTTTTATTCAATCGCCTCTCCCACAATTGGACCCTAGGCTCCTACCACTCCCCTGGATCATTCCAGCACCCTCCAGAGAATAGTATCTCCCACTTTGGGAATCTCTGGCTAGACAATAGGAACTTTTCACTTGGCTTTTTTGGTGTGGATGGTTAGGATAAAGTCTTGGTTATTTTCATTATTCAGTCACAAATGAGTTTTTGAGTAACAACACTCATGAAAAGCAATTGTGGCATAGGGATGGCATTGAAGGCAGGAAGACCTGTGTTCAAATCCTGCTTTCTTCCACATCGTGACTGTGACCTGGTCAAGTCACTTAAACTTTCAGTGCCCCGGCACTTCTACCTACAGTAGAATTCCCTCATTCAGGGAATTTTCTATACTGATGAAATTGACATATGCAGTTCCTATACCTTCTGAATCTCTTCCAGAAGGTTCCATAATGTGCTGGGACTTAATGCATTCAGGACAATGTCATTATAAACAGGGACATGTGGCTTCTCATGAAGATGGTGCTTGTGAACTTTAAAGTAATGAGGACATTTTGTTATTGGGTTGTTTCAGGCAAACAGGGTTAAATGACTTGCCCAGGGGCACACAGCTAGTAAGTATCTGAAGTCTGATTTGAACTCAGGTCCCCCTGACTTAATGGCCAGTGCTCTATACTTTGCATCATCTAGCTACCCCAGTAAGGGAACAGGAGCTATTAAATAATAGTCACTTAATAAGGGTTTGTTGATGATTCTGATATTTACAGGGATGTTATGGGGTTGGTGGGACAGGGAGAGACAATGGACCTGACACTCCTCATCTACCTCAAAGCGATCTTGTAAGAAAAAAAAGGAACCTGCAGGTCCTCAGGATAGATACATTCCTTCTCTCCTAAAAGCTTGATCATCTTACAGACGTTATCTAATTCCCCTTCACAATAGCCTTATGATGTTCATCCTTCGATTGCCTCAAGTCCTTTAAAGAAAATTTTGTGATGGCCAAGGCACTCTGGTGTTGTTAAGTGCTGTTGTAACAATTTGGCTAGCAGCTGCTGTGGGGGTGAAAGACCAACACAAGCCCAACAACAAGAACGCTGCCAGCACAGGTTCTTTGATCTGCTTTACTAAGGAAAGCAATGTTAAGGGGTTAACAATCTTATTTCAATCCAACATACAAATATCATTCATTTATTTCAGGGGAAAAAGCCAGCACTCTGAACTTCAGAGCAAATACCAACAAATTACAAACATACATTATTAACAGACCAAACACAATTCATAGTTACCAAGAAACCATCAACATCTGAGTTCAGGAACCAGGGAGCTCATAACAATGGCTGGCCCAGAGTCATGCGCCACTCCTCCTGTGGCTCAGAGCCCCAAGAAAATACCTCTGTTCTCTCTTTTTATACACTCTTTAGCTGATATCAAATGTCATCTGAGCCACCAGAACTTAGGCTCCTACTTTTGGCTCTGGTCTTAGCAACTCCCCTTAGGACCCTGAGGGCTTCATGCCCACATAGGCTTAGCACCTAGTAGATAGGGGTTTGGGCCCCGGGGCTTTGCACCTAGTAAGGCTCAATCAATGACAATTAATTTATCATTCTAAAACAGTAAAAAACACAACTTAATTGATATTACAAGTGCCCACATAAATCCTAACTTATTGGTTTAAGTGTCTGATTTTCTATTTATATTTGCATTTGTAAGGCTCCTATTGTTAGTACATCTAAATACTCAGCCTGGTTTTTGAGAGGCAGTATGGCAGAGTGGATAGGAATCTGGACTTGGTGTTAGGAAGACCTGGGTTCAAATCTTGCCTTGGATACTTACTAGTTTTGTGATGTTGGCTATGTTGCTTTCTCTGAAGGCCCCTAAAGTACTTGGATCGCAATGATGTAAGTAGTGGGAAACTAAGATTAGCCTGAATTGACATGGTGAGACCTGGTACTCAGCAAAAACCCATCCATCAGGACCTGAGGACCAAAGAGGGGTACCTAAGATTCTAAATCTGTGATCCTATGATTCTATGATCCTCTCTTTCTCTTCTCTTCCCTTCCCTTCCCTTCCCTTCCCTTCTCTTCTCTCTCTCTTTCTGTCTCTCTCTCTCTTTCTGTCTCTCTCTCTCTCTCTCTCTCTCTCTCTCTCTTTCTCTCTCTCTCCCTCCCTTTACAATCTGGCTCTAGCCTACCTTCACAGACATCTTGTTTACTCACTTCTCCTTTTCATAACTCTTATTCTCTGGTCAAACTGGCCTTATCACCATTCCTTCAGCCCAATATCTCATGTCCTGTATTAATGCCTTCACAAAGGTCAAATGGCGTCTAGCATAAACACTTGAGTAAGCACTCTTGCCCACCATGCTCATTTCAAACCCAGACCAGCCCATGACTCCTTCGATGCCCTCTCCACCTCCACTCTAGCAGCCTTCTCGCACTGGCAAAACATCTTTCCCCCTAAGGCCTCCTCCTCCCCTGTTTTAGATGCTAACTAACTGTATGACTATGACTAAGTCACTTAACCTGTTTGGGCCTCATTTTCCTTGAGAGCATAATGCAGTAGACTGATGAATAAGGTCCAGTCTTAGGAACATGTGCAGATATTCTCTGTCTGGGTCCAGTCTTAATGACTGTGTGAAAGCCTGGAGATGAATCTGTTTCAGATCATGGTGACGAGGGATGGGTATTGTGTGATGATAAAATGTGTTTTCATTGACTGAGGAGCAGGGAGAACGGACGTGTCAGGAACTGAGGAGGAGGAACTAAGTGTGTGTACACAGGAGGGGACCCTCCCATCTCTCATTCTCTTTTCTCAGTGTCTGGGAAAGAAGGCCACACTATTTTAAGCTAGTTCAGAGAGTTGAGGAGGGGAGAGGTGGTAGCCCTGTCTCTTAGCCAGCTAAGCTGGGTATCGAAGTAAATAGAGTGCTGGGTCTGGAGTCAGGAAGGTTAAATTTGGCCTCAGACACTCATTAGCTGTGTGACTCCAAGAAAGTCAACTTCTGTCTGCCTCAGTTTCCTCAATTAGAAAATGGAAATAATGATAGTACCTACCACCCAGGGCTGGTGTGAGGATCCAATGAGATAATACTTGTAAAGCACTTAGCACAGAGCCTGGCATATAGTAGGTGCTTAATAAATGCTTGTTATCTTCCCTATCCCTAACTCACTCCAGAAGGCCATGAGCACAGGAGTGTTTCTGTATCTTTGTGTTTATTCTCGAGTGAATAAGTATTCTAAGATTGAAGTGCTGGAGTACCTTACCGAGTTCTAGAGATTCAGATTTCCCATTAGAGGTTCTGTTTGTGGTAGCAGTGGCCACTGGCCAGTAGAAGCCAAGGACAGATGAAGTGTTTACAGATGGATATGGAAGGAAAATTCAAGGATGGGTACAGTTTTAGGCACTGAGACCTTTCTTTGGCAGAGAGAAGTGATGGTTGTGGACTTAACAGAGGCATTGACCCTCAGGGAACTACTCTTAAGGGGCTCTTCATGAGGACTCTATGAAGAGAGAAAAGGACTCCCAGGATCAGGAGCAGAAGGTACACTTTTGCCACATGTGTTTTCTGCAAGTGTGTCTCACCATCATTGTACTTTAAGTTTGATTCCACTTTCCCTAGAGTACCTTGTATATGGAAAGAGACAGTGTACCCCCAATTTAGAGGAAATATTTCCTACCAATTGTTCTTGCAATAACTTCTCAGTAAATACCTTTTCTAAAAGCTAATTTAGTCTACTGAGTATCTCTTACTGAGAAGTACACTGGTGGGGGCTCATGAACAATACTTGGGACTTTGAGAGTGGTGGTAGTCAGTCACCCTCTAGAGATTTAGCATACCAGTGAACATGGGGGTTGGGGAAGTGGAATTGGGAGGATGCTACAAAGGAATAGGATTCTGTAACTTCCAATGAACCTGTGATCCAATGACCTCTCTTCAAGTCTTACTTCTACTTACCAGTTGCATCACCACAGGCAAACCATTTAACCTCCCTCCACCTTAATTCCCTCATCAAATGAAGAGAGTGGCCTATCTAGCCTCTGAAAGCCCTTCTATTATGATCCTATGGTAAATGTCAGCTATCAGACACCATATGAGGTGTTTCAAAAGTCTTGGTGCAATTTAAGCTGTTAAAACTTTTTTTTAACCTGAATTTGTATTTTTATTGGTGTAGGAAACTCCAGGTAAGGAAAATCCCTTCACAAATGCTGGTCTGCACCCGTTCTTTAACTTACACTCATCGAGAATTTGGACACTAAACATTTAAATGTTTTACCTAGATCAAAATGTCAGAAGTGTCAGAGGGATTTCCTCTCCTCTCACTAACTCCTCAGCCTTTTGCAGTCTGGCTTTTCACCTCATCATTAGACTGAAATCACTCTCTACAAAGTTACCAACAATCTCCTAATTGACAGATCTGTTAGTCTTTTTCCCAGTCTTTGCCCTCTTTGCTTCTACTGCATTTGACCCAGTTGATCACCCTTTCTCCTCCTGGATCTCACTCTGACTGCCCCTTCTCAGTCTCATTGTATCTCAACATCCTTTGAGACAAGGAGGGGAAAGATGACTTGCAATTACTATGGTAATTTATTTAAAAAATCATTTATCAAACATTCAAACCTAAATATGGTATACACCAAGGTTCTGTCTTGTCTCTTCTCTATCTGCTCTCTCTCTCTCTCTCTCTCTCTCTCTCTCTCTCTCTCTCTCTCTCTCCTCTCTCTGTTTCTCTCTCTATGGTATCTGTCTCTCTCTGTATGTCTCTGTCTCTGTCTCTCTCCCTCTCTCTCTCCCCTCTCTCTGTTTCTTTCTCTATGGTGTCTTTCTGTCTCTTTCTCTTTGTCTCCTCCTGTGTCTCTGTCTGTGTCTTTCCGTCTCTCTGTCTCCTCTCTCTTTCTCTCTCTCTCCATTTCTTTCTCTCTGTGTCTCTCCTTCTCTGTCTCTCTCCTCTATCTGTCTTTCTGTTTCTGTCTCTCTCCTCTGTGTTTGTCTCTCTCCTTTCTCTTTCTCTCTCCCTCTTCTCTCTCCTCTCTTTCATCTCTCTTGTGTCTCTCTCTCCCTCCCTCCCTCCCTCCCTCTCTCTCCCCTCTGTCTGTTTCTCTCTCTATGGTGTCTCTCTGTCTCTTTCTCTTTGTCTCTTCCTGTGTCTCTGTCTTTCTGTCTCTGTCTCTCTGTCTGTGTCTCTGTCTCTCTCTCATCCCCCCTCCCCAATTTAATTATCATGCCTATGCCAATGACTCCCATATGCAGATCTATATGTCCAAGTCTGTCTCTCCTGAGTTTCAACCCGGCATCACTAACTGCCTATTGGACACTTAGAATTGGTTGCCTCAGAAACACCTAAAACTCAACATTTCCAAAATAGAATGTTGCAGCCCAGAACTCCTGTTCTTAATGTGATTTTAAAAAATCATTTATCCAACATTCAAACCTAACTGTAGGAGTACCCCGAGGCTTTATCCTGAATCCTGTTTTCTATCTACTCTCTTTCTGTCTTGGTGAGCTTATGAACTCCCCTGGACTTAATTATCATATCTATGCAGATGTCTCCCAGCTGTATATGTCTAGGTCTGGTCTCTTTTCTGAGCTTCAGTCCTTCAGCACCTACATCAATGCCTATTAGACACTTCAAACTGGTTGCCCTGGAGACATCTCTAACCAACATTTCCAAAATATCTCATTTGTGCATAGCTGTTTGAATGTTGTCTCTCCACCATTAGACGATGATTTCCTTGAATGCAGGGACTGGTTTTTGCCTTTCTTTGTATCCCCAGTGCTTAGCATACTTCCTGGCACATAGGAAATGCCTCATAAATGTTGATTGGCTTACTTTGGCTTTTCCCCTATTCTGGACTGGGCCTGACTCAGGCCAGTCCCCTGGTAGTTTGTTTTACATTAGAACAAAATGCTGAGACACCTGTAGGTCATTCAACATTTAACAAAAATAGATTTATTTAGCCATAGCAAAAGATGGATATTCAAAAAGAATAAGCAATTAGGACAAGTTGATTCCAATAAGTGAAGCTCTCTTCTCAATTTTGCCCATCATTTTCCTTTTTTTTAACCTTTTTTAAAATTAATTTATTTTCAGTTTTCAACATTCACTTCCATAACTTTTAAATTTTCTCCCCCTCCCTCCCTAAGACAGCATGTAATCTGATATGGGCTCTACACATACATTCCTATTAAACATATTTTCACATTAGTCATGCTGCATAGAAGAATTATAACGAATGGGAGGAACCATTGGGGGAGAACAAAAGAAAAAATAGTCTGCTTTGATCTGCATTCAGACTCCATAGTTCTTTCTCTGGATGTGGATGCATTTTCCATCATGAGTCCTTTGGAAAAATTTTAAGTCTTTGAATTGCTGAGAAGGGCTAAGTCTGTCAAAATCAGTCCTCACATACTGTGGCTGTTACTATGTACAATGTTTTCCTGGTTCTGCTCATTTCACTCAGCATCAGTTCATATAAGTCTTTCCAGGTTTTTCTGAAGTCTGCCTGTTCATTTCTTATAATAGCACAGTAGTATTCCATTACATTCATATACCACATCTTGTTCAGCCATTCCCCAATTGTGTTGCCTATTATTTTTCATCAAGCATTAGAGTGCCTTTGGAACTCCCTCGTGACTGCTTTGTACTAAGGTGACCAGGCAGTGATGACAAGAACCCAAGTCTTAGATATACAATATATGTACATAGTGGATCCCCTGATAAAATAGATCCTCCTCCAGAAAGATAGCTTGATTTTTTCTGTAACTTTTTTGTAACAGTACCTATACATCGTAGATGATTAATAAACATAAGTGTATTAATTGACCCCCATACAAGTCTTTTTCTGTAGCTGGCTTGCTATACATTGTTATTTTTTTCTTTTTTTGAATTTATTTAATATATCTAGTTTTAAGCATTGATTTTCACAAGAGTTTGAATTACAGATTTTCTCCCCATTTCTACCCTCCTGCCCACTTCCAAGATGGCATATATTCTGGTTGCCCCGCTCCCCAGTCAGCCCTCCCTTCTGTCACCCCACTCCCCTCCCATCCCCTTTTCCCTTACTTTCTTGTAGGGCAAGATAAATTTCTATGCCCCATTTCCTGTGTATCTTATTTCCTAGTTGCATGCAAAAACTTTTTTTTGAACATCTGTTTTTAAAACTTTGAGTTCCAAACTCTCTCCCCTCTTCCCTCCCCATCCACCCTTCCTAAGAAGGCAAGCAATTCAACATAGGCCACACGTGTATCATTATGTAAAACCCTTCCACAATACTCATGTTGTGAAAGATTAACTATATTTTGCTCTTTCCTAACCTATCCCCCTTTATTGAATTTTCTCCCTTGACCCTGTCCCTTTTCAAAAGTGTTTTTTTTATTACCTCCTACCCCTATTTGCCCTCCCTTCTATCATCCCCCCTTTTTTATCTTCTTCCTCTATCTTTCTTGTGGGGTAAGATACCCAATTGAGTGTGTATGTTATTCCCTCCTATATTAGGAAGGCAGAATTTATGATTTCAAAGAGAATCTCATATGTGCCTAAAAGGTCCGGAACCACAGGATATAAGGAATTCTCTAGGCAGAAGGCAGGAGAACTAAAGCATGTATTTACACTCCACAGTAACAATCCCACAAACCAGCGTCCCCATTTTGATATTTTCATCAAAAGCTTCCAGGCCCAATAAGTCCGCCTCACAAGAGTAACTAGGAGGCCACAGAGAAGCGAGATGGTATAAGGCAAAATCGTATACATGCTTCCCCTCTACAGTAAGAAGATTACCCACTAGCCTCTAGTCAGCTCCGCTACCGGCAGCTCAGCTTCGGCTGTAGGCGTCTCTGGCTCCAACCGGAAAAGGAAAGGAGGATCTTCAAGCTGTCCTCTCCCCTCTTATAGAGTTTTTGACATCATCAAGCGCCGCCTGAACGACCAGGGCCGATTGGTTCTTGACTTGGCCCCTCCCCCAGCGTAGACCACGTTAACACACCTCCCTTCAGCCAGCGCCACGACTCATCACACAGGAAGCTCTGGTCCTGCTCCGGAAGAGCAAGCCCCAGCGTCCAGGGAAGCTCAATGAGGCAAGCTGAGTCATTCAAAGAAAACAAAGTCCATTCTGGCTACACCTCCTCATGTCAAATCTGATGAGAGCAAGATTCACTCATTCCCCCTCACCTGCCCCCTCTTCCCTTCCTACAGAACTGCTTTTTCTTGCCACTTTTATGCGAGATAATTTACCCCATTCTATCTCTCTCTTTCTCCCTCTCTCAATATAGTCCTCTCTCATCCCTTAATTTTATTTTTTTAGATATCATCCCTTCATTGTCAACTCACCCTGTCCCCTCTGTCCATATATATAATACACACACACACACACACACACACACACACACACATATATATATATATATATATATTATATATATATATGTATATACACATATATTCCCTTCAGCTACCCTAATACTGAGGTCTCATGAATCATACACATCATCTTTCCATGTAGGAATGTAAACAAAACAGTTCAACTTTAGTAGGTCCCTTGTGATTTCTTTCTTGTTTACCTTTTCATGCTTTTCTTGATTCTTGTGTTTGAAAGTCAAATTTTCTTTTCAGCTCTGGTCTTTTCACTGAGAAAGCTTGAAAGTCCATATTTTGCCTTGGAGCATGATACTCAGTTTTGCTGGGTAGGTGATTCTTGGTTTTAATCCTAGCTCCATTGACCTCCAGAATATCGTATTCCAAGCCCTTCAATCCCTTAATGTAGAAGTTGCTAGATCTTGTGTTATTCTGATTGTGTTTCCACAATACTCAAATTGTTTCTTTCTGGCTGCTTGCAGTATTTTCTTCTTGATCTGGGAGCTCTGGAATTTGGTGACAATATTCCTACGAGTTTTCTTTTTGGGATCCTTTTGAGGAGGCGGTTGGTGGATTCTTTCAATTTCTATTTTGCCCTGTGGCTCTAGAATATCAGGGCAGTTCTCCTTGATAATTTCTTGAAAGATGATATTTAGGCTCTTTTTTTGATCATGGCTTTAAGGTAGTCCAATAATTTTTAAATTATCTCTCCTGGATCTATTTTCCAGGTCAGTGGTTTTTCCAATGAGATATTTCACATTGTCTTCCACTTTTTTATTCCTTTGGTTCTGTTTTATAATATCTTGATTTCTCATAAAGTCACTAGCTTCCACTTGCTCCACTCTAATTTTTAAGGTAATATTTTCTTCAGTGCTCTTTTGGATTTCCTTTTCCATTTGGCTAATTCTGCCTTTTAAGGCATTCTTCTCCTCATTGGCTTTTTGGAGCTCTTTTGCCATTTGGGTTAGTCTATTTTTCAGGTGTTGTTTTCTTCAGTATTCTTTTGGGTCTCTTTTAGCAAGTCATTGACTTGTTTTTCATGGTTTTCTTGCATCATTCTCATTTCTGTTCCCAATTTTTCCTCTACTTCTCTAACTTGCTTTTCCAACTCCTTTTTGAGCTCTTCCATGGCCTGAGACCAGTTCATGTTTTTCTTGGAGGCTTTTGATGTAGGCTCTTTGACTTTGTTGACTTTTTCTGGCTGTATGTTTTGGTCTTCTTTGTCACCAAAGAAAGATTCCAAAATCTGAGTCTGAATCTGAGTCTGTTTTTGCTGCCTGACCTCGTTCCCAGCCAACTACTTGACCCTTGAGTTTTTCGTTGGGGTATGACTGCTCATAGAGTAGAGAGTACTTTGTTCCAAGCTTGAGGGGATGCACTGTTGTTTTCAGAGCTATTTCTATACAGCCAGCTCTGTCACACCAGTGTTCCTCTTCCCCCAAGAACCTCCAACCGGGACCACGACTCAGATCTTAAGCAGGCTCTGCACTCCTGCTCTGATCTGCCACTTAATTCCTCCCACCAGGTGGGCCTGGGGCCAAAAGCAACTGCAGCTGTAGTTCTGTAGTTGCACCACCCCTGCTGCTCCTTTCACTCTGCCCCCCACAGCTTTTCCCATTAACCTTCTCTGTTGTCTTTGGTGTTTGTGGGTTGAGAAGTCTAGTATCTGCCACAGCTCACTGCTTCAGGGCGCTGGGGCCTATTCTGCCTGACTCCCGGTCTGGTTGGTCCTGCCACCTCCCACGCTGGGCTCTGCTCCACTCTGCTCCCAGTTCCGTGCAATAGACCTTACCCAGCGACCAGCCAGGCTGTCCTGCGCTGGAGCCCTTCTTCCCTCTGCTATTTTGTGGGTTCTGCTGTTCTAGAATTTGTTCAGAGCCATTTTTATAGGTTTTTGGAGGGACCGGGGAGCTCATGCAAGTCCCTGCTTTCCAGCTGCCATCTTGGCTCCGCCCACTATACATTGTTATTGTTGGTCATTCTTGTTGTGTTCCTCTTTGTGATGCCATTTGGGGTTTTGTTGGCAGAGATCCTGGAGTAGTTTGCCATTTCCTTCTCCAGCTCATTTTCCAGATAAGGAAACTGAGGCAAACAGGGTTAAGTGACTAGCCCAGGGTCACAGAGCTAGGAAGTATCTGAGGCTGGATTTGAACTGGGGAAGATCAATCTTCCTGACTCCAGGCCCAGTGCTCTGTGCACTATGGCTCCCCCTAGCAGCCTCTGCTATACATTGCTCTACCCTATATTGCCTATCATCTTTTTTTAAAATCTAGATTTGCTAGGGGCACTGATTCTCTAGTCAGAGGACCTGAGTTGGAATTTTATCTCTCACACTTACTGTCTCAGTGACCTCAGGCAAGCATGTCACTTAACCTTTTTGGGGCTCAGACTCCTCATCTATAAAATAAAGGGTTGGGGAGGAGGTGTTGGACTAGAATTCATACGTGTCAAACCCCTCCTGAAGGCTGCCTGAACCAGATTAAAATGTAATTTGGAAATGTTTAATGAAGTTAATAAAAATACAACATAGATAATGTTAATTTGTGGTTTTCTAAGTCAGCATACTTCCTGAAGGGATCTATTTCTATTTGAGTTAGATGCCACTGGGCCTGGTGATTTCTGGGTTCCCTTCTAGTTCTTAATCTATGATCCTATCCATTGTCTCTGTAACATGAGAGGGCTTGATAAGAAGGTCTCTTAGGTCTCTTCTAGCTCCCATTTTAGCACGATTCTAGAGAGTACTCTGGAGAGGCGAGAGGTTCAGTGATTAATCCAGGGTCGCACATCCAATATATAGCAGAGAGGAAAGTTTTTCTGACTCTGAGGCTAGCTCTGCATTTCACCAGGCTGTCTCTGTTTGGTAGTATTGCAGTAGAATATAAACCCCTTGAGGGCAGGAGGGTTCCCTCTCTCTCTCTCTCTCTCTCTCCCCCCTTCCTTCCAACCATCTTTTTTTCTTTCTATCCATCTTTCTTTCTATTTATCTTTCTATCCATCTATCTTTCTGTTTGTCCATCTTTCTTTCTAGCTATCCATCTATCTATCCTTCTATCTACCCATCAATCTTTCTTTCGGTCTTTCTGTCTGTCCATCTCTCTATCCATCCATCCACCCATCCACCCACCAATCTATCCATCCATCCATCCATCCATCCATTCATTTAGGTCTTTCTTTCCCGTTGCCTTGAACACCATAAAGATAGATTCATACACTGAGAGGTGTAAGGACTTTAAAGACCATTGAATACATCCGTCCCTGCCCCCATTTTACTAACGAGGATACTAAAACCCTGAGAATCAGCGTCACAGTTTCCTAGATAGAGAGCTGGAAGAGGACTTTAGAGCTCAAGGAATAAAACCCCCTCATTTTTCAGATAACGAAACTGAGGTATACAGAGGGGACTTAGGATCCCATTGCGCAAATGTCTGGGGAGAGGATTTGAACCCAGGTCTTTCCGATTCCAAGTTTACTGTCTTATCCACTGCCCCATGAATAGCATTTGCTGGACCGATCTAGGATAATTCCTGGTATCATTTGGGGAAACTGGGAAGCAGTGAGGGGGTATCTGTCCAGTGCCTCTGTGCCTAGCTCAGTTCCTACACACTGTAGGAACTTGATAAATGCAGGCTGATGGACTGACGAGGCGACCCCCTCGCTCCTTCCCCCGCCCCCCAGGTCCCTGGCAGTGCGCGCACAAAGCCCCGCCCATTGAACGCCTCTGACGGACTTGAAAGTTTCAGGCCCAGCTGGGACCGACCGCAAGCCACCAGAGGCGGGAGCTCCCTGGGAAGCGGGAGGGGCCAGGACCGCGCGTGCGCCCGGGGACCGCCCGGAACCCCAGGGCTTAGGCACCACCCGGGCGCCCAGAATCTGCCCGGAACCCAAGGACCGAGGCTTCGGTTTCCGGCTCTGGTAGAGGACCCTTGTCCTTGAGGGACAGTTCCGGAGGAGACTGAGGAAGACGCCGGCGTTGCGGCCGAGGGGGCGCCGTCCCTGGGCAGGGAGAGAGGCTGTACAGCCTCCGGGGGCAGCAGGGACTTGCGGGGCTCCCTGTGAGAGCGAGCGGAGTTGGGGGCGAAGGAGAAAAGTAGTACCGGCCGGGCTCTGGGGGCGCGTTCCCTCTGGGATTTTGGGGGAGGGCCCCTTTTGGGGGTGCAGAGCTTTTAAATTGGGGGTAAATGGGGGTCCCCTTTTATCTTGGGTAGGACCCCTTCTCGGGGTGAGGGTTCATTTCCCTTTGATCTTGGGGCAAAGGGGTTCCCTTCCTTGGTTTCAAGGTGAGGGGTCCCCCTTGATCGCCGTGACCGCTTCCCTCTTGATTTTGGGGAGAAGAGTCCTTGATTCCAGAGGGATGGTTCCCCTCGTTTTGGGGGTGAGGAGTCCTGATCTTGTGGTGAGGGTTCACTCCCCTTAATTTGGGGGTGAGTCCCCCTTGATCTCAGCGAGGGGTCCTCTTGATTGCAGTATTAGTTCGCCTTTTGATCTCGAGGTGAGGGGGTCCCTCTTGATCTCACGAAGAACACCCTTCTTGATTTGGGGGTGATGGAGTCCTTTTTAATATCACTGTGTGTTCCCTTGATCTCGGGGTGAGCGTCCTCCTTTATCTGGGGCTATGACCACCCTTTATCTCGGGGTGAGGGTCCCCCTGATTTTGGGGTAAGGTTCCCCTTTATCTCTGGATGAGGGTCCTCCTTTATCTTGAGGTGAGGGTCCCCTAATCTTAGGGTGAGAGTCCCCCTTTATCTCGGGGCGAAGGTCTCTATCTGGAGGTGAAGGCCCCTCTGGTCTCGGGGTGAGGGCCACCCTGTCGCGGTGAGAGGGGGCTCTGCAGCCGCGCCCCCATGGCAGAGGCCGGCCTGGAAGAGTTTCGCCGCCGCTGGCGGGAGGAGCTGGCCCTCCGAGAGGGGCCGGCCAAGAGGCGGCGGCGGGGCGGGGAGGGGGCGTCCCGGGAGCCCGAGCCGGTGTCTCAATGGAGCAGCTGCGGTGCGGTGCGGTCCGCCCCCGGGGGTGCCCTTGCCCAGCCTGCGGGGGCTGCGCCGGGCTACTTCGAACTGGCCAAGAGTCTCCTGGAGGGCGGGGAGTGCCCGCTGGCCCCGCCCCCGCCCCGACCCACTGGGGAGCCCTCCTGCCCCAGCCCGGCTCCCGAAGCCCCCCAGCCTGAGCACCCCGAGAGCACTGGCGGCGACCGGCTGCTGGAGCAGCTCATCCGAGACCTGGTAGGTGTCTCAGCGCGTCCGGGACGAGGCCAGGGCCTGGGCCTTGGTCGGCTTTTCAAACTCCCTCCCCGGCCCAATTGGGGTCTGGAAACTAGCTCCTCCTCCCTCCTGGGCCCCGCCCCCCACCCCCACCCCCGCCCCCGCCCCCGCCCCCGGCAGTTAGAGGACGCGCGTTTAAATACTATGGACTGTCCGGCTCGTTATGAAAGTTTTACCAAACTCACTTTAAAAGAAAGCTTTATCCAAGCGCTTTGATTTTACGTCCCACGCGCGTGGGAGTGTGCCATTCTCCCTCCACCCTCATGGAATGTGCTTTCCACGGGCACGGAACTTGCCCTTGTAACGAGCGTTTAAAAAACCTCCTCATAGTCAGTTCAGCCAAAGCGACGCCCACAGCTGTGTCACAGAAGGTGACGGGCCACCTGTAGCACCCCGCCCCCCCATGAGGAAGGCGCATCTCCCCTCCCCCACAGTCAGGTTTGGTCGGTCACATACGGTTTACTGGCCTTTGCACTGTTGGAGTCATTGTGTCTACTGGTTTTCTACTTATAAGTCTGAATGTCCTAAGTTCCTGGCACCTAGTCGGAGCTTAATAAACGTTTAGTGAATTAGTTGATTATTGATGTGTTTCTCATATCTCTTCCTGTTCATTTTTTTGGGCACAATAATAATCCATTACATTTATTACCTCTTCCCTAGTCATTGGGTACCCCCTTTGTTTCCAGTTCTTTGCTACTAATGAAAATCACACTATGGATATGTTGCTTTATATGGAGCTTTTCTTTATGTTTTTGACGTCCTTCGAGTATGTGTCTATGGGTGGGATCTCTAGATCAAAGGGCATGGAAGATTTTAGACGCTTGAAAGTTAATATTTCTGCAGCTACTGTGTGGAACCCTCCATTAAAGACGTGGATTTTAAGTCCGAAATACCTGGCTTTTAACACTAGCTGTGTGTCATTTAACCTCTCAACTTCCTTTTCTTCATCTATAAGGTGGACATAATAATAGCTAACTGTCCAGTGAACATTTGTGCAAGGTACAGTTTTGGGTGTGGGGGTTATAAAATCAAGAACAGGAAAGAACTTAAATACTTTTATTGTACTTGTAGTTACTTATCCTGCAGGATGAAATGACATATGTATATTAAGTGCTTTTCAGACCTTAAAGTGCCATTTATTTTATCTTTTTTTTTTTTTTTTTCAAGGGAAAAGAGAAAGTTTATTAGGGTTTCACCATAATGGGCTGTCTTAAGAAATCCCCCCACCTTGTGACGCCTGTTTCCACAAGCGGGCCAGATTCAACGAATCTGAGCACCTTCATCGAGGCAAGACGGAGATTATATACACAAAGATTGTAGGAGGGATTGAGGGGTGGTCTGGGGTGACTAGAGGAGGGGTTTAGGAAGGGTCTTGAGGGGAAGTCCAAGGAGGGCAAGGTGAGGTAATGGGATTAAGGGTGGGAAGTAGCTGCACAACAAAGGGCAACAAAGGGCGAGGCTAGGTAGAGATTTGGGCCTAATGATAATGTGAGGCTTGTGGCCTTAGGGGAAGGCCAGATCTAATTGGAAGATTCAAGGACGGTTCAAGCGGGCTCCCAGAGACTGTATTCCAGATTCAAGGGGGTTCCCAGAGACTGGGCCCTCATCATTCCCCCCTCAAACAAATAGGACCCAAATTCTTTTGGGGTCAGGGACAAAGATCTCAGCTTCTGAAACTGCTTCCTGCTGGCAAGGGGTGTAGATCTGTTCCCGGCTTGATGGGTCCAGTTCAAGGGGTCTCGATGAGTCCAGTTCAAGGGGTACACAGTCATCTGGAAGTTGATGGCTTGGAGTCTTCCAGTCTCGGCTGGAGAAAAACTTGAGATTAGCAGTCGTTCCCAGCCAATGCACCATAAAAATGAAGAGGTTTTAGGTTGAGGGGTGATCGACACCCCGAAATATTGACGCGCCGGGTCCTGCCGAAAGAATTCGACTCAAGCCTTCTCAGCCAAGGGAAAAGAGAAAGTTTATTAGGGATTCACCATAATGGGCTGTCTTAAGAAATCCCCCCACCTTGTGACGCCTGTTTCCACAAGCGGGCCAGATTCAACCTACTGAATTAGATTGAATCTGAGCCTTATTTTATCTTTTAATTTAAAAGTTCTTATTGATGTCTTTTGTCTTTTATATCATCATAGTTTGCCAGTATGAGCAATCTCAATAATAAATATTATTTTACAGACAAAAAAGGAAAAGATAAAGGAGAGGAAAGAATAAACATGATAGATCAGCACTTTTGGGAAAAGTCCACAAACAACCCTGTGGTGTGCAACACGTGGGGACCTCCCACCTCTGTGAATCTTCTCCTGTTGTCTTGTTGTCTTCTTTTGAGCCCTGCTTGTTCTTTATAGTTTTACAACATTTGCTTTTGACTTTCTGGGTATGTGGTTGTTGCTGATGGCTGTGTATATTGTTTTCTTGGCCTTGCTGACTTCACGCTGCACCAGTTTAAATCTTTTCCTGCTTCTCTGTATTCATCACATTTATCATTTCTTACAACACAGTAATATTCATTACGTTCATATACTACAATTTGTTTAGCCATTCCTCAATTGAGGGACATCTTGTGGTCTCCAATTCTTTGCTATCACAAAAAGTGATTTTCTAAATATTTGGTGTATGCATATAGGGACTTTCTTCTCAGCAATGCCCTGCTTGAAGTCTAAGACCAGTAATGGAATCTCTATGTCAAAGTATATAGACATTTTAGACACCGTATTTATATAATTCCAAGTGGCTTTTAAAATGACACTTAAATGTCAGTGATGATGGTAATATGATGAAGATAATGGTGATGATGATGATGATGATGACTCAGAGTTCCTGAATGCTTTGCTTTTGGTTTACAAATCATGGGAAGTCCAACTAGGCCAAACAGATTTTCTGTTTAGTGATCACTGCCTTTGTCTGAGATCAGATCCTTAACCAGAAGGTTCACCATGAGGTTGATGGGATTTTAACCCTGACATCACAGGAGGGAGGCAGTTGGAGCAGTGAGAAAGCATGGGATTTGGAGTCAAGAGGGCCTGGCTTTCAGTCATGACTCTGCTACTTATGACCTAACCGTGTGAGCTTGGGCAAGTCACTTAACTTTTATGGGCTTCATTTTCTTTGTCCTTCAAACAAGGTCAGACCAGACGAGCTCCAAACCTGTGGTATGGGGCACAGTGGAAGGACACTGGGCCTGGAGTAAGGAAGACTGGAGCACGAATCCTGCCTCAGAAACTTTCTGGCTGTGGGACCCTGGGCAAGTCTCTTACCTTTGTTTGTTCCAGTCAGTTAACAAGCATTTATTAAGTACCTGCTGCGTGCTAGCACTTTAGCTAGGAATACAAAGGTAAAAGACAGCCCCTGCCCTCAAGGAGCTCACAATCCAATGGGGGAGACAACCTGTAAACAACTATGTTTAAACAAGATAGATACAAAATAAATTTTAAATAATTAACAGAGGGAAGGCACTAGCATTAAAGGGAATTGGGAAAGGCTCCTTGTAGAAGATGAAATTTTAGCTGAGACTTGAAGGAAGCCAGAGGAGTTAGGAGGCCAAGATGAGGAGAGAAAGAATCCCAGGCATGAGAGACAACAAATGCTAATGCCTCAGTCTCTTCACCTGTCAAATGGGGTTAGCACCTACTGCCTGAATTATGAGGATCAAGTGAGATATTTGTAAAGCTCTTTGCAAACCTTAAAATACTATATGAGTGTTGCCTGTAACAGAGGAAGGGTTGCTGTTTGCTTTAGTAGTAGAATTACCCACCTTGTTGAATTCTTACAATGTAAGCTCTTTGAGGCTGAGGACTATTTTGTTTTTGTATCACATGCACCTAACCCTGTTCCCAGCATCTAGAAGGTGCTTACTAAAATTCTTGTTGAAGCCTGTCCCCAAATAAGAAATAGGAGAAAATACATCCCTTCCCTCTTTTTGTGGAAGTGGTGGACCACAGGTGCACATAAATTTAGACTCTCATGGATATTGGTTGGTTTGCTGAAGTATTTTTTTCCTCTTCTTTTTCTTGTTTTAGGCAGTGGCTCTTTGGGAAGAGATGAGGAGAGGGATACAGTGGGCAGTATACCCAGGTGATAGAAAAGCAAAGCTATCAGTACAAAGTTATTTAAACAAATAAAATGCTTGTTGAATGAATGAATTTTTCTGTGCATCTGAGGTAAGGGGGACATAGTGATGAAGTAGGGTATTCCTTGTTCTGAACCTAATTATAGGGAAATGACTTGTGGACACATATGACAGTGATTCTGAGTAGACAGTGATGAGTCAGAGAGAGATAACATCTAGAAAAAAGTCCTCTGAGATTTAGAACTGAAATTCCCCTGAACCTGGCACGTTATCCAAAGGAGCTGTCCTTCAGTGGAGGAATTGATTCTGGGGCATGCCTAACTGTGGTCTATGTAGTAAGCACTACAGTTGGTAATATCCAATATTTATGACTTATTACTTCTATTTACCCAAGATTTAGTAATCTTCAATACTGCCTCTCTAAGTGGAAATGTAACTCTTATGTTAGAGGAATGTTATGGTTTAGAGATGACCTCATACCTATTTGATTTCTTGAACTTGGATAATGATGTTAAGAGGTCTTGCTTCTTTCTCCATGTTTCCTCTACCAGAGAATCCTTATCTGAACCATTTATGAAGTGGAATTTGTTTTATTCTTAAAACTGAAAGTACTTATTCCCTTTTGGGTCTATGAAGAAATATCAGTAATGCTGATTCTGGTGAAAAAATGAAAGGGAATTGGTCCCTATTAAAACTTAATTGTGCAAGTGTAAAGTCTTTTCTTTAAAGTGCTTTGTTTTTTTTTTTTTTTTTTTAGCAGTTCTTGAGTCATTTCAGTCATGTAAAACCCTCTGTGACCTCATTTGGGGTTTTCTTGGCAAAGATACTGGAGTAGTTTGCCATTTTCTTCTCCAGCTCATTTTCCAGAGGAGGACACTGAGGCAAACAGGGTGAAGTGACTTGCCCAGGATCACAAAGCTAGTAAGTGTCTTAGGCCTCATTTTCACTCAGGACCTCCTGACTCCAGGTCTTCTGCTCCATCCTCTGCACCACCTTGCTGCCGTTCTTTTAGTAGTGGAAGCACACTAATTTTGGCTGTGAATATTCTATTATTTTAAAATGTGTTCTCTTCCAGTCTAAAGTTTTCACTAGAGATGAAATTGCTAACACAGAAAAAATGATGAAACTGTCTTTTGACCTTTTATTTTGCCACCCTTGGAGAGCATATGCAGGCCTTTGTAACTTATGAGCTTCGTCTTCACAGAGTGTAGTGTTGACTGGGAAGAGCTGTGCATTTAAAGAGTGGCAGGGCCTTGATAGACAGCTACAATTCAGTGGAAATGAACATGCAGTGGCGACTTCCTCTGAGTGTTGTATCTGCCCATGAAGCTTTTAATAAGAGCAGTTGGAAATCATCTCATGTGAGGTGGTGAGTTAGGAATATACTAAGTGAGCAATTGATACTCTTCTTCATATTCAGTTACTCAGAGGCAGAAAAGGCAGTCATGCTCCTGGGCAGAATGCCACTGGTAGCAGGCGCCTTCTCTCTATCCTTGCCTAGTTGTGTTGGGGTATCCTCAGCAGAGCTCCAGCCCTTCCGCCTGCTTCCTCCCTGCCGGGATGAACTCTGCCTAGGCCTCCCCTCCTACTTTTTAGGCTAGTCAGTGTGGAAAGCAATGAATGAATAAAATTGTTTATCATCATCATCAAAATACCTGTATTGGGAGGGATCTTAGAGATCATTCAGTCAAGTTCTCATCATAGAGGTGAGGAAACAGAAGCCCTGAGAGGTTCTGTGGTTAGCTCAGAGGTTACGCACGTAGTTGTTGTTGTGTTTGTCCTTCGTTCTCAGAGAGGACCGTGACATCAGGGAGATGATGACATAACTTGCAGTTGACTTTGATTTGAGTGAGGGAGGACTGTGCAAGGTCACCAGCCTCACTGGTCCTCCAGAACCACCTAGGTCTGGTGCCCTGATATTTGCCAGGACGACTGGAGGTGGCCCAGGATGCATTGCACCTAGTAAGCCACAACACTCATACTTGTACTCTAACTCATCCAAAGTTCTTGTCATTAATAGCATCTTGAAATTGTATTTGAATATAAATTGTTGCTACACGTGGAGGTGTGCTATCAAAGGTCCTAAAACCCACCCGTAGGTCTATTCATGTCCTTAAAATGTATGACATTCAATAAAAACCTGCTTATACATGGGTACTGGTCTTTCCCAACCATCAGTATCATACAGAGATTTAGGATTAACATTTTAGAGTATAGAGTATTCTAATTAATAAACACTTCTCATTATCAGCCATTGATGGTATTTGGAAATGCCTGTAGTAGCAGAGCGTGTCATCAGCACGTTTATGATTGCCGACCAGAAAGTTAATTTAATTGTCTTCTTTCTGCATTCCTGAGAAAGAAAGAAATTATTTCCTTAACTTGCACGTTTTAGACATTTAGGTATCAATTACAGGTCTGGGCAGTGTGAAAGACAAAAGGAAACCAATATCAATGCTGAAATAAGAAATTAATGCTCCTGTGATAATTCCTGTCCTACCTGCAGATTTTGCCTAACTCAGATGTCACCCTCTCCAGAAAGCTTTTCCTTACATCTCTGGTCCACAAGGATTTTTCTTTCCTCTGCACTCAAAGTGTGTAATGTTTATACTGCTCATTTGACAGTCATGTACAGGTATCCCTGTACTTAGGACTTGACGCTTTGGTCCTTCCCAATACCATCCAGTTTTCCTCCAAAGCCCTAGCTACAGCTGCCTCTGCTACTAGTGCAAGGCATTGTCTTGGAAGCCATTGCCCTTTCTCTGTAGAACTCCTGCTTCTCCAGAAGTCATAGCTCACTCGAGTCCTCCTTATCTAACTCCTAGTGAGACCTTGTCCCACTCTCATCCATTTCAGTGGAAGCAGTTGTGAAACAAACCCCTGAATTTTCTCCCCCGCCCCCCCCCAGGACCCTTACTGGACTACAACTCCACCCT
Source organism: Trichosurus vulpecula (assembly GCF_011100635.1). Taxonomy (NCBI): domain Eukaryota; kingdom Metazoa; phylum Chordata; class Mammalia; order Diprotodontia; family Phalangeridae; genus Trichosurus; species Trichosurus vulpecula. The sequence continues at coordinate 27,902,934 of NC_050573.1, read as the reverse complement.
TTTCAGGTGCCACCCATTTACTATTTCCTCCCTTCGAAGCTCTCCTCTCACCCTAGTAGCATCTTGCTAGAGGAAGGTTGGTTGTTTGGGATGATAAAGTGTGTACGTCTTTATAGGCATGTGAGAGTTTTTGTGTCTTGGAAGGGATATTGTTGTGGTAAGGAAAGATATGTTTCTGGCACCTCCAGGTGGAAATGGGAAAACATTTTCTTCTAGAAAGGATGGAATAGTGGTGATCAGGTTCTGTAGTGCCACCAGTTGTCTTCATTGTGAGTTAAATAGGCTTCGGTGGGCTAGCCTTGAAACCTAACTCCGCCTTTTTATAACATTATTCCAATGGGATAGTGAGTTTCCATTTGCGAAGTTTGGTAAGGGAAATATATTCCTAATTGGGGATTGCCTGTGTCGCCCTAAATTCCTATTTAGCTTTTGATGTGTGTACATCTTGTTTACCGAAATTGTAAATTTTGGGAAATTAGGAACCAATCAATCAGTCAAGAAGTATTTGTTAGGAATCACGTCTTATTCTTTTTCTGTGTTGTTCATAGCATCTAGCTTGGTGCTGAGCACATAGTAAGTACTCTGTATGTACTTGTTGAATGAATGAATTCAATTTCAGTTAGGTGGTGCAGTGGATAGAGCCTTGGACTTGGAGGAATACCTGAATTTTAATCCCACCTCAGATACTTACTGGCTTTGTGACTCTGGGCAAGTCACTTTGCTTTCGCAGCCTCAGTTTCCTCATTTGTAAAGTATTTGTTAAGTGCCTACTATGTGTCAGGCACTATGCTGAATACTGGATACTGATAGTGCCCACCTTGAGGTGCTGTTGGGAGGATCTAGTGAGATATCATGTGGTGCCCTATAAGTGCTAGTTAGCTATTTCTGTATAGTAAATCTGTAGGTGGTGTGCTGGAAATATGTAGAAATTTAATTTTGACTGTTTTGGACTTTTGCACACCTATTGTTTTCCATCAGCACTCAGGAGCAGGGCTTTGGGGAGGCTGGCTTCATCCGTTACATCTGATTGTAATATCTTGGTGCTCACTTAGCTTTTGCCGCTAGTTAAAAGTAATCAAGATAAACTGCCTTGGAAAGGAAAGGCTTTTAGTCACACAGTATTTTATTGTAATTGCATGAACATTTTTTGATCATACATATAGTTACTTTTCTCTCTCTTAAAAAAAACACTTAGGGAAATTTTCTCTTTGTCCTTGTTTTCCCTGAAGGTTTACATTGGAGAAGAAATTAAGAAGAAAGTCAATTTCCTCACTTCTAACTGATTTGGCTCTTACTAATTATCCCTTTTTTAAAAAAAAAATGAGGGGGCAGATTAAATTTCTGACAGTAAGGCACAAAACTAATCCATTTACAGAATTAGTATTACATTAGCACATAGGAGTGCAACTCTCTCTCCCTGGGGATGGATCTATTTGCAATTTCTACCAAGCCTTTTGGAATAAGGCCAATAGACTTTGGGAAAATCAAGTACTGAGTGACTTTGAAGTAACAAAGTAACATTACCCTTTTGTGTTTTTGGCTTGACCTATCTACATAGTAGAGACTGAAGAGGCTTCTCAACCTTTAAATACAAATGTAAATGGATTTGATTTAGGAAAAGAATAAATATGTGAGCCACTGGACAAAAAAAATTCCTCTTTCCCGGTTAACAGTTAACATTTGGTGTCTGTGCCACTGAAAAAAGTATTTTCCTTAAATCTGATCTGTATGGTTTGATGTAACTTTGGTAATTCTTAATGTAATCGTATGATAATGATAGCTGATATTTCTATAAGTCTGCTCAGTGCTTTACATACTTTATCACAATTGGTCCTCACCATAGCCATGGGAAGGAGAGCCTATAGGTATTATTATCATCTCCATTTTCCAGATAAGGGAGCTGAGTCCCAGAGTGGTTAAGTGACTTTTGGAGGGAGGATTCACATCTAAGTCTCTCCTGACTCCAAGTCAAATGCTCTTTTTCATCATACCATATTTCCACATAGTCCTTAGAGAGATTAATTAGTATTACTCCTCAAAAAGATTGTGGTCACTAATATTTTATAGGGTGACCAAGTTTCACTAAATGGCTGTATCTGATAGCTATATGGTCCTCCCTTTTTGGAGTTTTTTGGCTTTAAAAAAGAAAATTGTTGACTTTTGTTTTTTAAGGCAATAATTATTGGTGTTATCATTGGATTGATGGTGTCTGTGCTGGACAGCAGTGCAGTTCTCTTGCTGGAGTGGAAATGTGATAGATAAACAAAGGAAATATTTTTTCTGAGCCAGTGTAGCAAGGAGACACCTATATTCCTGTTTGTTTAAATGTAGCTCTCAGAAGCCACTGAGATGTACAAGACTGCCACCGTTATAGCTTACTTCATAGTCTGGATCACAGCCTTGTTACAAGAGGGAGTTCTCATTATCTTTCTTCAGATTGCTCCGTCTGTAGTTGATAGAGGGCTCTGGCAGGGCAGAGAACCAGAAGACTTCAAAAAATGAGCTCATGCAGCACCTCTCTTCCCCGCCACCACAAGGCTTTATACACTGTAGGAACTATAATATTTTTAGATTATTATTATATCATCTTCTCCTTGTTTTCAATGGAATTCAGATAGAAACAGTCTTGGCACAAGTCACTAGCCCACTCTTACCCTTTTATACTTAATTTTCTATGGACTGTTTCACAAGTGGATAAAATAGTTGCTTTTGTAGTTGGATATTAGTATGAAGAAGTAAGCTCTTCTGGAGGCTCACTGAAAGCATCCTGAGGACAATTCCAGCAGCACACATTCGCCTTCTCACATGATTTTCTATTTCTGTATTTTGCAATCTATATATATCTGCCTCTCTTTATTTTGCAAGTTTTTCATTCTATGTACTTTTGAGATGGAGTACTTGGTGCAGTGAAATCCATGAACACATTCTTGAGTTGTTGTTCTTAAGATTAATATAACATTTGTGTAATGCTTTCAAGTTTGCACAGGGCTATATGCACATTATCTCATTTGAATTGAATTTTGAATTATTCAGAATCAATGACAGGAGCCCTCCTGTTTCCACTTCTAGTATCAGAACTCTGTATTGTTTCTGTTAGAATTAGAAGAGAGGAAAGAGAGGAGGATGAGGGAGACACTCGACTTTCGATAGAAGGGTTATCTGTTGTAATAATGGGCCTGGTTCTTTACACCTTGGCTCTGTCCCAGGCTCTGGTACCAGTCCATATCCTAAGCAGGGGGAATATAAGGACCCATGGATTTATAACGCAGTGGCTTGATGTCAAATAAGCCTGTTGCTGGTCTCATTTTGACCTTGTGTTCTAGCTCCAGTGCTGAGGTTCTTTTCTTATTTCTTCTGACCAAGTGTTTCTACCCCAGTTTTCAAAGTCCCTGTCTTACTGTTTCGCCCTTTCCCACAAGATTGAGGCTTTTTTGCATGGTACCCCAGTTTTTCATAACTGAGGTCCTACCTCATTCTCCTCAGTCTTTACAGGGTTTGGAGTTTTATCCTCGAACCCCATTACTGTAGCTCAGTCTGTGTTCACTGTTTGCTTCTATCTTCCACCTGATGCTTGCTACCATCCTCATCCAATGTTGTATACACTCCCACTTTCTGAGGAACCTACCTGCTACTTACCTCCAGCCTCCCTGAGGCAAGCAACTGCCATTCTGTACCTTTTTCTGCTGTGGAGTGCTCCTGATACTCCCCCTGCTTGTCCAGAATTCTCCCTTTTGCCCACTACTAGGATTTTCCTGGAATACCTCCACAATCCCCAAGAGGATAGCCTCTGAATCTGAGGCCTATTCACATCATCAATTACTGAATTTGATCTTTGGAAGGGGCCTCAGTAACAGCCTAATCTGACCCATACCCATATAAGATTCCTTACTAGAGCATATTCAACAAATGATTATTCAGCCTCCACTTGCAGACCACCAGTGAAGAATAACCCATCCCCTCTTGAGGCAGCCCACCCCACCTTGTGACAGCTGTCATCGTTGGGAAGATTTACTAACAACCCTCAATTTCCTTCATTGTCTGCTCTATCCCACTGCCAGCTAAGCTCCTGGGGCTGCCATTGGTTTATGGATATCATAGATCAGGGTTGGGGAATCTATGGCCTTAAGGCCACAATTTGTTCTGTAAAATTTGGATTCAGTCAAAAGGCTGCACTTAAGGACCTAGGAGGCCACATGTGGCCTTAAGGCCACAGGTTCCCCACCTCTGTATAGATCATAGACCTGAGCTAAGGAACTCAGTTAAGGAATCCTCTTGTTTAATCCATCATTTTATGTACTATGAGCCAGACACTGTAAGCATTGAAGAGAGAAAGAAAAAGCTGCGACAGTCTGTGTCCTCAAGGATTATTTTAATGAAGACAACGTGTACATTTATAGATACATAAAACATGTATAAAGTAAATACTGATATCTAATATTTATACAAGGCTTTAAGGTTTGTAAAGTACTTTACATATAAATCTATTGTTTCATTCAGTAATTCTTAGAGCAGGAAGTATTAGCATCTGGCAGACTGGGAAAGGTCATTGGTAGAAGGTGGTGCTTGAGCTGAGCCTTGAAGGAAGCCAGGAGTTCTAGGAGGTAGATGTCAGGAACAAGAGCATTTTCGGAGGAGCAGGTGGGCCAGCTGGCTGGATCATAGCATGAGGAGAAGGTAGGAAGATGAAGGTGAGAAGACTGGAAAGACTGGAAGGGGCCAAATAGAGCTGTTTATCCTAGAGGTGATAGGGAACCACTGTAGTTCATGGAGCAAAGGAGAGGGAGGTGAAGGGGGAGACGTGGTCAGACCAAGGCTGCAGGAAAATCACTTTGTCCACTGTGTGGAGGAGGGGTTGGAATGAGGAGAGCTTTGTGGCAGGGAGATCAGGTGGAAGGCCACTGCAATTGTCTAGGCAAGTAGAAGGGCCTGAACGGGAGTACTGGCCTGTAAGTGGAGAGATGACAGAACTGAGAGATGTTGTACAGTGGGCCACAGTAAAACTTGGTAACAGGATACATGGGATGAGGGAGAATGAGGATCTGAACCAGTGAGGATCTAAACAGGTTGCAGGGCTTTCCAAACAGAAAGTTCCAAAGGGTAATGGGTCAGGGAAAGGGGGAGAAGATGATTTCTGTCTTGAACATGTTAGGTCCAAAAACTGTGGGGTAGGCCACTTTGGAATAGGCAATAAACATTTGTTAAGGGCCTACTGTTTCAGGCACTGTGCTAAGCACCGGGGATACAAATGTGAAAAAAAGAAAGTCCCTGCTCTCAAGGAGCTTACAGTCCAATGAGGGGTAGACACAGGTATAGAGAGGGGAAGAAGAGGAGGAGAATGGAGCCAAAGTAGAGCAGCTAGGTGAGGCCTGAGATGGGCTGAGCTGAGCTCCCTCCTTCAGGGGAGGCTTTGGAGTTCATGGCCCCTCCCATTGATGCCAATCTGCCAATCAGCAGAAGGTGCTGATGAGATCTTACTGGATGATGTGGTTATCCCAATAATGAGCTTCCTGGGGCATGCTGGGAAGTCAGAGCAATCCCAGAGTAGTACATCCAGGTGAGGGATGAGGACTTTGGAAGTGCATTCTCTGGACACTGTGATGAAAGAAAGCACATGCAGGACCTGACATTCCTGAGAGGGAAGAGCAAGACCAGGCTAATTTAGGAAGAGGGTGATGGACTTCCTTCAGCACGTGCCCTGCTTGTGTAATGAGAAGAAATATTTTCCCACTCTTTAGTACTTCCTCAACCCTGAGTTAGAGTGGAGAACCTTGGTGGTGTGCTAGCCAAGCCCAACACTTAAGGAAAAACAGAAACGGGATTCCCTCCAGGTCCTTTGGTAGGAATAAACCACTGCTGTGTGCTTGCTGGTTTTTCCCAGAGGCCCATTTTAGTCTTAGAAGTAACTCACAGCATTTCTATTTATTTCCTTCAACATTTTCCTCTCTCACACATAGATTCCTTTGGAATTGTTTTCTGACTCCCCCAGAGGCTAATAAAACATAGTTGGAGAAACACTGCTTTTCATGAAGGACTTTCTATTATTTTTGGTCAAGGCCCTCATTTTGGTATGTGAACGTTTGCAGGTGCATTCTTATCTCTTCTTGTACACCTTTCTTATGTGGGCAAACCTTCTGGCCTTAATACTTGACCCCCGGTGCTTCACTGTAGCTGAATCTTATTCTTTCTAGCCTCCCTGGATATCATTTGCCCTCCTGCACTTGGTGATCCAGCCAAACTGGCCTGCTCTCACTTCCATGCACTCAGCTCTCCTCGTCTTGTCTCCATGTCTATGGTGGTCCCATGTGCTGTAGATTCCTACATGAACTGGGACGTTTCCAGAGATTCTCCAGACTTAAGTTTGAGGAAGTTTGAACCATATTTTCTTTTTTTTTAAGTTCAGTTTTTAAAAAATACGTATTTTTAATTATTTTGTTAAATATTTTCCAATTACGTGTAAGAAATTTTAACAGTCATTTTTTAAAATTTTGAGTTCCCAATTCTCTCCTTCCCTTCTGTTTCTACAAATTGCTCAAGAAGGCAAGCAATTTGATATCGATTATACATGTGAAGTAATGCAAAACATTTCCATATTAACCATGTTGCAAAGGAAAATGCAAATAAAACAATAAAATCTTATAAAGAGAGTAAAAAAGTTCTCTGTTTGGAGGTGATAGCATTTTTCATCACGAGTTCTTTGGAATTGTCTTGGATCATTGTCTTGATCAGAGTGGCCAAGTCTTTCACAGTTGACCGTCTTTACAATATCGCTGTGTACGGTGTTCTTCTGGTAGAACCATATTTTCTTTAAAAGCTGAGACTGTGAGTCTGTTTGAAGCCTAGGGCCACTCAGTGAATAAGGATGTTTTCTTTGGAATGGTGAATTAGCGATTGCCTGTCATGATGATAAACCACCGAAGTCAGCCAAAGCTGATTAAAATTGCATTTTATTAAGCATATACCTGCTGGCGGAATGAGGAGTGTGATTTTTGCCCAGTATAAAATGATATGAGGCAGGCGCATGTGGAGGAGAGTACAGGATCTATTTTTCTTTTTGTTTTGACACTTTCGTTTCTCTTTGTAGGCAGGCACTTCATGACAGCCTTTTCTCTCAAATAAAGCCTGTTAGCTCATCCCTAATTGCTTAACTAAAGACAAGCAGGCTCTAATTTCTCAGCATTAATAAATGACACAGTAGAAGAAATGCTTTGTTTGCATTGGCACACTCAGGTTAACCAGTGTAATCCCCTGAGTGCATTAGGAAACTCTCCTCTTCTAGCAGCAAAGGGAAGATGGTATTTACCTCAATTAAGAGTAGCATTTTATTTATTTACTTTTTATTCCTTTTCACAACCCTGCTCTTTTTTTCCTAATGAAAACACTTAGTGAATTAGATCAGCCTTTCTCAGTGTGTGGATCTCACCCTCCAAGTTGGGGGTAGCAGCAGTTGTCTTGGAAGCCAGAGCTGTTTCTCGCTAGTGGGTGCCTGGATTCTCAGGCCTCTTTTTTTTTTTTTTGCCACTGGCTGCTCCAGCCTCTTTAGAAACAGGAGGCACACCCCCTTGAAGTGGGTGAACCTTTGCAGATTCCTGCCGTGTTCCTTAGCTTGTAATGTGGGAACCTGTTCTTGCTTTTTTGAAACATTGTGGGAACTGGCCTCTAGGATTCTAGAAGTGCACAGTGGGGTTGGCCAGGGGCTGCCTGAGGGGTCAGGGATTTGAAAAAGATTGCTAAGCCCTGAATTAGTTGTATGCTTCTGATCTGTGGAATAGCAAGAATTTCTCTCTTCACTTAGAAAACAGTATGATCTCTATTATTTCTACCTAAGAATGGATGCCTAGTAATTACCTGGACACTAATTATGAGCTGTTTTCATACTGTGGAATATGAAGCTTATGTTTTAATGATTTTTCTTTTGTTCTTTTCAGAATGAAATCAACGAGATCCCGTTCTTTGACATCCAGCTGCCTTATGAACTGGCATTAAAGATATTTCAATATCTGGGCAGGACTGAACTGGGAAGGTGTGCTCAGGTAAGCCCTGCCTATCCGATGTCATTTTTTTCCAGTCACAGGGATTAGTAACGGGTACCTGAATAAATTCAGCTTTATGTCAGAGAACTCTTTTAATTATAAATAAGGTAGGCTTCATTCAATAACATTTATTCTGAACAGAATTAAAAATTTACGGAATTAATGAATCTTTGTGAATGCATTTGAAGAAATAACACCCTCCATACTTTGAAGAATTTGGGTGTTCTACACTACCCCTTTGTCAGTTTAATTCAATAAACACTTATTAAGTGTCTGCTGGGGCAGCTAGGTGGCAAAGTAGATAGAGTGCTGGGCTTGGAATCAGGAAAACCATCTTCCTGAATTCAAATCCAGCCGCAGACACGTGCTAGCTGTGTGACCTTGGCCAAGTCACTTCACCCTGCTTGCCTCGGTTTTCTCATCTGTAAAAATGGTAAACCACTCTAGCATCTTTGTCAAGAAAACCCTAAATGGGGTAACAAAGAGTCCGGCATGACCGAACAACAACAACCACCACAGTAACAACAAAGTGTGTACTCAGTTTTGCTATAATGAGCTGTTGCTCATTACCGTACTCCCTGTGTTACATACAGAAAATACATGACAATGATCACTATTCTGCAAGGTTCAGCCACTTGTGGAGAGATGCCAGCCAATAGTTAAATAAATGATGATATTGGGAGCAAAAATAGCACAGGGACAGGATTATTTCTTTTAAATCATGGTCAGGCAGTCTGTTGACTAACTACCCACAGACTCTAGAGAGAATCTCCATTGCCAAGCAGGGATTAGACATTTCTATAGTATGTGTTATTTTCCTTTCCTATTTCATGATACTGTAACTGTTCATGTGTTCCCAGAAAAAGATGTTCAAAAGCATGTAGTTTAAATAATAGGGAATTATGTGAAAAACCCAAAGGAATATGAAGTTAGAACTATGAAAAGGAGTTTGCGACTTTAGTGAAATTCCCGGAGCCTTAGTGATCGCTGCTCCTGCTCTGGTTGTACATTGGAAATAGTCTTGCAGTCTCAGGGATGGAAAAGTACTTCAGAGATCATACAGACTCAAACATGAATTCCTTCTGTAGCACCCCAGAAGTGCTTGAAGAGCTCTAGGGAAGGGGTACCCCAATCTCTCAGAAGAACAACCCATTCCTTTTTTGGATGGCTCAGGGAGAGTTTAGGGGCCAGGCTTTCTCCCCGTTGTGTGATCTTATCTTACCAGAGGCAGTGTGACATAGAGAACTGACCTTGGAGCCAGGAAGACTCTGGTTAAGACCCGTTCCTCTGACACACCCCAGCTGTGTGACCTTAAAGTTACATGTGTCAAACACACACCAGCTAGTGAAATGTTTAGCAAAATAACTAAAAATAAAATAGAACATTTTTTGTTTCGTCGTGTCTGACTCTTCGTGACCTCATTTGGGGTTTTCTTGGCTCTTTCTCCAACTCATTTTACAAATGAGGAGACTGAGGCAAACAGAGTCAAGTGACTTGTCCAGGGTCACAGAGCTAAGAAAGTATCCAAGGCCAGAACTGAACCCTGTTCTTCTTGACTCCAGGCCTGGTACTCTATCCACTGTGCCATCCAGCTACCTCGCAATAGAACATAATGTTACTATGTAGTGTTCTAAGCCCATATGCCACCGGCAGAGATCTTTACATATGGTTTAATGGCCCTGTTTCTATTTGAGTTTGACACTTTCGAAGAATATAAGATGCAGAGAAGCTGCTGACCTGCACTGGTAGATGGAATTTCCCATCCCAGTGAAATCACGGGTCCAGTTCCCATACCTATCCTGTTCCTTTATTTTAACACAGCATTATTTTTAACATTTTAATGGGAAGTTAGGATTTTTAAAATATGAATTTGAAAAGGCTTATTGTGTTCCAAAAGGTCTTTTATTTTTAACATCAGTTGGGTTTTTGAATTTGTATTGAGTCAATACAGATTTCCTCACAGCAAAAATAGATGGCCTCTGAAGACCCTTCTAGCTGTAGATCTGAGATCCCGTGAAGAAGACATCTTCAGTACATAATGAAGATGGATTAGAAAAGAAGATTCATTCAATAGAAATTTACTTTATGGAAATTCTGTTGAAACACCTCTTTTCCATTAATTCTGTTGAAACACCTCTTTTCCATTAATCAAAGGAAACCTGTATTGACTTTTATCCTTGTTGGGCATTTATTTGTTAGAGTCTAACTTTACATATTGGCTCTATTCCCCAAAGCTGAAAATAAGAGTGTAGCTAGATGGGTCCCATTGCTGGATTTCAGCCGGGTCCTGTTAGTTGTAATCTTGGGATAGGGTTTAATAGCTGCTTTATAAAAAGTCAGCTTTAGAAGATAAAATCTTTCTCTTGATAGGGAACTGCTGTTTAAGAAATCATTTCTTTGAACATTGCTTTCTGCTCTCCTGCTTTGTAGAGAGAGGGCCATGTGGCTTTCACATCTGCTGCTGCTTCTCCCGTCCAAAGAGTTTATCAGTTACAGATATCGTCTTGTAGAAAAAGGCATCCCCCTTTCTAGACAACAGGGCTGCATTTCAGGGTAGATTGGTTATGCTGGTGAGATTATTCTGCAGGTGTGAACAAGCTAATTTACAACACAGTAGTCCAATTGTCTACCAGAAATCTTCCCCCTTTGGCCAGTTGGATTTACTTTTTTTTTTCCAGTCTGGTTTGGAGAGAGTATGTATAAGAATTGGAAAATATTCTTGAATACAGCTCTTGGATAATGTGCAGTGCCCCAGGTGGCCAGGATTTTGTGAGGCTTTCAGAGTAAATGCTTACTGAAGGCTTGTAGTTGATAGAATTGGCTTACTTATTGAATGTTAAAATGAAAGGTGAAGTAATAAAAATAAATAGCATTTTCTTTTTTTTCTCATGGTGTTTTTGTTTTTGAAACAAGAAAAAATCCTTCTGTCAAATGGAATGTCCTGCTGCTTTATATTTTTATTGTAGAAGTCCTTTTTTTCTTTTTTTTAATCAAGGTCCCTTGGGATTTGAATGAAATTGAGCCAGTTTTGTCAAATTGGCATCGTAAACTATATGAGTGCCCTTGGAGAAAACCTGTTTGCTTAGCTCTTTACGCCAAATTGGTAACTGACTAACAGTAAAGCAGCCTGATTGTGTAGGCCTTTGGAAATCCAAGTGTGCCGAAAATTAAGTAGTTGGAAAAATCCTTTTCCTTTGACTTTTGTCTCCCCTGCTTCTACTTTATTGGGTTTTCTAGGCTCAGGTCTTACCATTTTGTACTAGTTCATGCTCTATGGGAGGCCTAGGTGCTTCACTCCCGAGGCCTTGGCTTTCTCTAATCGAGGGCTTAGTGGTCTCAAAGGGAGTTGTGCACTGTTGAAGGGAGGATTTGGTGCTGAAAAATCCACTCACGCAATCTCCCTGTTTGTAGGAGAATCTATGACTTTGCCAATCCTTTCAATCTCTTTGTTAGATTTGTTATCATTCATGGTACTCATTTCTTTAGTGCTTGCAGGATGTGATGCTTTGTTGACTATTTTAAAATAACAGAATAATAAAGTTTATTTATCAGACCTTTATGAAACACCTACTATGTGTCGATGTACTTTGTTAAGCTCTATGGGAGATACAAAAAGATAAATAAATAAAATAAAATAAAGACATCATGGCAACTACCTTTAGGGAGCTCAGGGTCTGGTGAGGGAAGAAAAGGCATGTCTGTTTAGTCGATCAGCAAGCATTTATTAAATGCCCACTTACATGCCAGGCATTGTGCTAGGAGGCTCATAGAAAAATGAACTATGATGTGATCTTGGAATTGTCATTTCTATTGTTTTCACTATGTATGAAAAATTCGAATGTTAGGTTAGCAGTTAGAATGTCAGGCAGTGCTGTGGATGGTGATTTTCAGGTGTGTGTTGCCATTATCCACTTACATAAATTGCAGGTGTCAGGAATTCTGCTGGTAACCACACCTGCATTAGCACCTTCGAGGCACTCTGCAACTCGAAGTCTGAAAATGATATGTTAAATGTCTGGGTTCACCTTTGTGTACGAGAGAATTTCATTCCTTTGGGCTTAGCAGAAAGGAACCAATCAAGAAAATTGATGGATGTTACCGAAATTACAAGATTCAGCAGTTGCTGATAGAATTGAAGAGCCGGAGATAAATGATACCAAGATAAATAAGCTGTTAGGTTTGCATTGTTGAGAGGTTGCTGTTTGTCTAGATGGAGCCTCTTTGGAGCAAGAAAAAGCATCAGAATCAGATTGAGGCTCTGTTGTGCACCTTGCCATAGGCAGGCAGGACATAGAGGGGATTAGGCACCTATCAGCACTTAACAGAAACCATGCATCTCCCTAGAGAATGGGGCAGGGGGAGGTGCAGGGACCTCTGGAACCAACCTTTAACTCCCCGAGCTCTGACTGCATCCATCTTTCTGGAGAAGCAAGTGGACCTACCTGAGAGCCTGGCATATGGTGGTGAGACACTAAGAACACCCTCCTCTTCTGGGGACAACCCAGGTGGGCAGGAGGGGATCGTATGTGACCTTTGCTGCCCTCGGTGGGTTTGAGCCAGAGTCCAACGGCTTTGCGGGCTTGTCCTCAGTGAGCCAACTTTGTATGTGAGCATGTGTAAACATGGACCTAGAACAATGGTTTTCTGCTTGCCGGGCCTCATCACCCCAACTCAGGCAGAGCTAATCAAGCTGATCTGGAGCCAAGGGCTGTTTTTTAACACAGCAGCTCACAGTGGGGTTGTAAAGTGAAATGCTGGAGACATTTTTATTAGAGACTTCTTGCAGCTGAGGCTCGCTCAGTGGGGCTTTTACAGGGGAGTGTCCTGCCAGTTCTGGTGCATTAAAGAAAGGTCAGGTTAGGCCCTTTGGAAAATTTAGGCTTGTAAACTGGCTGGATTTAATACAATTTGATTTTTAGAAATCACAAAATAAGATAGATTTCTTTTGGGGGGAAGTCTTTTAAGCATTTGTGAAGGCTTTAGAGTAATCTGCATTGTTTTTTTTTTCTTTTCCTTTTCCTTAATTGCTTTAAAAAAAACAACCTTAAAGATATATTTATTTTTTTAAAGGTTCTGCCCCCCCCAACTCCTGTCCAATTTATTAAAGAAGTGGGAAGCATTTTAATATTTACAAGATCAATCTTATCATTTTTCTGGTTGTTTAATACTCCTAAAATGCTGGAGATTCTCGGGGTCTCGCCTAACAAAAACAAGCCTTTCACCCAGCTTTTTCCAAACACAGTCATAAAGTCTGCTCCCTACTGAGCACACAAGCCTTCTGTCTTTCTCAGTACCTAACACAGTGGTAGGCACTCAATAAATGCTTCCTGGATGGCACTGCACTGGTATTGAATCCTAGGTGACATGCATCGATCTGGGCAAGAGAAGAACAAGGAGAGGAGGGAGGAGGGAGCTGATAATCCATTGTACTTTTCCCTGGGCAGGCCACAGCGGAAATGTTATGTTCACATTTGAAGTGATACCACATTTGAGAAGGACATTCGGGACGGTCGAGAGGACCAGAGACTATGCCAGATAAGCATCAGTTGGAGAAATTAGGAATGTGGGTGGGTGGGGTGGGGAGACTTTAAGTATTTGAAAATTATGTGGAAAAGGTCGTACCAAACCAATGGGTACAAGTCACTGGGGAGCAGATTTCAACTCAACACAAGGAAAAACTTCCCAATTAGACTCGTCTAAAAATGGAATGGCTTGCCTTGGGGGATAATGAGATCCCTATCGCTGGAGCTGGAAGTTCACTTATTGGAGACATTGTGGACAGAATTCATAATTAGAACATGGGTTAAATTAGACTGAACCTTGTTCTGACTCTAAGATTCTGTTTTCTCTGAGGGCCCTTCTAATTCCACGAGTTTCTTTAAAACAATTATTTGATTTTGGAGGCAGCTAAGTCTTAAATCTGTCTGCCAGGTTTGACAGTTTAGGTCAAGAAAGTGCTGTAAGTAGCCTGAGACCTCAGCCTGTACTACCTTATCCTCGTCTAACCTCTTGCATCTTTTGTGTTTGTGTATCTTCATGCAGCACACATATATGTGTGTGTGTCTATGGTCAGTCTGTCTTTAAAGCACAAAGCCTTCTTTTGCAGGCCCCGTGCAAAAACCTGTCTCATTGCTTTAGTTCTACTTTTTAGTTGTATCCATATTCAAACAGAAGACATTTTGGGGATCTTTCTTCATATGTCCTTTATTTTTATTTGTGAATTTATAATAGTCAGAATGAGTGAGTTTGCTCAAAGTCATTCTTAAAATGATATCGCTGTTACTGTATACAGTGTTCTCTTGCTTCTGCTCACTTCACCCTTCATCGTTTCATGCAAGTCTTCCCATGCCTTTCTGAGATCAATGAGCTCATCATTTCTTATAGCACAGCAGTATTGCATCACAACTATACACCACAACTTGTTCAGCTGTTCCCCAGTTGATGGGCATCCCTATAATTTCCAGTCCTTTGCCGCCACAAAGAGAGCTGCTATAAACACCCCATTCCTGTTCAAAATTATAATTACTATTTGTGGATTTCCCTCCATCTTATTTTTACTCTCTATTTTCTTTCTTAGTATCTTCTGTCACCCACCCACCCATCCAAGAGTCCCCTATCCCCTCCCCCCATGCCCTAATCTCAGTCCACACACCCCTCCAAAAGTCCCCCCTGCCTCACACACCCACAAAAATAGGAATTTGACAGACTGAAAGACTTTCAGGTATTTGTAACAAAAAGCCTAGAACTCATAAAGCATTTTTAAAAAAGTGACTCAAGCATCCTGGTCATTACAGAAGCCAGGGCATGGAATCTGAATCAGTTTGTGCTTGATTGACATTGCTTTGACATACCTTTGGATGCCTCAGACATTGTAATTCCTTTCATTCATTAGTTTAGCGAGTAGATCATCAGTCAAAATATTTGGAACTGAGAGAGAAATAGGAGTTTTTGCATTTCGACCTTCCAGTGCCTTGTTGGATTTCACCCTGTATCTGTTGTCACACTGTAGGCCATGGCTACAAGCAAAATATTTCCAAGTCCCAGTTAATGGTCTGCTTTTTTCGAATACTATTTGATGCAATAAAACTTGGGGATGACAAGGGAATTTTTAGGAGTTACTTGGGGTTCATCAGAACCAGGTCTGACTTCTGTGCCAAGTGGTATGGATTCTATCTCGCATCATCAGTTATTAATAATAACTAACATTTACACGGCACGTTAAGGTTTGAAAAGCTCTTTAGGAATCATCTCGTTTAATCCTCAACCGTCTCATAAGATAGGTACCATGAATATTTTATCCCATCCTACAGGTGGGGAAACAGGCTTCTCTTTGAGCCTAAATATGACAGAGCTGGTGAGGGACAAATTCAGATCTTTGTGAGGCCAAGTCCAGCCTTCTTCCTTCTAGACCACATTGGGGGCTGGACAGCGGGGAAAGCCCCATAGGCCACCAGGGGGCACCACAGTGCACAGTGTTGGGGAGGAGAGGGCGGTGCTGGAGATGGGGAAAGCTCAGTTTGAATACTGCTTCAGATACCAGCTGTGTGACCCTGGGCAAGTCCCGTCACCTGTGCCTCAGTCCCCTCACCTGTAAAATGGGGGTGATAGTAACGATAGCAACCTCTCGGGATTGCTGTGAGGATCAAATGAGACAATATTTGGGAAGTGCTTAGCTCAGTGCCTGGCACATAGTAGGCACTTAACAAAATCTTGTTTCCTCTTCCCACTCCCCTCCCTTTTTTTGGAGTCAGGAGACCTTGGTTCACATCCCACCTCAGGCACATTCTGGCCAGGTAACCCTGGGAAAGGCACAGAGCCTCTCAGTTTCCTCTTCTGTAAAATGGGCCTAATAATGGTGTGTCACTTCCCCCATGCAGCTGTTGGGAGGAAAGTGCTTTGTGGAACTTTCAGTGTTATAGAACATTCTTTCCCTATCAAATCTTGTGAGACTCGTGGTATGATTATTCTTGCCTTCTAGGTGAGGAAATTTAGACACAGAAATGCTAGAATATTGGAATTTTTAAGCTACAAAGGACATTAGAGATGATCTAATCCAAATCTCTTGTTTCTAGAGATACAGAAACAGAGGCCCACCTAGAAGGATTAAGGGATTTGCCCAATTTAGTTAAAGAAAGAGCTGGGACTAAAGACTTTGCCTTATCTAGTCATTTTCTCACTCTGCTGCCTTGTTTCCTGATAATGCAGTTGACTGTTGTATAGTAGTCAGTCAGCTAGCATTTATCAACCGCCTACTATGTGCCTGGCACTCCTGCTCTCAAGGAGCTCAGTCTGACGGAAGAGAGCACACAGACAGCTGTGTACAAACAAGATAGACACCAAACCAACTGGAGGTGATCTCTCAGGGAAAGAGCCCTGGGAAAGGCTTCTTGCAGAAGGTGGCATGGAGCAGAGACTTGAAGGCAGCCTGGAGGCAGAAGGAGAAGGATGTTCCAGGCCTGGGGGCAGCCGGTGAAAATGCCGGGAGGCGAAAGGCGGATGTACAGGGATCCCTCATTTCACTATACCAGCTTTATTGAACTTCACAGGTACTGCGTTTTTTATAAATTGAAGGTTTGTGGCAACCCTGCATGGAGCAAGCCTGCCAGTGCCATTTTCTAACAACTTGTGCTCACATCATCTGTCTGCATCACATCTCGACAATTCTTGAAATATTTCCAACTTTTTTATTATTATTATATCTGTTAGGATGGTCTGTGATCAGTGATCTTTGATGTTACTATATTATTTTGGGGTGCTATGAACTGTGCCCGTAAAAGATGCCAAACTTCATTGATAAAGTGTGCGTGTGTCTGTGTCTGTGTCTCTGTCTGTGTCTGTGTCTATTTCTGTGTCTGTGTGTGAGTGCTGCTCCTCAGGCCTCCCTATTCCCTGAGACACAACAGGATTGAAATTAGGCCAATTAATAACCCTACAATAGCCCCTAAATGTTCGAGAAGAATCCTTCGATGTGGCAAACATCGTTGTTGCCTTGTTTTAAGAAATTACCACCGCTGTCCCAACCATCAGCAATCACCACCCTGATCAGTCAGCAGCCGTCAAGATGGAGGCAAGACCCAAGATTATGACTCACTGAAGGCTCAGATGATGGTTAGCACTTTAATTAAGGCATATATAATTAAGCCATAATACTGCTGCACACTTGATAGATTACAGTATAGTGTAAACATAACTTTTATGTGCACTGGGAAGTAAAAAAATTCATGTGACTTGCTTTATTGCGGTGGTCTGGAACCAAACTCACAGTGTCTCTGAAGTGTGCCTGTACTAAACGCCTCCCCACCTCCCTCAATCTACTCTCCTCTCATTGGGAGGCTGCAGTGCAGAACGTTCACCTCCACCCAAAGCTTTCCTTTATAGAGGGCTAAAAGTGGTCTCTGCCCCTCCCTGCATTCCTATTGGCGGCTCTGCTAGGTCTAAACGCCGTGGAACAAGATGCTCCCCACTCTGGGTACCCCTGTTATTTCTCTCCCCATCTTTCCAGCTTCCTTTTCCGTGTTGTCTTCCCTCATTAGACTGTAAGCTCCTGGAGGGCAGGGACTGTCTTTTTCTTATTTATATCCCCAGCACTTAGCACAGTACCTGGCACATAGTAGGCATTTAATAAGTGTTTATTGAATTGGAGGAATAGTACATGGAGGTGAGTAAAAGCCCCTCAGGAGCCAGGTTAGGAAGGGCTTTGAATGGCAACCCCAAGATTTCAGATCTGACCCTGGGAGTGATAGAGAGCCTCCAGCATTTATTAAATGGGGAGGGAGGGGTGATGTGTCTCTGAAAAATCTGGCTATTAAATTGTATTTTTTTGTAAGGTAAGTAATATTTTATACACACCAAAGAAATTTTGCAGTGAACCCTTTTGGAAAATATGGAATCCTTAATGTGAATTTTCATTGCTTGACTTTTGGTTTGACAGTTTTGGAAACATACACATTAGCACTTCCATGTACACATTTAAACGGGGTGTGCTTTTGCTGAGATTCTTCTGACATTCGCAAGAACTCTGTCAGCCTCTGTTATGTTTTTCCTCAGCTCCCCCGCCACAACCTCTCCTGGCCTGGTATATTCGATGTTTAGAAATGTCCCTCAGGTAGTGTTACAGATCACAGGTTACTACTGTCCACTGTGGCTCACTGGACTCATTTTATTAGATGTGGGTTGCAACCTTCAACTTAAGAGCAAGCATTAACCTCTTGATCCTTTGTTACCATAGTACACCATAGACCCCTGATCACATTTATCTGTCTGGACCAGTCTCAGATTCTTACCGACAAAGTCCATCCTTTGCAGTGCAGCCAACTTCGTATGTCATTCTGTCCCATAGTAAATCTTCTTCCTCTAAGTAAAGGTTGAAAGAAAGCACCAGCCTCTAAAATGGCTCGTTTACCCTGGATGCCAGTGGGTTTTCAAAAGGACCATTTTAGACATCATCTTAATCTCTCTATATCAGTTCTGCTTAGCAGCGCTAATTTCCAAAAAAAAAAAAAAAAAAAGCCAACCCAAAACACGTGGGTTAACAACACTTTAGTCTCATTCTTGGTACAGCCCTACTTTCCTACTTGGAAAGTATTTTTAGACTATGAACATAATAGAATCCAAGTTTTCACAGTAGAGAGTATACATCCACATTAAAGAAGTGTAGTTTTCTAATAGATGAGAGTCACTAGTCATGTTTATTTTTCTTTACCATATCCCTGCATTTCTGGGCATTACTTTCCTTCTTTTTCACTCAATCTTCTAATTTCAAAATGAAGAGATACAATGCTTGTTGGCACTGAGAGTCTCTTATGAAAGATGTTATATAACTACAAAATATAGATCTTAACACATTTGAAACTACATAGATTTTGCATTTTTATTTGGAGTCTTAAAACCTCTCACATTTATATATGAAAATCTGATTAAATGTTCTAAGATAAGATTGTAGGTAGTAGTTCAACAGTTTTGAAGTCTTGGGAGCAAAAGCTGGATACATTTTGCTTATATTTTTTTCAGCACAAAGCATTTTGTTAACGAGGCATTTTACACTTCCATAAATCTAGGGTGGTAATAAAGGTGTTGATTGATTTTTGGATGGCAATGGGGCTTCTGTAATTGCATAATTTGACATTTTTGTCACTTGGGCTGTTTTAGGTGAGCAGGACGTGGAAGGTTCTTGCAGAAGATGAAGTGTTGTGGTACAGATTGTGCCAACAGGAAGGGTACCTTCCAGATACCAGCATCTCTGACTGCTCCTGCTGGAAACTTGTCTTCCAAGAATCCCGGGCCAAGGAACACACGTTAAGAACCAACTGGAAGGTAAACAGTGCCCAGTAGTGTTACCTGTAGGAGACTAACTCAGTAGAGGATTAGGAACCTTAAAGCCAGAACCATTGAATGGCAGCATGAGGTTAAATGCCAGAAGTGAAGGCAGCAGGGAGATTGATGAGCTTTTCCCTCAGCTGTTGGTGAATTGATGCCCATTTGGTTTGTGTTTAGAAAACCACCCCCCATTTTCCACAACAGCATTTAGGAATATCTTCTCTCTTCTAAATTGGGGATATTCAGTAATCTTTATTTATTAGTCCTTAATGCAAGGAGTTCCTATTCACCTTCACCGATTCTTAAATTACATGGAAAAAAATAAGCATCACCAGTTTGGAGGTGAGGGGTTGAAAATAATAATCTTAGTAAATGCAGGGAAGAGATTATTAAGGTCCTATTTTCTCTTCATCACTGGCTTGAGTCCATGTCATTTATCACTGTAGAGTCTGTTTGGAAGTATTAGATCATAGCTAGAAGTTTTCCTAAGAGCATTTTTTTTTCTTTTTGTAGGCAACAGCTGTAACGTACGCTGTTTTGGAATGATGTTCTCAGTGTAGTAAGACAACCTCTGAATGTCTGCAGAGACTAGAGTGTAAAGATCCTCCCCCGCCCTCCCCACCCCCCAAAAAGGTTAAGCCCATTTGGAACATAGGGCCTAGTAGACTTTTGGATTAACAAAGTTTGCCCATTACTAATGATGATGTGTGCCTGTTTTTATGGCTAGTGGAGGCTTCTACTTTCATGTTGCTCTTCAGTAAAGTCATAACTATTGAGTGGATACTGTTGGTTTGGACAACTGAAAACTAGCCCATATTTATGAAATGAGAAGTACTTGTCCCAGGGGAGGTAGCATATATTGTTGTTGTCTCTTAGGCACTCTAGCCTTGAACATTTACACATAGCTATACTGATTCCATAGGATCTGTGTGCATCCAGATTATAGACATCTATAATCTTTACCTGTAGAGTACATGCAGTGGCCTAAAGGACTTAGGCTGAATAATTTCTGGGGCAAGGGGTGCTTAGGAACTAGGAGATTCTTGGAACTACTAGTAGTGAGAAACTTCCTCTCCAGAGGTAAAGTATAGATTTTTTTTAATCTCTTGTTTTGCTGTAGGTAAGAAAACATTTTTCAGGTATAAAATGGACTTGAGAAATATTTATTTCAGGACTGACAGAAAAGTAGGCAGTGATGCCGTAGACATGGGTCTATGTCCCCAGCACTAAGCATAATGCCAGCAGATAGTAGGCACTTAACAAATGTTTATGGATTGGTATAATATCTTACAAAGGGAGGCAGCGATGTCAACTGAGTCAAGAGGCAGGGATGAGGAGTAAAAGGAGATTGATGAGAAAAACTGGAGCTCAGAAAGCAAGATGACTTAATTTTAGTTGTAGGATTTATAGTGTGGATATGACCTCAGAGTGAAGAGTAACTCAGGGTGGCTGATCAAGATCTTCGTGCCCAAGAACTGTTCGTGAATGAAACCAGAGGAAGGATTATTATCCATGTAGTTTTGCCTCAATTTCTGGGTAGAACCGATAGAAACCAAACAGCATGGACCTTGTTTTCTCAATGTCCAGGAAAGTGCAGCCTTTCACCTTCCCATCAGCATACCTCTAGCCACTGCACTCCCATTTATTTGGTGCTTAATCACCTGGTGATAGCTCCTGTATAGCTCCCATAGTTCTTTAAATTGGCTCATGTATATGCCTTATCTCCCCTTTTTGATAGGGATGCAATAGTCACTTAATAGCTATTTGGTTTTTTAAAGGTTCGATGGATGCCTTTTGGTTTTTTAATCTCGTCGTCACTTCCCAATTCTTACATGCTGCACTGCCCTCTAGAACCCCCCTTATAACAAAAAACTACAGATAAGTAAAAAAAACTCACACTTTGTCTGTCTTTGACAAGATAACCCTCATTCTGTACCCATAGTTTGCCATCTTTTTACTTAGGGAAGGCAGAATGTGTTCCATTATCTGCCCTCTGGAATCAAGGTTATTCTTACTAAATATTTCTCGAAAGACCAAATGAATTCAAACTAGAGATGGAAGCTTACCAGTGTTAGAACACTGGGGAAACTTTGGTGTTGAGTTTGCCTTGGATTCATTTCTCATCAGAAAGAAGGATTAAATAATAACATTGCAATTAGCATGAGGAATCATTTAAGTTTAGTGTTGCCCTATAGAATCTTATCTAAATTCTAGCATGATAAGTTTTTAAATGATGATATTTAGTTGTTATACTTGGTTTAGATTGGAGAAGACTCAGTTCAGTTGAACTCAGCAGACTTAGCAAACACTTAACTAGTGGTTATGTCCTGGGCTAACCCCTGTTCTGCTTTAAAGATCTCATAGAGCTGGCCTTGTGCTAGCAGGCCAATTCCATTTTATTCCTGTCACCTCTAAAGTTTGGCCTGGTATTTTCTGGATGCAATCTATGAGGTGCCCTAAGAGGATCTCAGAGTTTCTGGACTTTCCCATTTGGGATGAAACTGAAACTAGAGTTAAGTCTCTGGACATGCAATAGTACACGTAGTACATATTGTACAGCTATTCCAAGACCTGATGGGGCCCACACTGCAGTGCCACTGTGGAAAATTGTTGGACTTGGACTTCAGGGTCCTTGGACAAATTATTCTTTCCTGTTTAAGGTTCCTCATCTTTAAAATAAAGGGGTTGGTCTAGGTCAGTGGTGTTGAAAGGGATCCCTGCAAGTCCAAATTGACTTAGAAAACCACAAATTAACATTATCTATGTTGTATTGTATTTTCGGGGTGGCTTGGTGGCACAGTGGATAGAATGCTGGGCCTGAAGTCAGGAAGACTCATCTTCCTGAGTTCAAATCCAGCCTCAGACACTTCCTAGCTGTGTGACCTTAGGCAAATCACTTAACCCTTTTCGTCTCAGTTCCTTATCTGTAAAAATGAACTGGAGAAGGAAATGGCAAAGCACTTCAGTATCTTTGCCAAGAAAATCCTAAATGGGGTCATGAAGAGTCAGACACAGCTGAAACAGCTGAACAGCAAAAATTGTGTTTTTATTTATTTTGACAAATGTTTCCTGATTACATTTTAATTTGGTTCCTAAGGCACTGGGGAATTCTGCATCTGGTCTAGAAACATCTGAGGTTCTTTCCAGCTCTGCCTCCATGATCCTTTGTCCTTATGATTACCTAAGTCATGTTAAATGGGCTAGTTTTAAGAACTTACCTGTATAGATCTGGGTTCCAAGGGAGAGAATATGGAGATGTATCTCTCTGTATAGAGAGAGAACTCTCTCTGTGAATATACATATATGCTTACATATACGTATTTACGTGTATGCACACACACACACACACACACACACACACACACACACACATACACACATGTATATATAAACCCCTCTCTTTATTTTCCTGATGGTTAGAAAGATTTTAAAAATGGCAATATGATTTAGAAAATTTTAAAAATTGCTGTGAAACTTACCTAGATATTTTGTTATTAGATGATCTCAACAATAGCATAAAAATATTCGCAATTTCTTCAATACAGAATCGCAATGGTGCTGTGAGCCAGCTGCAATATGAGCTTGGTAAAGTTCTATGTGATGTCCATTCTTGTGACGGTGTTGTTATTGCGGGGTAAGCAAAAATATTTTTACTTTTTCCTCTTGATCTTGACGTCTCTTATGCTCCCTTGTCCTTTAGGATGGTGTCAGATGTAAATCTTCAACTGATAGCATCGTTTGCCGTTGGATCAAAATTCTTAGGATGGAAGGTTGCTTGTGATTCAATTCTCTGCTATTTCCAAAATGCCTTTCACTGCCAGTGTTCTGCAGCTAATAATGAGACTCAAACTATAGGATCAGCCTTCTCTTGAGTGGGATCCTTAAGCCATTTGTCTTAATAAGACTTCCTCAGCTTTTAAATTACTCTTGTGGCATGTTGTGTTGGGTTTTCATTAGGGTAAATAGTTCGTATTTTATGAAGACATAAAAAAGTCAGATGAGAAAAAGAAGAGTTGGTGCAAACCAGTGTCTACACTAATTCTTTATTTTTGAAGCCTTTATTATGATGAAGGGTTGTGACCACACATTATCTTCCTTCCCCACCACATAGGATATATTTACTGTTTAGGCTGCCTTGAAATAGGCTCTTTATGTGTCTTGATGCACTAGAAGTCTAATTTCACTCTCACATCTGTAAACTTCTCTGCATTCTGCACAGAAAACCACTTATGAATTCTTCATAAATTGCTAGAGATACCACGTTTTTCTGGAACACTGTACTAGGAAGACCATTTTTCTCTATGGATCATGAATGTTTCTATAGCATCGTGCCATGTATACATTGTTGTAAAGGGCAGATTAGAACACTTCAGAGTTTTATTTCAAATTTGAGGGAGTCACCTAAAAGAATAGCTTACCCAAGGGAGAAGCATCCTAGGCATATTCATATAATAGCAAATAGGTCTGTTTCTTTAGCGAATATAGGAAAAGCTTTCCTTAAGTAGCATTTTTAAATGGCACTCAGGTTTGGACTGAAATTCCAAATGGTAGGCAGGAGGATTTGAATGGGCAATTAATGTTTTGGAAAAAGCAGTATCAAGTAACTCTTATTGGCGGTATTTGGTGCTTTTAACACATAACATATGCCCAGGAGGAAAGCTGTCCTCCCACTTTGTCCTCTTACTTATGTTTACTCAGAATTCAAGATTAATGCTGATCTTACGAATCACAGAACTATTTTGAGTAAACACTTGTAAAATGTCCTGCAAGTCTGAGATGAGTGCCATAGAAATACGTTACACCTACTCATACTAAGTACCAAAAAGTGAGCAGGAAAACACCTTTGTTAAAACTGGCTGGGTGAACGTGGGCAGCTCAGTTAACTTCTTTGGGCCCCGTTTTTCTAATCATGAGAAGATCAAACAAGGTGATTTCTGATATCTTTTCCATTTGTGGCATTCTATGATCCTGGGACATATCTAGAAGGTATATTGCTTCAGTTAGAGGCATTTCTAAAACTCAAGGCTGAGATGTCATTTGGATTCTCCTACTCTAAGAAAGCCAAACCCAGACTTTTCATTCTAGAAATGGTCTCTATGAAGTGAAGACCGCCAGCTGCATGTCAGTCTTTCCTTCATTACCCCTTGTGCTGTCCAAGATTTGTTCTTCAGCTTAGGCCAGCATGAAAGGCAGGAGATGCCAGAGTTTCATGGATCAATAGAATGAAACTTGATCTGTGGGTCAGAGCAGGCTCCTAACATCTCTTCTTTCTAAAAGAGCCTTACGTTGATGGCCTAACATCAGATAATTCAATCTTGCCTGTATGTACAGCATCTTGTGTTTATCATTAAAATTTTATCCAGTGGTTACGATGCTTGTTTTCTGGGTCAGATTTTGAATCCCTTTTCATTTGAGACAGTGGTGTTTGTGGTTACCTCACTCCCAATCAATGTTGTATTCACCAGACTTTCTACAGTTATGTTTCTCTGAGGATTTTCTTAAAGAGCCAGTAACCATTTCACTCTTTCTTTGCTATGTATTTTTCTTTCATTCCTTCTTTTTAGTTTCGTTTTACACAAAGGGAACCTGATAAGAATGTTCAGGTTTAGTTTTTTAGACCTATAGTATATGTATCAAAAAGTTTCTCTTTTATGTACTAAAATATATTTTACTCTCTGGTCTATAGAGACCACCTTTGTAGTATCTCTTCCTTCTTTGTCATTCTCTCCACTAAAAGAACTTACAGATATGATTGGAACCACTGTCCATTATCCTCATGAAGGTATGGTGCATAGGAGAGGTGTCAGAAGACAAGAAAGGGCAAAATGGGAATGGGGAGGGAGGAGGCAAATGAAAAGCATTTAGTTAAGATGGATTCCCAAAACCGCAGGAATGTTAATTCCTTACAAAATTCTGGAAGAAGTTATTGAATACCTTGTGGACACTTGAAAAAAGAGGTTGTTGTTGATAAGCACAAATCGTATCAAACTACCATCATTTCCTTTTTTGATGGGCTTAGAAGAATGGGAAGTCAGGAGGACACCGTAACATTCTTGTACCTGGATTTCCAGAAGACACTTAACTGAGTCTTTCACAATTTCTTACTAGACAAAATGGGAGCAGAGCGAGCTGGATGAGAGTATAGTTAAGTGGTTCGAGTATAATGTAGCATTCTATGTTTAAGGCTGCTGGGGTTCAACATGAACCAGCAGTGTTCTCTCATTCCTAAAACATTAATGAAATTTCAATCTACACTAATAAGCATAGAGTGGACTTGATGTTTTCTGTCCTGACAAGATCACACTCTCATTGTCGCAAGGTCATCTTTTTACAGCTCTTTAATTAGCTCACTATCACAGTGGCTCTTCAAAACCTTCTCATCCCTCTTCGGATCTCCTGTGGCTCTCCTTGCCTCATTTTTCCCTGAAAATATTGAGGCCATTCACTTAGAGTTCTCTTTTTTCCTCTCACCTCACCCAGATGCCTCCTACAACTATCCCCTCCCTCCTCCCTGTCTCATGTTGCCAAGGCCAACTCCTCTATGCACACAAGCCATCTCATTCCATTCTGTCATCTCCAGCAAGTTGCTCCCTCTATCATTCCCCACTCCCACTTACCTTCGATCTCTTCTGTCTACTCAGTGCTTCTTTTTTTTTTTTTGCCTAGAAACATACCATGCCAACCCTATCCTGTCCTCCAAAAGCCCTCAGTCAATCTGTCCATCTTCGCTAGGTTTTGTCCCATATTTTCTCTTCCCTTTTGCGGCTAAACTCCTCAAGAGCGTCTTCTATGATCAGTGTCTTCTCTTCCTCTCCCTTCCCTCTTATTCTTGTCTTAACTCTCCACACTCTGGCTTCCAGTCTCATCATGCTACTGAAATTTTCTGTCCAAAGTTAAGAGCATCACTTAATTGCTTAACCTAGTCGCCTTTTCTCATTCCTTTTGACATCTTTGTAGCCATCGGCACTGTCAGTTGGCCTCTTCTCCTGGATCCTTTCTTTTCTCTCGGTTTCTGTCATGCTGCTTTATCGTGGTGCTCCTCCTACCTGCCTGAATGCTCCTTTTCAGTTTCTTTTCCTGGATCTTCATCCAGGTCACATCCACTAAAAGTGGGCATTCTGGAGGGCTCTGTCCTGGGCCTTCTTCTGCTTCTGTACTATTTCACTTGGTGATCTTATTAGCTTCCATGGATTCAGTTATCTCTGTACTTAGGATTTGCAGACCTGCTTATCTAGCCCTAACCTCTCAATTATTTGTGGCTTTAAACAAACACCCACATCCGGTAGGTCATGTATAGATGCACTGTATATAAAGCTGAATTTAAAAGGACTTCCCTACTGGGATTAGCTACTTCATTCTGGAGTGTCATGCCTATCCTGCTCATGAGATCACTGGTTCACTTGTCCCATATTCAAGTTGCTTACTGTACACTTCTTAATAAACTGTGAAGCTACACTTTAGCAGGGATGACTGCATTAGACAAGTCTTGTGAATAGTACATATTGTCATGGAAATGCTGTTGCTCAGAAGTCTTGAATGGCAGGTTCTCTGATCAGGCTCTCTCTTTTGATGTGTTTCTTAGTATACGAAGTTGCTGTGACTGAGGCAGTAAAGTATATTTGACTTTTAAATAAAAGTGTTTTACTTTCGATTTCTACCAAGACAGATGGATTTAAAAGATGATTTTAAAAATAAAATATTTTCCACTGTTGTTAAAAAAAAGTCCAGGCTAGACATGAGTCCAGACCCACATCACCAATTGCCTATTGGACATCTAGAACTAGATGTCCCATAAAACTCAACTCAGAATGTCCCAAATCGAACTCATTGCCTTTCCCCAGTACCCTCTCCACTTCCAAATGTCCCTAGTACTATTGAGGGAACCACAATCCTCCCAGTCCTGGAGGCTCACAAACTAGACATCTTCCTTGATTCTTCACTCTTTCTCATCCTTATTTTCATTTCAATTCAATAAACATTTATTAAGTGTCTACTATGTGCCAGGCACTCTGCTAAACCCTAGAGATACAGAAAGAGGCAAAAGAAAGTTCCTGCCTTCATGGAGCTTACAGTCCAATGGGGGAGACAACATGCAAACAAATATATACACACAAGGTATATACAGTGTAACTAGGAAATAATTAACAGAGGCAGGCACTGGAATTAGGAGGGGCTGGGAAAGGCTTCCTGTGGAAGGTGAGATTTTAGTTGGGACTTAAAGGAAACCAAGAAGGTCAGTAGTATGAGCAGAGGAAGGAGAGCATTCCTGGCATGGGAGATAGCCAGAGAGAATGCCCAGAGCTGAGAGATGGAGTGTCTTGTTTGTGGGACAGCCAGAAGGCCAGTGTCACTGGATCAGAGGGCAGGCTGGGGAATAAGGTGTAAAAAGACCAGAAAGGTGGGAGAGCGCAGATTATAAGGGGCTTTGAATACCAAACGGAGGATTTTGTATTTGCTCCTGGAGCCACTGGAGTTCCCCCCTGCCCTACTTCATTTATTTATTTATTTATTTTTAGCTTTCAGCATTCACTTTCATAAGATTTTGAGTTCTAAATTTTTCCCCCTCCCCAAGATGGCATCCAGTCTGATATAGGTTATATATGTACAATCATATTAAACATATTTGCACATTT
Source organism: Trichosurus vulpecula (assembly GCF_011100635.1). Lineage (NCBI taxonomy): Eukaryota > Metazoa > Chordata > Mammalia > Diprotodontia > Phalangeridae > Trichosurus > Trichosurus vulpecula. Next base: position 27,874,955 of record NC_050573.1, on the reverse strand, counting down.
GTCATGTTGTGAAAGAAGAGTCAGAACAAAAGGGAAACCAGAAGAAAGAAAAAAAGAAAGAGAAAATAGTAAGCTTCTATCTGCATTCAGACTCCATAGTTCTTTCTCTGGATGTGGATCGCATTTTCCATCATGAGTCTTTTGGAATTGTCTTGGATCGTTGTATGACTGAGAAGAGCCAAGTCTATCAAAGTTGATCATCTCACAGTGTTGCTGTTACTGTGTACAATGTTTTCCTGGTTCTGTTCATTTTATATCAGTTCACATGAGTCTTTTCAGGTTATTCTGAAATCTGCCTGCTCGTCATTTCTTATGGAACAATAGTATTCCATTACATTCATATGCCACAACTTGTTCAGCCATCTCCCTATTGATGGATATCCCTTCAATTTCCAATTCTTTGCCACCACAAAAAGAGCTACTATAAATACGTTTGTATACTTGGGTTCTTTTCCCTTTTTTATGGTGTCTTTGGGATACAAACCTAGAAGTGATATTGCTGGGTCAAAGAGTATGCACAGTTTTATAACCTTTTGGGTATAGTTCCAAATTGCTCTCCAGAGTGGTTGGATCAATTCACAACTCCACCAACAATGGCCCCATATCTCCAACATTTATCATTTTCCTATTTTGTCATATTAGCCAATCTGGTAGGTGTGAGGTGGCACCTCAGAGTTGTTTTAATTTGCATTTCTGCAATCAGTGCCACTGTGTCTCTGTGGGTCGGGGGTGGGGTGGGAGGGAGAAAGGGGTTACATGATCTGACTTGCACTTTAGGAAAATCACTTTAGTGGCTGAATGGAGAATGGGCTGGGGGGAGACACTAGAGGCAGGCCGACCTGCCAGCAGCTATTGCAGTAGTCTGGGGGTGAGGGATGAGGGCCTGCACGTGGGGATGGGGAGGGGGTTGGTGGCAGTGTCAGAGGAGAGAAGGGGGAGTATTAGAGAGACATTGCAGATGTGGAATCAGGCAAAGTGGGACTTTTTGTTGTCTTTTGTTTTGGAGTGCTTCTCAGCACTGAGGCAATCAAGAGCCTTTGAGTCTAGCCTTTGTTTGAATCAAGAGTCATTGATTGGAAACAATATATATGATGTGGTGCTAGTCATGATTAGAAGTCTTTCCCTTTTGCTAAGTAGATGCTAAGCCTCAGGCCTACACCCTTTTGCTAAACAAACGTTAAGCCCCAGGGCCCTAAGCAGGATATATATACTCTGAGGTTAGCATTTTGCTTTGGGGGCTTACTCACTGGAAGAGTGTTGTGTGATTTGACTAAAGGAGATTCTGGGTAGCTGCTAAGGAGCCCTCCAGCTTTGAAAATGCAGATGTTGGTGCTTTTCCCTCTGGTAACTATGTATGTATATATTGCTATGGACAGAGTGTTAGAACCCCTGTCTGCTGATTTGTGTTATTTGCTCTGTTTTTACAGGGTGTTCCTAAAGCTGGACACATAGGTAAAAATGCGTATTTTCAAGAAATGAAATTTTCAACAACATTTTATTTAATCGGAATATTAACATATAACATCTTCAAAATGATTTCCATCATTTGTGATGCAAAGGTTGATGCTCTTTGCAAGATTCATGTGAACTCGATGCAATAACTCCACATTGCTGTCAATTTTAGCACATTCACTCTTTATGCATTCAATCAAGTGTGTTGTATCTGTGATTTTCATTGAGTACACCTTCTCCTTTAGAATACCCCTGAAAAAGAAGTCGAGGGGGCTAAGGTCTGTTAATGTTCCAAATATTTCAAAATATACATTTTTGCCTATGTGTCCAGATTTTAGGGATGCCCTGTATAATTTCTGCTTGTAATTTCTGTTTGCGTTTTCTCTGAAGTTCAGGGTGCTGACTTTTCCCCCTGAACGAAGTGAATGATATATGTATGTTTAATTAAACTGAGATTGTGAACCCCTTAAAGTTGCTTTTATTAGGAAAGTAGATCAAAGATCCTATGCTAGCAGCCCTCCAGTGTGCTGGTGTTATTGGCCTTACACAACCACAGTAGCTGCAAGCAGCATTGTCGTTATAAGATCTGACCATATCACCTCTTGTTCAACAAGCTCCAGTCTCCACCCTAGCTCCCTTCTTCCTTCCCATTCTTCTTCTACCTTGCTCCCCTCCATGTACCATAAGACCCAGTAATACCAGCCTCTGTGCTATTCCTTAAATATGACGCTCCCGTCTTCTGTCCTTGGCCATTTTCACTGGCCATCCCCCATGCCTGGAATGATTTCCTTCCTGATCTCTGCCTCTTGGCTTCCAGCCGAGTCTCAGCTAAAACCTCACCTTCCTTGAGGAGCTTTTCCTAGCCCCCTTAATGCTAGTGCCTTTTCTCTTGATTATAGCCAGTTCATCCTGTGTGTATCCTATTCTACATAGTAGTTTGCATGTTGTTTCACCCATTAGATTGTGAGCTCCTTGAGGACAGGGACTGGCTTTTGCCCCTTTTTGTATCTCCTGTGCTTAGCATAGCGCCTGACACTTGGAAAATGCTTATTGATTGACTGACATCATATGAGAACAGTAGAGGGAATGTTGAAGGCTGTTTAGTCTGAGAAGAGGTAACATCTTTGAAAGGCTCCTCTCTGGAAGAGAGAACAGGCTGACTTTGGTGCTTCAGGATGCCATTCAGAAGTAGGACTGATGTCAGGAAGGTACAGGGTAGAGAGTTCAGCTCTGTATAAGGCAGAACTTTGTAACAACCAAAGCTGCTTGTCATGGGCCATGCTTCCTCAGAGACACCTGTCACTTGCAGCATTCTAGAAGAGTTTGGACGATTGTTTGTCCAGAATGCTTTAGGGGGGATGGCCCGCATTGACTGGAAGTTTAAATTAGATGACCAAAGTCCCTTCAAATGCCAGCGAGGCACAGCATTACTTTTAGTCATTTTATGCAGAGATTGTTAAGATTACAAGAATAGCATCCTTCTTTTAGTTAAGATAAGACAATCTTTTGTTCTACACTCTAGTAACATTTGGAGAGAAAGGTAATTGTCTTATTCCATAAGATTCTTTTTAAAAAATTCATGCTTTGCTCAGACATCAAAAATGAACTTTTTCATGAGCACAGCAGATCACAAAAAGAGGGTTCTTTACAAAGCTGTGAATCTCCATTTCATACTGTTTGGGTTTTTTTAACCTGAATTTTTTCTACACGTATTCTGCATGTTACTTTCAAAACTGTTCTTGTGCTGCTACTTATTAAAAAGAGCCAGCAAGTCTCAGTTCTCAATGTACCTTTGTTACTAACTAGCAGTATATATTTGGACAACTTCCTAACTAACTTCTTTGGGCCTCATTTTCCTAATCTGTAAAATGAGAAGATGAGAGGATTTCTAAAGGCTTTACCATTTCTAGCATTCTGTCTTGCTTCTCTCTTGCCTTCTGTGAATTTAAAAATGTCATCATGGCCTTGTTACTATAAGGTTTTGTAACTGTATCTGACAACCCCCTTCTATGAGAAAAAGAACTTTAACAGAAAATTCAAAGTCCTAGCTGCATTTTGAACTGTCCTTCTGGGAACAAAGATTTAGCACAGTTGGGGAAATTTCTGTTTACTTAATCAGTGGATTTTAGGTGCATCAGTGAGAAAACTGGCCTTGACCCTGCCTACAGAAATATCTGACTTGCTGTCTAGTTAGCACTTTGGTTGGTTAGAGGCCAGGCCTCATCTGTGAGCTTCTGAGCACCCAAATTGGGTAATGTTAAGGAGAGTTGGAGCAGATCTCCTTTGATTTGAGAAGAGTAGGTGCTTTCTGAGAGGTCATTATGGAGAGAGTGGAGGAGCAGGAAGATTTTTGGAGGTAGTTGCTCCTAGAATCAGGCAGGACTCTTTTCTATGTTCATAACCAGAGACAAGAAATAGAGTGAGACACACCGGGCCTGTCTCGCTTTGTGAGTCTCAAAAAGCAACCCCTCCCCCCATTTGCTGCCTCATAGTTTAAAGTGTGTTGAAAACAGATGACATCATGAGTTCAGAAAGGTCAAATTATAAAACCTGATCTGTAGGTCTAGTTACAAGTTGACATAAAGTGTATTCACTTGACTGCCACCTAGTGAAGGAAAGCATCTCAGGTGAAACCTGGAGCAGAAACTTGAGCCTTGTGCTCATCGGAGACCCCGTGCCAGCTCGGCCTCACCATTAAGCTATTAGCTTACCAAAAAGCTTTTATCAGATGCCCAAGAGTACGGTGGTATTTGGCAATAAATTCCCTCCTCACTGGTGCTTAAGATTCATAAGTCTGAAGCATTTCAGCTCCAGTAACAAAGCACTATTTTCTGTTTATATTTGAGGGCCTCCTTTTCTTTTGGTTTAAAAAAAAATTAGCAAAATAATTTTTTTTTAACAAAATGTTTTCTATGCATTACTCATAATTGTACTCTCTTCTCTATTTTCATCTCTATTTTCTTTTTAAAAATTTAAAAATTTAGATCTAACTTTTAGCCAACAATTTCCGCTCTTCCTGGAAAGCACACTTAATATATCCTTGCTTCCTTGCAGTACCTCTAGGTGGGAAAATTCCTTGCCTTCCCCCTTTCTTCTAATCATCTCATGCTTCAAAAGAATGATTATTTTTCTCTTTAAAATTTGTACTGCATTTTGTCTTACTGTTTATTTTTTTATACTGTACCTTTAATTTACATTCTTAAATCTCCCCAGTGAAGCTGTGATCCTCTAGCTACCACCAGGTAAACCCTTATGGGCCCAGCAGCCATAGTTGTATGAGTTCAGGTTGACTTCTTCATTGAATGGGCTGCGTGTGTCTCTCCAAATGCTGTGGACGCCAAAGTAGAGAGCATTTCTAGTGTTCTGTTCAGCATCAGACATCTAGCTTACGTGTACTTGAATTTAAATGTCTGCTTCTCTAATTGATTCTGTTTGCCCAGAACAAGGACTTTATCACTGTCTATAATTAGGGTTTGTTAGATGGAAGTTCTTTACTCAAACATAGACATGAGTCAAAGATAACTTCCTATGTTACCTCATTTCTAGCTATTTCATTCCCCATATTTCCTCTAGTAGATGGGGAAGTAGACTTATTTTATGATTGAACAATCTTTTATATTGACCGAATTCTTTGACATATTTTTTGCTTTATGTTTCAACATGAAGCATTTCTCCTTGGATTTCAAAATTTTCTACATATGAGAAATGAATTTTTGGTTGGTTTGGTTGGTATTTCCTTTTTTCTGGCTAAGTTAGATGTTATTTCTGAAATCTTCCACTAAGCTGTCCTCTGGTGTCTCAGCATGGCATAGAATTGGCCTGAGAATGTTGAAGGTTACGCCAACAGAGCCCAGCCTTTAGCAGGTGCTACCAAGATGCAAAATGATACCTGTTGTCTTAGGACTGGTCTAGCTAAGCTCAAAGAGGCTCTTACCAAGCTGGCCTCAGCCTGGCAAATGTGTTGGTCATAGCAGCTCTCAAAGACAATCAGATAAGTTGTAAAAGGGTTGCTAGAGTATGAGGACTGTTTGCCAAAGGAGGCAATTCACTGCCAAAATCACAGCTCCTTAGAGTATTGAACTGTTTAGGGCATACTTGGAGTCCCTAGAGAGTAAATCCAGATTAGTGATGATATGTTTCCTTATGCACATGCAGTGTTGTTCATGTTAATGCTGTGGACATCCTCTCAATTTTTTAGATTCCGTTTTCTTGAAAATCCGGCTTTATCCTTTGCTTTTGTGTGACTGTAGATCATATTAAAATTGCCCTTTTGTGACATGGAGGTAAACCTGTCTTCGAAGAAGCTGTGACAGTAGTGTAGGAGATCTGGCAGGAGGTACCAAGCCAGACATGCTTTGAGAATGGGCCTGGGAGGATCAGCCTGACTACATTGTGAGAGATTCATCACCAGTTGGGTGGCAAAGTGATGACTTTTTCAGTCAGAGCAACGTGCAGAAAGATCATCTAAGGTAGAGTGACAGCCGTCTCGGTCAGTCTTTGTGGGAGAGTCACAGTGGTAAGATCACAAATTGTTGGTCATGGAAGTGAGTCGTAGTTATTCCAATGACTTTAGCCACTGTCCTATGATGAATTTAAAATTATTCAATTCAGTTAGTCATTCAATTCAGTTTGGAAGGAAAGCTATGGAAGATCTGAACAGCGTGCTAAAAAGCAGAGATACAGCCTTGTTGACAAAGGTCCGTATAGTCAAAGCTGTAGTTTTTCCAGTAGCAATGTGTGGCTGTAAAGAGTTGGACTAGAAGGAAAGCCGAGTGCTGCAGAATCAACACTTTTGAATTGTGGTTCTGGAGAAGACTTTGAAGAGTCCCTTGGACAGCAAGGAGATCAAATCAGAACTTAATAGAATAGAATCAAATAGAACTTCCAGGCTGTTCACTGGAAGGTCAGATACTGAAGCTGAAGCTTAAATACTTTGGCCACATTAGAAAACAGGACTCATTGGAAACGACACTGATGTTGGGATAGATTGAAGACAAAATGAAAAAGGTTACAGCAGAGGATGAGGTGGTTAGGTGGTATCCTGGAAACAATGAATGTAAACTTGGACAGACTTTGAGAGATAGTGAAGGATGGAAGGGCCTGGTGTGCTATGGTCCACGGGTCACAGAGTTACACATGACTGGATCACTGAACACTGTGCTAGGTACTGTGGGAGATAGAAAAATTAATGACATGTCTTGCTTTCATGAAGCTTATGATCTAGTCAAGAGATAGGACACACAAATCACTGTAATTTAAATATAACATAAGTGTCTAAGAAAGGAGTAATCAATTACCACTATCCTCCTTTTAGCCTCTTTAAAATATTTCTGAATTTATTAATTTACCTCTGTTGTGAATTATCTTTCAACTTAGAAATATGACTGAGGTAAGATATTGATAATGTCATAGAAAGAGCATTAAGTTTATTATATCCATAATAAAAGATAGCCCAGCTATCTTTAATAAATACTTGTGAACTCATGCCTGCCTTTATCCATCTCCTGTTCTCCCAGGAGCAATGGAAGGAGCCACAGATTCAATAACTGTGTGTGTAATCATCACTGACTTGGACCGTATTGATCGTGATTAACCAAGATGTATAGAAAATAGTTTGAAGTGTTCTGTGCATGCAGTCTCTTTGAGGGGCCATTAAAAAGTTCATTATTTTCCAATTGATGCCTTGTGAGCTCTGCTTAATGGTGGTAGCAGTATTGTACTACAAAATCTTTATTTTGGAATGAAGTTAATTTTTGTTTATTGTATAATATCATTTTATTAAAACAATATTCCAATTTGTGTTGATTTGCTGTCTTCAATGTTGTACAAAGAAAGTACCTATTGAAGAGTGACAGTTCCTTTAAATTTCTACATGCTAGAGATAGGAAACTTCAAAACAAGAGGCCTGGTCTGCCTAGTGTCTGCATAACCCTTACTCTTTATACAACTCCTTGTATTGAGGCAGATAAACACCCTTCCTCTGTCTCTGCTCCCAACAAATACCACTGGTCTTATCTTTGCTGCTCTCATAGCCTGGAAATTCAGTGATTCCTAAAAGTATTTGGCTTCAGACTCACAACTCCCGATAATTTCTTGTTGCCCATTTTAAAGCATGGATGTAACAGTGCTGGCATGCCACAGTACACCCACTTGGGTGGATGCCATCCAGTAGGGACAAGCTTGCAGGGTTGGCTTCATTACCCCCCCCCTCAACCTCATGTACATTTCCTTGGTGACACCATTTATTTTCATTCTGTTTCAGAGTTCCTTGTTCCAGAGTTATTTGTAACGGGTTGTTGCCTGCTCGTGTACATACATCAGTTCCTTGAAGAGTAGTTTTCCATGACTCAAAAGTCATACAACAACACTGGTAGAATATCTGTATTAAGAAGAAGGGCCTTGGATTCTGGGAGAATTTCAGGATCACAAAGGCAGCATTGAAATTTCCTGAGGGCAATACAACCTGTACACACACACACACACACACGCGTGCACGCACGCACGCACACACACATGCACGCTCTCTCTCGCTCTCTCTCTTGCTCTCTCTTGCTCTCTCTGTCTCTCTCACTCTCACTCACTCACGCTGTTCTCCAAGCCTGGAATGCTCTCCTTCCTCCTGCCACCCGGCCTCTCTGGCTTCCTTTAAGTCCCAACTAAAATCCTGCCTTCTACAGGAAGCCTTTCTAGATTCCACTTAGTTTTGATGCCCACCTTTTGTTGTCTCCACTTTATCTTACCTGTATCTTGATTGTGTGTAGATATTTGCACCGTCATCTCCCTGTTAGACTGAGCTCCCCAAGGGCCTTTCTTTGTTACCCCAGAGCTTAGCATAGTGCCTGGCACACAGTAGGTGCTTGATAAATGTTTATTGACTGAATTTAGTTATTTTGCATATGTTTTATATTTCTTCATCTGTGTGTATATTGTTTGGCCTTAGAAGAATGTGAGCTCCTTTAGGCATAGACTTTTCATTTTTGTCTTTGTGTCCCTGGTGCCTCACACAGTGCCTGGCATACAGACATTTATAATAGTAGGTAATATTCACACAGCACTTTAAAGGTTACAGAGCACTTTGCATGTGTTGTCTTATTTGATCCTTGGAATAGTCTGTGAGGTAGGTGCCATTTTTATCCCCATTTTACAGATGAAAAAACTGAAACATTGAGAGTTTAAGGGATTTGCCCAGGGTCACACGGCTAGTTGAGTGGACAGGGGAGTTGAGGCAGGTCTTCCTTACTGTCCACTGTGCCTCCTCAATGCCCCAGTAGTAGAAATGCTTCTTGAATTGACTTAAGTTGTTTCATATCCTTGCACATTTTGCCGTCTTCTGTGGTAGAGATAGGTCTTACCCTCCATCGTGTCCTCTCTTTGTCACCAGAGAGGATGATGCTGATAGTGAAGGAACATGATTGACATTGGTGACCTGGAGTCAGATGTCCTTCCCCCCTGTCACCCCTCAGCCAGACCCTGACAGCTGGTTTTTGTACTTTCTTCCCTTTTAGTCCTTGCTTGATGCTTCAATCTCTGAGGGTGTTCACAGGCCATCTGAATGAGAATGCTTTCTGGAGGCATTGTTTATTGGAAGGCACAGCCTTTGGCCAAACCTCAGGCCTGGCCACTGACGTGTCCCCTTTGCCTTGGCGGAGGCAGTGACTATCATGCTTACTGTGTCTATTGGGCTTCAAGGTTAACCACAACATCTCCTCCAAACCTCTCACTGTGAGTGAGCTAAGTATTCTAGTTCATATTGTCCCTGTTTTCCAAGCAAATAAACCCCCAGAGGGGTCACAACTATGCCCGTGGGCACATAGCTAGGAAGCATCCACTGTGAGCCCAGGCCCTTTTGGGTCTGGGGCCTGAACTTCCCATTGCCCTCTACTTTTCTGATGCTTAGCAAGGAAAATATGCTTTTACCTAGAAATAGGCCAGGCACTATGTGGGCAGTGCTGCCCATGAGAAGGAAGATTAGCTTTTGCCTTACAACTCCATCTTTCTTTTTTGGTTTTTCTTCTGTTCTCATGTGAGATAAGTATCTCATTGTTTATTTGGAGACTCACTACTTAGTCATAGCTCCCAAAGGTTTGGGGTTGGCTCAGAGGTGATGTGCTGTAAGAGGTCCATACCTGCCCTCTCCCTGCCCTTTTAACTGAAAATCAGGCATACTCTTCCAAAACCTGCCTCTGTAGAGTTAAACAGCCTCAATGCACACTAAGAAAATTGTGAAGAGCAGTAAGATCCCTGATTTGTGCCATAGAATGGGACACTTAGCTATTGGTTTGGAAAAAGGCTTGCTCCCTAGTTTTGTCTTCCATGAATTCATGTCAGCTTATGTATTAGTTGCAGTTGTACTTTGCACCAACACCAATTAGCCAGCCATCAACACTGAGGTCCAAAGGCTTTCTGACAATGCCACTTCATAGTAGTGTCTTAATTGGTTGAGTGGAATTGTCATTAGGCAATGATAAAGACATCTGGAGCTCTGCAGAGAGCAGCCTTTGCTCCTCCCTCCATTCACCATTTAGACTGTCTTCTCCTGGCCAATATAGCTCAGTCTTTTTAGATTCCACTTAGGTTTTTGTTCTGCCCTCCTCCCCACCTCCCCGCCATGTTTTACATCTGTGAAACTGTCTGCTTTTTTTTTTTTTAACCACCAGTTCATTAGAGCTAAGCCAGTCTCCCACATGTGTCAGGTTGCTGTGCCAACTGAAATGGGGCATTTATTGCCCCACCCTGTTCCCATCAACATAAGAGACCTGGAGACTTTAGTACTCACCTCCTGAGTTATTCTGCAGCAAAACTGTTCTATCATTAGCTTCCACTTCAGCCACAGCAAGTGGAGATCATTTAAGCAGATGTTTACCAAAAAGGCTCATGCTTATCCCAACAAAATCATTGAACTTATTTGTTCCCAACTGATAGTATCCTTTATATAATGAAACATTCAAGTAACAAACGTTTTTCTAGATGGTTAGCTCTTGATTTCTTTTGGGGGCTGATCAATCAGCTTATGGGTTATTGTCTTCCATTGTCTTTCTCTGTTCTTTGCCTTTGGGATGTTGCACTGATCGTTAGCGTAGCTGCTATGGAGCTAAAAGATAATGAGCTCGGTTGTGGACATTTGAGTTTGAGATGTCTATGGGACACCTAGTTTCAGTTGGTGATTGTGGGACTGAACTTGAAGGGAGAAACTGGGGTTGGGTATATTGATTTGGGAGTTGTTGTCAACATAGACATGATAGGGTCACCAAGGGTCTGAGAGAAGAAAAGAGGATCCAGGGCAGAGACTTGTGGAACACCTGCAGTTAAGGATCTAATATGGATGGTGAGGCAGCAAAGGACGATGGGGACTGGTCAGATAGCAGGGAGGAGAACCAGGAGAGAAGAGAGTCTTGAAAATCCAGAGAGGAAAAGGTATTATTTAGGAGTTGGAGCATGCTCAGCACAGAGGTCAAGAAGGGTGAGGGCGGACAAAAAACCAAATTGGACAATTTAAACACTGCCACAGAAACACATACATGCAAATGTATAGGCCTGCCTGCATACATACATGCGCATGTGTGTATATGTATTATATATGCACATATGAAGTATGGTCACACCCTAAATTCAGTGTACCACTTCATGTCTGGTATTAGATGTATCAATCTGGCAGCGATTAGCACAGCTCCATGCATTATTATTTTTAATGACTATTAAGGGAGTTATAATAAAACAAAAAATATAATATAATAAAAGTTAGGGAGGATGATGTTGAGCTGCAACCTGGAAAGAATGGCGAGCCAAGGCTTGTGGTTTGGCTCCTTGATCCCTAGTTCTGCTTGTACCACCACATGCACATGAATGTTTCTGTGTCCTGTAGAATGAATGAACAACAGAAGTACATTAATCCTGTTTTAGAAGAAATCTGCCTCGCTCTCCTCTCGACTGTACACATTATCAATGCACGCCTGAAGTCACTCCTGCAGGTACGAGTGAGGAATTCTCTGATTGCTGTGAGCCTATGATAGTACATTCTCTGGCCCTCTTGGGGGACTTAGACTGTGTGTTTAGGATAATGAGATTCTAGAGTTGGAAGAAATCTTCTAGTTTAGCTTCCTGGTCTTACAGATGAGGAAACTGAAGCACAAGGTCTAAGGTCACTTCCTCTCAGCTGACTTCATTTTATAACATAAGAGGTTGCAAGTGTAAACCAGTCACATATTCAGCAACTATTTCCTTGGAAGCTGCTATGCAGCTTAGGCTTCTGGGGTCAGTGCTACCATAGAGTCTGGGGAAGTTAATGGACTTTCACATATAGTGGAGGATAGAGAGTCCCACAGTCTCACTTTTACTGACTCATGTTTAGGCCTGGGCTAATAGTTGGCACTTGTCCCATATCCAACATTTGCAGGTAGTTTTACTGGTTGGGCAGTTCTGTGGCACTAGTCTTCCTCCTAGTTCCCCTGAACCATTCTAAGGAGTTATAAAAGCTCAACATTTTAAACCAAACAGTAGCGGAACTGTGGAACCATAGAGCTTCCTTAAGAAAGATTTCCTTCTGAAAGTGCCATAATAATGCTACCTCCAACCAGTTCCAGTCTAGGCTGGTCAATAAACTTCTGGCTGAAAAACCTTGTAAGCAGATGACCCTGGAGGAGCTGGTGATATGCATGTAAGTGGTTGTGAGAGAAGTTTGAAACCACCAGTGTGACTTGAATGAAAGTCTTGCTCCTTGAGGTAATTGTAGCAGGATTATTCCCATCATTTGTGTTTGTTCTGTTCACAATTAACAGTACAACTTAAATTTTAAAAGAATTAAGGTAGTGGAAAACAATACAAATAAAATTGGAACAAACATTTAATGTTTTAAGGATTAAACACTTAATATTCAAGGATTATTACATTGCTACCTGTTACATATGCTTCAAGATAAACTCAAAATGTGAAATTCTGACGTTGTGTTTTCATCATTTTCTGTTTCAGTGCTTTTAGTGCATATTGTACTTTTACCACGTATTATTACTGCCTTTAGAATGTGCAACCAACCACATTCTAGATTCTTTCCAGAAAGAAAAATCAGTCAATAAAATTTATTACACACTTTCTATGTGCTAGGCATTGTGCTACACATTGGTACCTTCCCTCAACAAGTCCACAGGCTAATGGGGAGACAACGTTCAAACAACAGTATAAACAACAAGTTGTATATAGGATAAATTAGAAATAATCAATGAAGAGAAGGCTCTAGAGTCCAGAGGGATCAGAAAAAGCTTTCTGTAGAAGGTAGAACTTGGAAAGTTGGGAAAGCCGGGGGGGCAGAAAGATCAGTCACTGGTGGACAGCTAGAGAAAATGCCCAGAGTTAGGATGTGGTAAAGAAGCCAGTGTCACTGAATCTCAGAGTATGGGGCAGAGTGGAGCGGGGCGGGGTTCAGGCTGCTCTAAGTTTTGGATTCCTACAGGTAGGAACTACAGGTAGTACAGTAGCAACTTAGGCCTAGATGACAATCAGAAGCCCTGAGCTGTGCTGAAAAGTCCCCACCCCCATTCATCCCACTCAACTTACAGAAAGGCTGAGATCCAGATTCCATGAGAGGGCTTCACCATCCCACTCATAACCAACAAAAGTTTAGTATTTCATCATGGAGATGACAGGGGGTCACTGGAGTTTATTGAGTTGGAGGAGGGGGCAATAGTTAGACCCGCACTTTAGGAAAATTAATTTGATAGCTGAGTGAAGGATGGACCGGAGTGAGAAAAGACTTGTGGTGAGGAGACCAACCAGCAGCTATTCCAGGGGTCTAGGCATGAAGTGATGAGGGCCTGAACCAGATTGGTGGCATTGTCTGAGGAAAGAAGGAGGCATATTCAAGAGTAATAATGAAAAGTTGGCTGTGGGAGAGAGAGCTAAAAGGTGAGGTAATGATAATGTTTGTGTTCATGTTCAAGTATGCTTTAGGTAAAATGGAAAGGGAGAGTTTAAAACTGGAAAACAAGAAATAAGAGTGAGGGAAAGGAAAGGAAGAATAAATTTATGATGAGTAAGGACTTTGAGTAGGGACACTACAGGTTATTCTAATTTCTACCATTCTTTCATTTCATATCCCTGAGGGTCTTCCCCTCCCAGCTTGATTTTTTTTCTTGTTCTAATTAAAGGGCCATCCCTTGACTCACTTCTCAAAGAGGCCTATTCACCAAATGGGCATCACCTCACTCAGAGTGAGAACCTGAAAAGGCCTTAGCTTGAAAGGGCCAGGGATTGCATCCTGAGTTACCTCCAGTCATCCCTGATGAATATCTGGTCACTGGATCCAGATTGCTCTGGAGGAGAAAGTGAGGCTGGTGACCTTGCACAGCCCTCCCTCCCTCAAATCAAAGTCAACTGCAAGTCATGTCGTCATTTCCCTGATGCCATGGACCCCTTTGAGAATGAAGGACAAACAGAAGGATTTCTTTTAGGCTCCAGATATATGGAGATAAACTTATTTCCAAATTTCATGTAATATATAATCAAAATGCATATGTGTTGCTTTAAAAGTTAATAAAAGATTAATTACCAGGGTAATCACCAGATAATAATACTTACCACATAATAATAATTATCTTATTTGATAATACAATAAAAAATAATAAAATCCCCCTTTCTTCATTTGAGTTTGGTTTACTTAAAAACATCTCAACAACTCTTAAACATTTTATTGACATTTTTTGCTTTTATCTCCATCTCTCGCTACCCCCGTTGAAGCCTCCCTTCTAACAAAGAACTGTGAAAGTCAACAGACCTGGTGACCATGACTGACAGCAGATATGACTTCTTGCATCTGCTCTCCAACTCTCCATCACAAGAAGGGAGATGTAGCTCATCTTCTGTTTTACAGGACCAAGTTTGGGCCAGAGCAGTTGTTCAGAGTTCAACTTGCTTAAAGTGTTTGCCTTGTTGTAGTCCTGGCATTTAGTGGTGTCGTGGGCCTGTGTCACTCCACATTAGTTCATATAAGCCCTCCCATGTTGATTTGAGTTTCTTAAGTTGACACGTTTCCTCTGGGCTTTTTCCCTGTCTGTCCCCCAAGTCTGGAGCTCTCTCTCCTCCTCTCCAGCTACAGACATCTGTGGTGTCCTTTAGGTCCATCTAAAATCCCATCGTTTTTTGGAAGCCTTCTCTAACCTCTTTTAATTCTAGTGCCTTCCCTCTTTTAATTATTTCTTATTTATTCTGTTTGTAGCTTGCTTTGCATATATATTTTTTTGTACATTATCTCCCTCATTAGATTACAAGGTCCTTGAGGGCAGGCACAATCTTTTGCCTCCATTTGTATCCTCAGCGTTTAGCACAGAACCTAGCAAATATTAAGTACTTAATAGATGTTTATTGATTATGCAATATTTATTCCATTACATTCATATGGTGCAATTATTTTTAGCCATTCTCCAATCAGTGGGCATTTCCTTTATTTCTAGTCTTTGCTATCAAGAAAAGTGCTGCTGTGAATATTTTGTTATATACATAGGGACTCTGTCTTTGACCTCTTTGGGCCCTGTGGTGAGTAGTAGGACTGCTAGGTCAAGAGTATAAACAGTTTAGTGACTTTTCTTGTATAGTTTTAAATTATTTTCCAGAATAGTTGCACCAGTGACCAACAGTATGTTGATAGCCCTGTCTTCCCACAGCTTCTCCAACTTTGACAGTTTCTATCTTATCATCTTTGTCAATTTGATGGTATGGGATAACACCTAAGATTGTTTTAATTTGCGTATTTATCCTATCAGTGATTTAGAACACTTTTTCATATTGTGGTTGATAGTTTGTATTTCTTCTTTTGAAAACTGCTTATATATCTGTTGGGGAATGGCTCTTGTTTATATGTTTATGTCAGTTCCCCATATATTTTGGATATCAGATTTTTACCAGTTACTTGATGTAAATTTTTTTACCCACTGGACACTTTCCTCTATTCTGGCTTTATTGAATTTGTTCACAAAAAAAGCTTATTCATTTGGGGCAATTGAAATTGGCTAGTTTATCTTTTATGATTACCTCTATACTGTATTTTGTTAATTTTTACCCAAGTCATAGTTGTGAAAATTACTATTTTCTAATTTAAAAAAATTATCACTTTCTGGATGTAGGCTCATAAGTTAGAGTTGGAAGGCATCTTAGAGGTCATCTAGTCCAACCCCATTATTTTACAGATGAGTAAGTGGAATCCCAGCGAGGCCCAAGATACATAGTGGCAGATCCAGAATTTGCTGGTCATCTAGTCCAACACATCCCTGATGCAGGACTCTGCTGCCATTTCCTCAGCAAGAGGTCATACCACTTCTGCTTGGAGAAGAACCCCTCAAGTATGCAAGTTCTAGACCTCCTGACCTTGAGAACAGGCAGTGAACAAAATAGCATATTCTTTAGTTAGCTGGTCTTCCTTAGACACATACCAAGAATGAAGGGGAAGAACCTGGTGGGTTGAAATAAAACTAGCTGAGAAGCAAACATAACCATATGGAAGTTGGGTCAACAAATCAATTTCCTAAGCATTTAATGTACCCAGAACCAAGCTAATGATTGAGAATGCAAAGACAGGCAAAAAACCAGCTCCTGTCCTCAAGGAACTTACATTCTAATGGGGGAAACAACGTGTAAAAAACTGTGTGGATCCAAGGCGCATAGAGAATAGATGGAAGGCTGTCTGGTTAGAGAAGTCCTTGGCAGCTGGAGTGGGAGGAGGGGAGGAAAAGGCCTCGTGGGATGGGTGGGATTAGATCTGAGTCTTAGAAGAAGGCGAAACTGGACTGTGATGGCGGTGAGGACAAGTGCTGTGGTTTGTGTCGCTAAAGCCTCTTTGACTCCAAAACAAGCCATGTTCACCAGGGTAGTACACTTAAAGGAATAATTTGTACTATCTATAGACTAACTTGCCATTAAAACTTTGGATGAGCCTCTACTCTTAGGTCAGTTCAGTAATACGTATCTATACAAGAGGAGCCATAAAGACTTTTGACTATAAAAGATCACATTTATAGGTAGCGTAGTAGATAGAGCGCCAGGCCTAGAGTCAGGAAACCCAGAGTTCAAATCCAGCCTCAGACACTTAAAAGTTGTGTGACCCTGGGCAAGGCACTTAAGCTTTGTGTGCCTCAGTTTTTCATTTGTAAAAGGGGGTAATAATAGCACCTGTCTGCCTTGATTGTTGTGAGGACCAAATGAGATGATAATTTAAAACCTTAGCACAGTGCCTGGCACATAGTGAGCGCTATAGAAATGTTAGCTGTTATCATTTCATCATCTTCATTATTATTGATGATGAGGACGATTGTGCTGAGTCTGTACCCGAGTTCTGGCCTACCCAGCATTTAACACCATGCCTGGCACATAGTAGGTATGATAAGTGCTTGTTGAGACTTGACTTAAGACAGTCATGTGTTGAAATGGCAGCAGTAACATGAGTCCGAGAGTTCTCCTGCAGAAACTAAGTGAACAAAACTGGAGAGTGCCACACATTTCAGCAAGAGAGCTTTTCATGAGAAGGCAGCATCGTCTGGCTCCTAGAGGCAAGATTTAATTGTATCAGCAAATCAATTAGTCTTTAGGGACTTTAAGCAGTCAAATCTGATGCATGGATGAAGTATTAGAAAGCCTGTGCCTACAAAACCATTAGTTCTTAGTGTCTACACAGCATTTCTGTGTGTATGCATGTAAATACTGATGCTAAGAAAGATTTTCATTAATGTTTCTTTACTGTGAAGATATATAAAATATAGTTTGGTTATTTCAAACATTATAAAAGAAGAGGCCCTCCCCTTTGTTTGGATGACCATTTTTTGTGGATAATCTTGTCAGTTCTAGATGGTTCCTATTCTACTGTAGAATCATAGACTTAGTTTGTTCATTTGACGTTTTCTGCTTTGGGAATCACTCATTGAATTATCTTATTTGTGGGGAAGCAGTGAATTTGCCTTGACTATCTTATTCCTGTCGTGTTGTTTTAAGGTTCTTCTCTTTCCATTTTCTCTGCCATGGTGCCCTGTGAAACATTTTTGGAACAAAGAGTGCCCTTCTCTTCCAGATATACATCAGGGGATGTGCGGTTGTGGGACACCCGCACCTGGGACTACACAGCCCCCATCCTGGAACCAACGCATGGCGCTGCTGAGCCTGGATCTCAGCCACATGTCTCCTTTGTGAGGATAAACAACTCTCTGGCTGTAGCAGCTTATGAGGATGGTAAGTAACCACAACCCTCCTCCCTATTAAGAAAAAAAAAAGCTTTGCAAAAATTAAGCAGCTGTGGCTAGCTCCCCCCCCTTCCTGTAATCCTCTATATATACACACTTGCACACACACATGTTCACACACATACACATATATTTGCCTTTATGTGGAAAAGTTGGCCAATAACCCTAAATGCATTAGCAGGCATTGGAACATAGCACCCATTCAAACTGGTGTTTAATTCCTACTGGAACTGTTGCATTGGATTTGAGTGCCAGGCAAAAGTCTAGCCAATCCATCTTAAACGGAGAACTTGTTTGCTGTGAAATATTAAATATACTTTCGCCTACTTTACCCTAGGGAATCAGTTGGTCCAAAGGAAATGGTGTCTGGGTGATAGACACAAACTTTTTGAGATTATGGACACAGAAGGCTTTCCTCTGCTTAGCCTTTGCAGTGATGTGAAATCTTGTTTTCAGCCTTTCCAGGTTCTGATCTCCATTATATTCAGTGATTCTGCACAAGTCTGACTTCATTCACCTCATGGGGGACCATATACTATTTCACAATGTTGGTATTCAAGCTAGAACTCTGCCATGCTGCTGATTTCCAGGCAGTGCAGAGAACAATACTGTTAGCTGGCTCAGGGGATAAGACTGAAGACAGGCAACTAATGGGGAGCCTTGAACACACATGTTAGTTAAAAATAAAAATGAAAACCAGAGCTGAAATGATGAAAATATTTCCATTTCAAGGTTTTATCAGCATGAACTTTGTTCTTGTGGTTTGATGTTGGTACAAACCAATGATGGTCTGGCTTTTTTTTAAGCCTCATATAAGTAGCCCAGCTAAAGGGCTTCTGCTACTATCATTATTATTAATATTTCATAAATTCTTATTGAGACACTGCATAGAAGCTGTAGCTTTCAGTGGCAGCTTGTGTTCATATGCTATTTTCCAAATGATTCTTTTTCACATAATTTTATGCAAATGTTGTAGTGTTCAAAGTTTACTTTGGTGGTTCTAAAGCAGTTTGGGATGGCTCTTGTGTTCAGTAGTGTCCTCAGTGACACGTGACTGATTTATTTCAACTTTTCTCTCTGGTGATGCACAAGCCAGTGAAGTCTTCATTTTATATCTCTGGTTGAAATTGGCTTCATCAGCGTTTTGATTGCCCTTGCCACTGAAAGCATGGATACATTGCAGAATTATGAAGAGAATGTTTCCAAAGCTTGTGAAAAACTTTCCAGATTTATTTCTTTTTATCAAAATCGATTGAGTTTTCTCTTCTTTCTCTCTGCCTTTGCTCTTCACCTCTGAACTAGACTTAGAAGTTTGCTGAGCTAAACATCAGCTGCTCCATGCTCTTCCCCAGTGCTAATATGGAGTCATCCAGCTCAGATCATATTAACAAATTAACACGATGTTAATGTGACTAATGTATCAACAGGACAGCTAGACTTGGACAAAGGAAGTTTGAAGTAAGCACTTAAAATCAGATGTACATTTTATCTTGACTTTGTCTAAGACAGCTGAACGAAAATTCTTAAAAGAGGTAAAATGTGGCAGATAGGGAGATGACCTTGTAGGGGCTGCTCTTGAGATTTTGTCTCTGTGCCCTACAGGAAAGAAGAGTATCATGATAAAATGGATTATTGAACCTCAGCTAGATGCTTGTGCCAAAGGGAACCTTGCAATCATTGAGACCCAATTGAATATCTACATGCATTAACCACAGAGGAATCAGATTCAAAAGAGGAAGGGAGATGGAAATTGTACTGGGGAGAAAGTAAGTCACCCCCACCTCCTTTCCACTCTTGTTGCCCAGTAGGAACACTGTACACACACCTGGGGCGTTGAGATTTGGCAAGTCGATCCACAGTTGTGATTTTTGAATTCCAACCCACTGGCCTCATCTTTCTTCTGCCTTGTTTCCGATTGTCAGCACTGGCCATTCTCCAGTTTGATTTTACCACTAATTGTGTTGCACGTTACCGTACTGAAATGAATCAAATCAAAATGCTTTTCCTGGAGCATTAGATAAAGCAGGCGAAGGTTCTGAGTAATGAGCAGATGCTGCTAATGCAGGGACAGCAGAGACCTTGCCAGGACTCCATCTGCTCCACGCTCGCCTGACTTTGGCCTGGAGCCACCACTTTGGGGAATTGTAGTTTACTTGAAACCCCCTCCCTGTGCAAAGAGTTTGTCTTGAAAACTCATTCTTTGGTGGTGAGAGTGTGCATGTCTTAGGTGAAGAAAGGTCTCATTTTTTTATGGAGATGGAGGAGGGAACAATCCATCCCTTTTCATATTTACATGTTGATAGGGCAGACAATAGATCCTTTACCTGCTGCTATGGAGCAAATCCAAGTGACTTAGCACTTTCACAACTCTGCGGGTATTGTCTACTCTCTCTCAATCTCTCATTCTCTCTCAACTTTTCTCTATCTCTCTGTCTCTCTCTCACACACGCACACAAGCACAAACACATGCACGCATGAGCAGTTGTCAATAATGGTGCCTATTTGTGGCCTGAAATGTCAATTATTTCTGATTATCTGACGTTTTAACAATGGGTAGTGTCTTTGAGCTTCTCTTTGGTTGTGTCCAGCAGTACCATAAACATTTGGGATAAAATCTTAGCTTGAATGTTGTAGAGAATAGGTCCTCCAGAGACTTATTTTATAATCCTGTAGAAATGTCACAGTTTTGAAGAACGCTTTGGTCTTGCTAAAATGAGATCGTCATATAGGCTAACATTATAAGATATATGACTGGTAAAGTGAATATGTATTTTCAGAGTTCCTTGCAAAGGTACCTTTTCACTAAAGGGGGTTAGTCAGATTACATTTAATAGTGGAAATGGTTTTCCATAGAAACAAAGAACTTTAAAACTAAAAGAGACTTTACCGATCAATCATCTAATTTGTAATCCTCTCCTTTTATAGATATGTATATAGAGGCCCATAGAGGGGAATGACATGTCTCCAGTTGGACAGGGTCCATTTTTGCTCAACTTGCCAGTTTCATAGTTTGTAAGACCTAAAAAAATCCTTCAAAAGGCCAGCAATGGGCATGTTTAAAATGTCAGCCTTTTCTACAGAATGGAATCACTGGTGCTTTAGAAGAACATTTTAAGTATGCTGGGGCCTACCAATGTTGCCTTTGTCTCAGTATTTTAGAGGGGGCTATTGAGATTTAAATTTGTCTACTACCTAAACATCACAGGCTCAGACTCTAAGAGCTACAAGAGACCTTAGGAATCACTTAGGCCAAGATCTTTGTTTTTCAGATGAAGATGCTGAGGCACAGATTGTTTAAATGACCTCCCCAACCCAGGGCCTACCCAAGGTTGTGCAGCAAGTCAGTCATGGCTATGTGCCATATTATCTAGTCTGCTGGAACAGAACCTGCATTGGAGGTGACAGAGGCAGCTGCTGGCATAAACTATCTCCCATGTTTCTTAAGGAGAGAATGTTCAAATTAGAGTTACTTGTTACTTATGCTCCCATGTACCGTTTCCTACATGTAAATCTTTTGGTTAGCAGAAGAGTATAAATTTTTTTCCCCTAAGTTTTACTGCTAAATTTGTGAAGTAATCTTGTAGAAACAGAGGATATTGATCCATTCAAAATGACTTGGTGATGACTCCTTGGCTCATTGCAATGGTTTTGCTAAAACTGTTCTTTGGTAATGTTTGAAAGTAGAGTATTCTGTCATTTTAAGGAAGGAATAGCACAGATTGGCTTTCTGGAAGTAATCTAGAGGAATAAATTATCAGTCTTTATATTTATTTGTTTTTTTAAATTTTGTATTTTGTTTTTCTCCAATTACATGTAAAAACATTTTCAACATTCGTTTCTAAAATTAAGTTCCAAATTCTCTCCCCTTCCCCTACCCCCCGCCATTGAGGATGCAGGCAGTTTGATATAGGTTATACACGTGTAGTCATGCAAAACATATTTCCACATTAGTCATGTTGTAAAAGAAAACATAGGCCAAAATTCAAAAACCCAAGAAATGTAAAGTGAAAAAAAGTGTGCTTCGATCTGTATTCAGACTCCTTCAGTTCTATCACTGGAGATGGATAGCATTTTTCATAAGTCTTTCAGAGTTGTCTTGGTACGTTGTATTGCTGAAAACAGCTAAGTCATTCATAGTTGATCATCTTAAGATACTACTGTTACTGTGTACAACATTCTCCTGGTTCTATTCACTCATTTCACTTTGCATCAGTTCATGTAAGTCTTTCCAGGTTTTTCTGAAAGCATCTAGCTCATCCTTTCTTATAGCACAACAGTATTCCATCACAATCATATACCACAACTTGTTCAGTCGTTCCTCAGTTGATGGGCAATCCCTCAGTTTCCAATTCTTTGCCACTAAATCTTTGCTGCTAAATCTTGTGTTATCCTGACTGTGACTCCACAGTACTTGAATTGACTCTTACAGGCTGCTTGCAATATTTTCGTCTTGATCTGGGAGCTCTGGAATTTGGCTATAATATTTCTGGGAGTTTTCATATGGGACCTCTTTCAGTAGGTGATCAGTGGATTCTTTCAATTTCTATTTTACCCTCTGGTTCTAGAATATCAGGGCCGTTTTCCTTGATAATTTCTTTTATTTAATATTTTTAGTTTTCAACATTGATTTCCACAAGATTTCGAGTTACAAATTTTCTCCCCATTTCTACCCTCCCACCCACCCTAAAATGGCATAAATTCTGATTGTCCCTTTCCCCAGCCTGCCTTTCCTTCTATCACCCCAGCCTTCCGCTCCCCCCACCATCCCCTTTCCCCTTATTTTCTTGTAGGGCAAGATAGATTTCTATACCCCATTGCCTATATATCTTATTTCCCAGTTGTATGTAAAAACAACTTTTTTTTTTTAACATTTACTTTTAGAACTTTGAGTTCCAAATTCTCTCCCTTTTTCCCTCTCCACCCACCCTCTTGAGAAGGTAAGCAATTCAACACAGGCAATCATTATGCAAAACACTTCCATACCTCCCTCCATCCTATCCTGTCCCCATTTATTCACTTTTCTCCCTTGACCCTGTCCCTTGTCAAAAGCGTTTGCTTTTGACTACCTCCTTCCTCAATCTGCCCTCCTTGTATCATCCCCTCCCCCTTATCCCCTTCCCCCCTACTTTCCTGTAGAGTAAGATACCCAATTGAGTGTGTTTGTTATTCCCTCCTTAAGTCAAATCCGATGAGAGCAAGATTCACTCATTCCCTTTCACCTGCCCCCTCTTCCCTTCCATCCTTGATAATTTCTTGAAAGATGATGTCTAGATGCTTTTTTTGATTATGGCTTTCACTAAATCTAATAACTTGTAAATTTTCCCTCCTGGATCTATTTTCCAGGTCAGTTGTTTCTCCAATGAGGTATTTTACATTGTTTTCTATTTTTTCATTCTTTTGGTTTTGTTTTATTGTTTCTTGCTGTTTCATAGAGTCAGTAGCTTCCACTTGCTCAATTCTAATTTTTAAGGAATTATTTTCTTCAGTGAGGTTTTGTACCTCCTTTTCTATTTGGCCAATTCTATTTTTTAATGAGTTCTCTTCAGTGAATCTTTGTGTATCTTTTTCCATTTGGCCAATTCTGCTTTTTAAGGCATTCTTCTCCTCACTGGATTTTTGTACCTCTTTTACTGTTTGGCTTGTTCTGCTTTTTAAGGTATTATTTTCCTCAGTATTTTTTGTGCCTCCTTTACCAAGCTATTGACTCTTTTTTCATGATTTTCTTCCATCATTCTCATATCTCTTCCCAGTTTTTCTCTACCTCTCTTGATTTTCAGAATCCTTTTTGAGCTCTTCTCTGACCTGAGACCAATTCATATTTTTCTTGGAGGCTTTGGATGTAGAAGCTTTGACTTTGTTATCTTCTTCTGAATGTGTGTTTTGATCTTCCTTGTCATCCTAGTAACTTTCTATGGTCAGAATTTTTTTTCATTTGCTCATTTTTCCTGCCTATTTCTTGACTTTTAACTCTTTGTTAAAGTAGAGCTCTACACTGTCCCAAACCTCAGGAATTTTCTGCAGCTGTTTTCAGAGATACTTCTAGGGACCTGTAAGTTTTCAGTTCTTCCAAGATGGTATGATCTAAGGAGAGATGCATTTGCTACTCTCCTGTCATGTGCTGTGCTCTGTGAGGGACCACAAACACTCTATTCTGCCCTGGAACTGTGAGAAGGGTCCCCTCTCCACTGCTGCCGCAAGCTCTGCTCTGCTAGTGCTCCTCCTTGCCCCTGGACTGCTCCCCAGGACTGCAACCCAGATCCAAGTATGGGCAAAGCAACAGAGTTCAACACCATGTGGGCTGAGGGCTCTGGAAGCAGCCGCTGTTGCTGCTGATTCAGTCATAAGCAAGACCTGTTCCTGGTTTGTTGGGGCTGAGGCTGTGCCGGCCGTGGCCTGTGCTGGATTGTGCTTGTATGGGACGGAAAAATGAAATAATTGGAGAGACATCTTTAGGCAGAAGCAAAGTGAATTTATTTTACAAAACTCCTGAGATTTGGGCGTTGCCTCCACTAGGAAACTAGTGGAGGGAGGCAAAGTACAAAGGAAACTCTTAATGCAAAGATTCCCGCCCACCTCTATCCCTTCTCACCATTGGCAGGGAGGTGGGCTTACAATCTAGGCCAGAAAATACAGAGCCAATCCATACGTACTTTCCTTATTTGGCTACTAATGTGGCGATGATATGGCTAAGGTAAAAGAGAAAGAATGAGGAAGGAGAGGGGGCCCTTCCTGGAGCAGAGAACAAACAGCTTACAGGTAGTCCCTTATTTCCCTATTTGGTAAAATTCTTGTGCTAGCACTGAGAGAGGGGGGAAGGGAGGGCCACCTACAGCTTCAGGCCCTGACTTTGCAGAAGTTAGCTAAGTCACTACAAGGTTAAATTCCAAACGTCTCCTACTCCCTCAGACATTCCCTATTCCAGAAATATGAGAAGAAAGTAGCCCCTATATTTTTACCCTGTGAAGTCTTCACAAATTATATCCTTCTCACTCATACTCTACTCTCACCCAAGTGTGACATAGCTTTCCTGCTGACCTCCTAAGTTACCTTGGGCTGGAAAATTATTTCCCCCTGTCCTACCACTCCAGAATTTGTTAGGGCATTGTGTAAAGGTCTTTGGAGGGGTTTTGGGGAGAGCTCAAGTGAGTCTTTGCCCACCTTCCCCCTAGTCTTTATATTTAGCTGTGCATAGCTGTATAAATGGAATTTTAAGTGAGCAAATACGATTTCATTTTCCCAACAGTAACTCAGGTTTTGGTAATATAACCCTTCTCAGTCTAATCTCTTGAGCCTTAAATAAAGCAGAGATTTGTACATTTGGAGAATTGATGTGTTTTACTGTAAAAATATGTCTGTGTGAGTTGATTTTGTAGAATTGATGTTTCAGTTGGAAAATGATTCCTTTGCGGTCCAGAGGGCAAAGCAGGCTGATGCTAGCTAAGAGTCACATAGGGAAGAAAAACCGTTCCCTCTGCTTCCATTCTCTTTAATTTTTTGCATGAATTGATGACTTGTTTTCTGAGAAGAGTTAGGTGGTCATCCAGGTAGCCCCTTTGTAGCCCCGAGGTAATGAAGGGGAATTAAGCATCCAGGTTATTCATTGTACTTAAAGCTATTCTCCTTCCTTGGGAGGCAGGGTTCTATAATGAAAAGAGCCTTGGATTTGAAGAGAGAGGACTTGGCTTTGGATCCTAGATGTAGAGGAAGGGAGTTCTGAACTTATCTAGTCCAACAGCACCAGAAACACAGGATAGCCCAGATCAGGCTCAGTTGCTTAGGTGACTGGTTCTGGGGCTAGAGATTCCTGCCTAGAATCAGTTTCGAGTCCAGGGAGTGACTTATTCAAGAGGAGACAGCTAATAAAGGTCAGAAGTAGGATCTGAACCCAGGTGCTGTGGTGTTCCGTACACTATCCTAGCCTGTCTCCACTTGGACCAAGTGACCATGGACATGTACCCTTTTGGGGCTTTACTTTCATTATATGCAAAATAAGTGCTCTCTAAAGCCCTTTCTTCTTTACTTTTGTCTTTGTGACTCAGTGTTGTCTTATTTTTATTGCTCTAATTCAGATCCAGCCTCCTTTCTACTAATGGACCCACAGAATCTTAAATTAATTTGTCTGCTTGCCTCCAGCTTTTCTGTCCATCTTAGAAGCAATTTTCAGAATCTACTTTCTTTACTGTGTCACCCCCTTGGATCCCATCTTATATAAGAGTGAAGGAACAAAAGGCTCTTCTGAGCTTTGTTTCCAGCCTTTGTTCCTTCAAAGAAGCCTCGGTACACACCCCTCACCCAAACAAACCCTTCTCCAGAGTGACAGTCACTGATAACAATGGGGTGAGCATTGAGGAAGCCTCATGGCCCAGAGGATGGAGCAAGCACTAAGCTTGGAGTCAGGATGGTCTGGGCTTCAGTTTGGCCTCAGATGCTTCCCAGCTGTGTGACCATGGGCAGTGTCCTAGCCTCTCTGAGCTTCGGTTTTCTCATCCAGTAAAACATGGCGGTTTCCTCCCAGCATTGTTGTGAGCATCAGATTAGATAAATGTGAGCAGCCTCCATTGTGCTTACTACAAGATGACCAGAGAGTGACCTGGGTCACAATTTTATTTCTGAGGCATTTTCCCTCTTGCACTGGTGGGCCTGGGCTGATTTCCTGCTTTTGTCAACTCTCTGTAAAGAGCCAGCTAATTTTAGTCATTCTGACCACTAATTACTGACTTTAGGCACTTAATCAGGATAACCCAGATTAGGCTCAGTTGCTTATGTGGCTGGTTCTGGGGCTAGGGATTCCTGCCTAGAATCAGTTACTAGGCAAGCAAACTCCCTAACCCACAGCTGGAAAAATCTACAGTTGGAGAAGCTGCCAAGGCCGAACAGCCTAAATTGATAACTTGTTTTAAATGTATTTGTGGTTCATCGAAAAGATCAAAGGGGAGGGGTAGTGCCAATTGTATTTTTTAAAACCAGTTCAGCAGTTATTTACCTTTCAAGCAATTAACATAATTACCATTATGCTAAGAAGTAATTTTGGAAAGTTCTGCCCTGAATTCTTATGACTCCATCGGGACAGTTTTAGTGGGGACTTATCTTTTTGATGGAAGCCTAATTGCAATTTTGGCTTTGTGCACAAAAACAGAGGCAGCTAATTGTTTAGGCAAATAGCAGATTAATTTAAATATGCATCCCTAATAAAACAAAAATGGTATCCATTATGGTCCTTGTTCCCATGACGAGGAATATAAATATTCCATGGAAGTGCCATTAGGCAGAGGTCTTAAGGATTGTCTACATTATTTCACAGTGGTAGCACTTTCCAGATATCAAGTAATCTTTACAAAAGCTAACATAAATCAGTTTAAACTCATTTATATCCCATTTCCACTATGTGCAGTTTCATTACCACACTCTGGCTCGCCTCCTTTGGGAGATGGGAGGAGCATGTTGCAAGCTGGCATGGGTGCCCATCCACAGCTGCTTAACAGGGCTTTATGTCTCTTCAAAAACACTAGCCATCGTTACTCATTTCATCCTTAATGAGCATTCATAGCCTTCATTGGACTAAACACTCCTTTGGTGCTATAGGAGGGGCCTGTCAGGATGGAGGGTCACAGTTCCACTGGGTGCTGTCCTGGGTACTGTCCTCAGTCCCTGACAGAGCCCTCTCCTCCTTACTTTCATGTGTTTGCACCCCCACTCATTTTGGTTCTACTCATCTGAAAAGACCCAGCTTTTACTTTTGTGTGTCATTCTTTTTATGTCTTTCACTAAAGATTCTGATCATTAACAAATGAGATATTGTTAATTACCTCTTTGTTCTCATATCATCTCAGAGAATTAAACTTCTTTTACTCGGGCTAAGGAGGTGTTGTCAGGGAAAAGTCCAACTCTTGTTTTTACTTTATCGATTAACAACCCACATTCTCCGTTTGTGTTTAAACCATGCCAAGAAGTCTAGACAAAGGGCCTTCACCTACCTATTTGCCGGACCTCTGTGGAGGCTTTAGGGGAGGATGTCACTTAGGATGGTTAGGTGTGAAAGGGTTGTAGGAGCTACCCCTTTGGAGGTAGTGCCCATGAAAGTCCATTGAAACTTTAAAGATGTGAGACAATGGAGGGCTCTGAGTTTGCTCGCTGTGTATCATACCTAACCTAGAGTACTTTGTGACAGATATTTTAGTTGTATTCATTGCAGGCAGTGGCCTAATGCTATTGGTGAGCTACATTTGTGTTAGACAGAAAGGTCTCTTGTGAACTTTGGAGTTGACTTATATGTCAGGGTGTCTGATTTTGTCTGATTTTGGGAGTGACGGATGCTCTTTATCCATTTGTATTACTTGTTTTCCATTTGCTCCTGGGGGAGAAAAAAAAATAGTTAAGGGATTATTGTAGTGAAAGCATTAGGGATCCAAAGCCTTCCATGCCATCAAGAATTTCTGATTGGCTGGGAATGAGCATGGGATTGCATTCAGAAATGGATTGATCCTTATTCGGAGAGCCCAGGTGGGCAAGTACCACATTTGACATGGCCATATTTTCAGATGGGAATAGAAGCACCGCAGTTCCCATGGTAGAGATTACAAACCAACCTAGACTTAGAAAACTTTAGTTAAGGTTTAGGTTGGAAAACATAGTTAATACGTAATCTGAGACTAAGTTGATTGCGTATGTATGTGTGTATGCATGTATATGCATATACTTCTAATTATTTTATTATACTGTAGTATTTCTAAAATTGGCATATTCTCTTTCACCTTATTAAAAAAATCCCTAGAACATGTATTTCTGTGGTCTGAATCTGAAAATGAATTTCTGAAAATTTTTAAATTTTCACTGAAATAACTGAGACCGTTCACCGAGAGTGCCCTTTTCTCCCCTCCTCCTCATCTCACATCACTGATGTTTTCTCCTACCACCTCCTCCTTCACTTGTCTCACATGAACCTTTGGCTCTTTTCCTGTCCAAGCCAAACCCGTCTCATCACGTCTTTATTAGATTGCCTCCTCTATCATCCCCACTCTCTCACTAATGTTCAATCTCTCCTTCCCTACTGGCTGCTTTCCTGCTGCCTACAAACATGACCTTTTCCCCATTTTTCCCCCAATCTCCCCCACTAGCTATGGCCCTATAGCCTTCATTCCTTTTGTGGCTAAACTCCTTCAGAAAGCTGCCCGTGATTGGTGTGTCCACTTTTTCTCCTCATCCTCTTCTAAACCCCCTGCAGTCTGGTTTCCAAACTCATTTATTCCACTGAACCTGCTCTCTCCAAAGTTACCAAGGATCTCTTAATTGCCATCTACTGGCCTTTTTTCAGTCTTCATCCTTCATCTCCTTGTAGCCTTTTACATTGTAAATCACTCTGTTCTCCCTGACAGACTCCCCTGTCTAGGTTTTTGTGACACAATTCTTTCCCAATTCACCTACCCGTCTGACCACTCCTTCTCAGTCTCCTTTTCTGGATCTTCTTCCAGGGCACACAACTGACCGTAAGGGTCCTCCAAGGCTCTGCCCCAGGCCCTCTTCTCTCTCTCTGGTTTCACTTGGTGATCTCAGCAGCTCCCATGGGGTCAGTTACTATCTGTCTCTAAGCTGATGATTCTTAGATCTATTTAACCTCTCTCCTCACTTCCAGCTGCCTTTTTGACATCTCACACTCAACATGTCTAAAAGAGAACTCACTCTCTCTCCCCCTCTCCCCCAAACTCCCTATGTCCAGTTTTCCTCTCACCATCCTCCAGGCTCCAGGGCTGGTAACTTCAATGTCATTCTCAGCTCCTCATTCCCACTCTCCCCACAGATTCAGGCTGTTGTTTTGTTGTTTCTACCTTCACAACCTGTGTTTTATATGCTCCCTTCTCTCAATTCACACCACTCCCTCCTCAATCCTGTGCACCTCTGGACTGGCCCAGTGGCCCCATTGCTCAGTCTCCCTGCTTAGAGCCTCTCCCCATTCTAATACATCCTCCACTCAGCTGGCAAAGGGGTCTTCCTGAAGCATAGGCCTGACAATGGCACCCACTGCCCAACTCAGTAAACTCCACTGGTTCCCCATTACCTCCAGGATCCTCTCTGGTTTTTGAAGCCCTTTACTCACCTTCCTGTCCTTATGCTTTACTTCCCTCCACAAGCTATGATCCAGTAACACTGAGCTTCTTGGTGTTCTTCTCACAGGATACCTTCATCTCCAGACTCTGGGCCTTTTCACTGGCCATCCCCAGTACCTGAAATGCTCTCCCTCCTCACTTCTACCTCCTGACTTCTTTTAAAAGTCAGCTCCGGTCCCACCTTCTCAAGAGGCCTTTCATTGTCTACTCCCATTTCCACTTATAGAGATTACCTCCTCTCAGCTTGACAGCTTCATTAAGGTTTAGCCTGGGATTTTTTTTAAGTGAGTGGATGATGTTACAGCATCAGCTAGGTGGAGCAGTGGAGAGAATGCTGGCCTGGTGTCAGGGAGATTCATTTTCCCAAGTTGAAATCTAGCCTCAAATTTGCCTGGGCAAGTTCTCTTAATCCTACTTGCCTCAGTTTCCTCATCTATAAAATGAGCTGGAGAAGGAAACAGCAAACCATTCCATGTCTTTGCTAAAAAAGGCCCAGATAGGGTCACCAAAGTTGAAAATGACTGAAAAATGGCTTATGTTATTAGATTCCTTGATAGATATTACAGAAAACATTTGTCGTGGGATTTTTGAAGCTAGAAGAGACCTCAGAAGTCATCTAGTCCAAATCCATCATTGGAAGCCTAGGCCCGCAGGGATGAAGTCATTTGCCTACAGTTACACAGCTGATCCCTCGCAGAACTTGGCTTCCAACCCAGCTCCTCTAACTTCAGATCCATCAGTCCCTGAACTGCATGTTTTGCCAGTGTGCATATGAAATCAATTCAATTTAACAAGCATTTATTAGGCTCCTACTATGGTCTTGGTACTGTGCTGGATGCTGGGGTTAGTGGAAAAAAAAACACACCAAAATAATCTTTAAGTAGCTGACATTCTACTGGGGTAGAAATAATAAATAGTAAATAATCTGCAGTTTAAAAATTGAATAATTTTGGTAATGGGCATCAATCAAATATTTATGGAATTATAATTGTTTGCTAGGATATACTTCCAGCTTTATGTAAGTAGTAGACACTGGACTGGAAGTCATTTTGATTTCTGCCTGTTTAATTGGTTGTTGTAGCCAAAATATGATAAAAGGGGCAGTGGGAGGCATGAGATATATTCTCAGCAGTAGCATCTAGGTGAGAGAGACCGGTCAACAAACATTTATCAAGTATCCAGTGTAAGTTGACTTAGGTTGGGGCAGGGAACCTGCAGCCTTGAGGCCACATGTGACCTTCTAGGTCCTTGGGGGTAGCCTTTAGACTGAGTCCAGGTTTTATAGAAGAAATCTTTTTATTAAGGGGATTTGTTCTGTGAAGTTTGGATTCAGTTAGAGGGCCACACTTGAGGATCTAGAGGACCACATGTGTCCTCAAGGCCCCAGGTTCCCCACCCCTGACCTAGATATGGTCCTCAAGTAGCTTAGTCTTTAGTAGGATAGACAAGCCTGAGTTCTGCATTGATACTTCGGAAGAGTAAAAAATCCACGAAGAAGGTCTCCAGCATCTTGGGTGGAAACTACTATGGAGGACTGAATTGGACAGTTGGAAAAGCGTGGCAGGCATGTCCCCGTTATTTGAAGGGGTACCCAGACGGATGAAGTCATGGTCCAGGAAAGTCCCTTCTACTGCCTGCTGGGCTGCCTCAAAATAAAGACAGGAAGAAGCATTTGGAAACAAAGCATTAACCAGATATGGGTAAGTCCCACCCTCAAGCTCAGGTAGAGCTGGATTGTACATAGTTCCTGTGAAGGTCCCATTTGGAGCCAGTGGCATCTTGGACTCAGGCAGCTCATTTTGCAGCAGGATTTCAAAAGGTCTGTGATGCTTATTCTTCACCTCACTTTGTTCTTTTATATGAAAAAAAGGAAAATAAAAGATGCATAGAACAGAATCAAAGAAGTGTGATTTGTTGGCAAATGTAGGTAGTGTCCTATGTTCAACATGGTATGAAGACAACACACTGCACTGGAGAGTTGGGCAACTCCTGCCTCCAAGGAGAGGGATTGATTTGATTCTGATTACATCCTGATTCTGCTGACAGATGGAAATGCTCGTGAACCAGCCTGAGAATTTATTCTTCTATTGTTTCTGGACTATATGTTATTTCATGGTAAAAGCCCCTGTCCAGAGTACTTGTAGTTGAGAAAAACAGAGTATATCAAACAGAGAACTGAAGACTGAGAACGGACTGCCAAGGGAAGAAAGATGTAAAGCCACATGTCTGTTCTAGGGATAAGAAGTAGCAGGAAAATTGACATAAATTTATGAATGAAGAAAGAGGCAGGAAAAATTAGAAATATTGACTGATTTATTGAGTATTCATATTATAGAACTTACAGAAAACAAATCCTACTCAGATTCACAAAATTCAGGGCCATGTAATTTTCTCTTAATGGAATTTGGGGGACAAATTGAACTGGAACTAGAAGTGAGGGTGTCTGTACAGGGTCCAGTTTTTTATACTAGCCATGTCTGTTGAATCAGGATATATTTTTGGCAGTAGAATTTTAAATGAATAGAAAGACATGACTTGGTATATAGGAACTAAACAAATTGAGCATGTTTACTGATTGTCTGCCATTTACAAGCGCTGTGCTGGTTCTGGAGAGACAGAGATGGAAAACTGTGGAGGTCTTTCCCAGCAGAAGTTTCCAATCAGTAGAATGTAAGGCCTTTACTATGCCCAAAGGCCTATAAAACTGTGCGTACCGTTTGATCTAGCAATACCACTTCTAGGGCTGTATCCTAAAGAGATCATAAAAATGGGGAAAGGACCCACATGTACAAAAATATTTATAGCAGCTCTTTTTGTGGTGGCCAAGTACTGAATATTGAGGGGATGCCCATCAGTTGGGGAATGACTGAACAAGTTGTAGTATATGAATGTAATGGAATACTGTTGTGCTATAAGAAATGATGAGCAGGTGGATTTCAGGAAAACCTGGAAAGACTTACATGAATTGACACTGAGTGAAGTGAGCAGAACCAGGAGAACATTGTACACAGTAAAAGCCACATTGTGTGATGACCACCTTTGATAGACTTAGCTCTTCTCAGCAATGCAATGATCTAAGATAATTCCAAAAGACTCATGATGGAAAATGCCATCCACATCAGAGAAAGAACTATGGAGTCTGAATGCAGAGTGAAGCAGACTGTTTCCTTTTTGGTTGTTGTTTTTTCTTTTTCATGTTTTTCCCCTTTAGTTCTGATTCTTCTTTCCCAATGTAACTAATGTAGAAATATGTTTAATATGATTGTAAATATATAGCCTGTATCAGATTGCTTGCTGTCTCAGAGAGGGGAGGGAGGGAGGGAGAAAAAAATTTAGAACTCAAAATGTTGAACACTATCTTTACATGTAATTGGAAAAAAATAAAATACTGGTAAGTGGGGGAGGCAGGGGGAAGAATATGAAGGTCCTTGAGAGCAGGACCTGTTTCTTTCTCCCTACCCCCACGCCCCCAACCTCTAGCAAGGACCTGGCCCATAGCAGGTAATTAATAACAGTCAGTAGGCTTTTATTTAATGCTTACTCAGTACTTGGCACTTTGGTAGGTATCAGAGGTACCAAGACAAAATGGAAAAGTTCTTTCAGAGAGCTTACATTGAAGGAGGTGATCTGTACAGGGGAGGCGACCCATACATACAGAAATATCTACAAAGTAAATACAGAGTGGGGGGGGGGCACTAGCAACTGGTTATCAGGGAAGGCCTTCTGGGAATAGCTTTTGAAAGCTTGTTGAACTGAATTTCAGTCTTATGGGAGTGGAGTGTATAAAATATACTTGTGTAATATGAACTAGTGGGGTTGAGATCAAAGAGGAGATCACTTTCAGCTGAGGGAATCAGGGCAGGCTTCAGGGAGAAGGTGGTACCAGGTTAGGCTTAAGAAAGAGGGTTCTTCATTCTTCATTTCCTTAAATGCTTCTAGAACAGAGGTTCTTAACTTGGGGTTCATGAATTTGTTTTAAAAAATATCTTTAAAACTATATTTCACTAGAATTTCTTTCCTTTTTAATCCTATCCATTTTATTTTCTGCATTTACACATGCATATTATGCATGATTCATCAGTTTGCCAAAGTAGATCTGAGAGGTGGAAGAGGAATAAAGTCTGAAACTTCAGAGATGTCTGAACTTCAGATTAAAAAGCATGAGAGCTAGTGCAAAATTTGAAAGAGCCGGTACCCTGGTAAGAGTTTATAAAGGATATGCTCCTGGGCAGCAGCAGCTCTCAGGAGAAAAGAAAGAGGAACCTGCACTAAGAAGGGATGCCCACAAGATGAATGGCCACATTGAAGGCCTAGAGCACTGTACCCAATAGTACTCATTCATCACTTTTGTTGTCCTCCGGGTCCACACTCCATTCTCTGTGCTGAGCTCCAGGGCAGTAAGGCCTCTCTGGGACTGCAGGTTACCTCAGCATTAGGGCCTCTAGAAGTCAGTCTTCAGCAGTGATTTAGTCACACATCCCAGCCTCTCATACACCTTGTCCCAGGGCTCTGCAGAGAGCTGTCGCCAAGGAGGGTAAGGGGCTGTGCGCTGCAGAGCCTAGAAGAGAGGCCAAAGACAAGGGAAAAATAGTGCATGCACCCTGCTCTCACTTTGTACAGATAAAAAGCTATGGAATAAACTGTGGAAAGGGTAGCAAGTATAAGAGGTGAAAGAAAGATAACATGGATTGAAGGGTGATGGCCAAGCCTAAGCAACGGGATCAATAAAGGAATAATTCATTTATACACTAATTTTAAAAAAATGTTTAAGTGCTTGTGAGGTACAAGGCCCTGTCGTGGATTCTTGAGAAAGAAAAATAAAACAAGTGGCATAAATAACAAACAATGAAGAGGGGAAATCCAGGAGCTTTTTATAAAGAGGACATTACAATTGTTACAGCAGAGACACCGAAAAAGAAAAGAAGGTCAGCAGATTAGAAGAGGAACCAGACGGGGAGGAAGTTCTTTACAGACAAGGATTCCTCAAAGGAAAAGCAAAGTGCACCCGAGGAAAGGAAAACAGAAAAATTTCAAGAACCGCCAGGGTGGGCGAGGAGTACAATAAAGAGTCAAAAGGAAAGATAACAGAAAAAGGGAGGAATTTGGGACAGAAATTAGTGTTCTTGTAAAAGAAATCAGGAAGACAAACAAGACTATGAAATTTAGAACATGATGGAGAAAACTCCCTAAAACAGTAGATTCTTTGAAAAAGAGAATGTGTTATAGTATGCTTTTGGAGCACAAAAATACAGAGACAGAAGAAAAAGTTGGAAAAGTTTGTTTTAAAAAAAGGAGAGAGGGGATGGAGCCAAGATGGTGGCAGGAAAATGGGGACTCACTTAAGCTCTCCCCCAAATCCCTCTAAACACCTGTAAAAAATGGCTCTGAACAAATTCTAGAGCTACAGAACCAACGAAATAACAGAGGGAATCAGGTCTCCAGCCCAAGATGGCCTGGATGGTCACTGGGAAGGATCTGTCACACTGTGCTGGGAGTGGAGCGCAGCCCAGTGTGGGCTGCACCAGGACAGATCAGGTGCTGAAGAGATGGGGTGGAGCAAGCCATAGGGCCATTAATCACTGAGCTGTGGCAGCTACCAGACTTCTCAACCCACAAATACTAAAGACAACTTAAGTCAGTGGGAAAACTGCTGGATCCGGGTGAGAGGAGTGCGTGGTTGGCCCCAGCCCTGGGGGCAGTGGAGGCGGTGCAGGGTGGCACCAGCAGCAGCAGGAAGCACCTGTGGCTGCTTGCAGAGCTCCAGCTGTGGTTGCTTCCAGCCCTAGGCTCACATGGTGGGAGGAGTCAAGCAGCAGATCAGAGTGGGAATGCAGGGAGCCCTTTGCTGGCGCAGAGGCAGGGTTCTCTTGCTTTGCCCTGCTTGGATCTGGGTCATGGTCCTGGTTGGAGGTTCTTGGGAGAGGAGGAGGACTGGTGTGGCACAGCTTGCTGTGTAGAAATAACTCTGAAAACAACAATGCAATCCCCCTGAAGCTTGGGACAAAGCACTCATCATTCTGAAAGCAGTCATACCCTGTCAAAAACCTCAAGGGTCAAGTAGTTGGCTGGGAGCATGAGAAAGCAGCGAAAGACTCAGACTATTGCATCTTTTTTTGGTGACAAAGAAGATCAAAACATACAGCCAGAAGAAGTCAACAAAGTAAAAGAACCCACATCAAAAGCCTCCAAGAAAAATATGAACTGGTCTCAGGCCATGGAAGAGCTCAAAAAGGATTTGGAAAGGCAAGTAAGAGAAGCAAAGGAAAAATTGGGAAGAGAAATGAGAGTGATGCAAGAAAATCATGAAAAACAAGTCAATGACTGGCTAAAGGAGACCCCCCAAAAATACTGAAGAAAATAACACTTTAAAAAATAGACTAACCCAAATGGCAAAAGAGCTCCAAAAAAGCCAATGAGGAGAAGAATGCCTTAAAAGGCAGAATTAGCCAAATGGAAAAGGAGGTCCAAAAGACCACTGAAGAAAACACCACCTTAAAAATTAGATTAGAGCAAGTGGAAGCAAGTGGCTTTATGAGAAGTCAAGATATTATAAAACAGAACCAAAGGAATGAAAAATGGAAGACAATGTGAAATATCTCATTGGAAAAACCACTGACCTGGAGAATACATCCAGGAGAGATAATTTAAAAATTATTGGACTACCTGAAAGCCATGATCCAAAAAAGAGCCTAGACATCATCTTTTAAGAAATTATCAAGGAAAACTGTCCTGATATTCTAGAACCAGAAGGTAAAATAGAAATGGAAAGAATCCACTGATTGCCTCCTGAAAAAGATCCCCAAAAAATCTCCTAGGAATATTGTTGCCAAATTCCGGAGTTCCCAGGTCAAGGAGAAAATATTGCCAGCAGCAAGAAACAATTTGAGTATTGTGGAAACACAATCAGAATAACACAAGATCTATCAGCTTCTATATTAAGGGATCGAAGTGCTGGGAATATGATATTCCAGAGGTCAAAGGAGCTAGGATTAAAACCAAGAATCATCTACCCAGCAAAACTGAGTATCACGCTCCAAGGCAAAATATGGATTTTCAATAAAATAGAGAACTTTCAAGCTTTGTCAGTGAAAAGACCAGAGGAGCTGAATAGAAAATTTGACTTTCAAGCACAAGAATCAAGAGAAGCATGAAAAGGTAAACAAGAAAGAGAAATCACAAGGGACTTAATAAAGTGAAGTTGTTATGTTTAAATTCCTACATGGAAAGATGATGTGTGTAATTCATGAGACCTTTCTCAGTATTAGTCGAAGGGAATATATATATATATATATATATATATATATATATGTGTGTGTGTGTGTGTGTGTGTGTATATATATATATATATATATATATATATATATATATATATATATATAGACAGAGGGCACAGGGTGAGTTTAATATGAAGGGATGATATCTAAAAAAATAAAATCAAATTAAGGGATGAGAGGGAATATATTGAGAGAGGGAGAAAAGGAGAGATAGAATGGGGTAAATTATCTCACATAAAAGTGGCAAGAAAAAGCAGTTTGTTGGAAGAGAAGAGGGGGCAGGTGAGGGGGAATAGGTGTATCTTGCTCTCATCGGATTTGACTTGAGGGAATAACATACACACTCAATTGGGTATCTTACCCCACAGGAAAGTAGGGGGAAGGGAATAAAAGGGGGAGGATAGAAGGGAGGGCAG
This sequence comes from Trichosurus vulpecula, assembly GCF_011100635.1. NCBI lineage: Eukaryota > Metazoa > Chordata > Mammalia > Diprotodontia > Phalangeridae > Trichosurus > Trichosurus vulpecula. Next base: position 27,837,501 of record NC_050573.1, on the reverse strand, counting down.
TTGGGGGAAAGTTGTTTTTTTACACGCAACTGGGAAATAAGATATACAAGCAATGGGGTATAGAAATCTATCTTTCCCTACAAGAAAGTAAGGGGAAAGGGGGTAGGGGTGGGGAGACAGAAGGGAGGGCAGACTGGGGAAAGGCACAATCAGGGAGGGTAGAAATGGGGAGAAAATTTGTAACTCAAAATCTTATGGAAATCAGTGTTGAAAACTAAAAATATTAAATAACTAGAAGTAAGAAAAATTAAAAAAAATGTAAATTCCAACAAAAAAACCGATAGGAATAGTCATTATTGACTATTGACTAAGAATAGCAAAGCTCTCTAGAAAACACAGTGGTTTGAACATGGGTATCGTGCACCAGTAACTAAAGGATCATTTCAATTTTCTGTAGATTCTTTGGGAAGCTTTAGAATTCCCTATATTTCAGTTACACAGAAATCAACCCAATTTGTAGGTTTCTATTTTTCATGTCTCTGCCACTCTTAATTTTTTTTATTGGTATCCTTTGTTTCGGTTATTTCCAAATATATCCCCTTCTCCTACTCAGAGAACCATATCTTGCAGCCAAGAAGAGGAGAAAAACAGTTCAGCAAAATCAATCAAGTCTGGTGGCATATTCATTGTTCCATGCCTTTACCCCTGTAACCTCTGCAAGGAAAAGTTAGGTATATTTTGTCATCTGTACTTTCTCATTATAATTACACAGAATCATTTTTCATTTGTTTGATATTCATGTTGTTCTTTCCATTTACATTGTGGGAGTCATGTGTATTGTTTTCTTGGTGTAATTTGTTTCACTTTGTATCAGTTCACATAGGTCTTCTCATGAATCTCTGAATTGTTTATAATCATTTTTTACAGTATAGAAATATCCCCTTTCATTCATGCACTTATGTAATAGTAATTAAGGTGAGACTTTTTGCTGTTCTTCTCATAAGTGCCTTTAAGGATTCTGGCCTTTGTTTGAATGGGACAGATAAAGTGGGATTTTGCCTTGGAGTGTTTCTCAGCATTAAGAAGATCTGAGAGTCATTGAATTGTATATGATGTGATACTAGGGATGGGGAACTTTCACACACCCAGCCTGGGTGAAGTCAGAGCCCTCAGGGCTCTGAACAGGATGTAATTGAGGGGAGGTTGACATTTGACTTTTGGGGCACACTCACAGAAGAAGTATTGAGACCCTGGGCAAGCCATGACTGCCCCCCAGCTTTGTAACCCAGATAGATGTCGGTGATTCTCTGGTAACTATGAATTGTGGTTTGAATCAGACAAGGTCTGTCTGTTGATGTTTGTAATTTCAGTTTGTATTTGCCTTGAAGTTCAGGGGGCTGATCTTTTCCCCCTGAACTAAGAGATTGATATATGTATGTTTAATTAAACTGAGATTGTTAACCCCTTAAAGTTGCTTTCTTTAGTAAAGCAGATCAAAGAACCTATACTGGCAGCTCTTGGGTCTTGTTGGGGCTTATACCCCAACAGCTGCTGCTAGCCGAATTGTTGTTACAACTTGGGATAGTGCCTGACACATAGTAGGTGCTTAATACATGTTTATTGATCAGTTGATTGATACACCACAGCTTGTTTAGCTATTTCCCTGTCAATGGGAATCTACTTTATTTTTCAGTTCTTTGTTACTACAAAAAGCTTGATGTTTTGAATAATTTAATGCTCTTAATTGCATTGCTTGTATTGTTTCTTTCTGCTCAGGGACTGTTAATGTTTGGAGTCTGATGATTGGTCGTGATCCTGTCCATTGCTATCAGCACAACCTAAGAATACAGGCATTGGCACTCAGCCTAGAGGGTGCCACAATTGCTACAGCATCTGGCTTTGAGGTCAGAGTGGAATGCCCCAATGAGAAGGGATATTGGGAAACAGCAGCTCATTTTGAAGTTCAGAAGTTGGTGAGTTTCTAGTTCATTTACTTTCTCTCCCCCCTATATAATTGGTAGGTAGAATTGGCCCTAGAAGAGACTTTCTAGACAGGAGGAAAATGTTGAGCAGACTGGGAGTAATCATAACCATTGAAGGCCTTGATGCTATCTGTGCTTTGACGGACTAGTCCCTCACCCCTAGAAATCTGAGATCAGTTTCTGGCCCCAAACTCAAGTGAAAATGAGTGTTATAGTGTCATTCAAGTCCATATGGTGAGGGAGATTTCCCTCCCAGTCTTTAATTAAAATTTTTTGGTCAAAATTAGACTGAAAATTGGCTTTCTTCATCCCAAGATTTTCTCACGTGGAATTAGGAGTAACTCTTGAGTGAACACAGATTTAAGTCAGTGTTAATTGGTTAATTGGTTGCTACAGGATGCCACATCTGAAGCTATATTTTCTTTAGATCATGGCTTATTTCAGACTGGTTCAGAATCTAGTTTTTCTTCTTCTTTTTAAAATAACCTTTACATTATTATAGCTGAAGAGTATTTGGAGGCATGGAGAAAGAGTTGGACATGGTTTGAAACCCTTTATGATGAATGTGGATCTAATAGAAACAATCTAATTTTGGCATTAGAGTGAGCAGAAAAAAATCAACATTGAGTTCACAATTCATTGGCCAGGATCGTAATAAGCCCTGATTCCCATCTCCTTCCCTCCTGGCAGAGATCTTGCTAGGGCTGTGTATCCTTTAAGTCCCTCATGAGTGGATCAAACCTGGAGCGCATAATGACTGCTGTTGTTCTCAAAAGTTTTAGAGATCTACCGTGGTTGGTTTCAGGATGAAAATGGAGGTCTGGTTGTTTGTAGCTACCGAAAGGTGTATGCTTGGTCTTTTGTGAAAAAACACTGAGACTCATCATGGAAATATGTGGGCACTACAGGCTACTAAGCCATGAAACTCTTTAATGCATATATATTCTTGTGCTATCTGAAAGAGTTGTGAATGCAGAAAATAAAATGGATAGGACTACAAAGGAAACATTCTAGTGAAATACAGTTATCAAAAATTTTCTTTTAAATAATCTACCCATAAATGTCACAACCAGCTCACTGGTGATTTGGACATACTTTAAGATTTCAACAAAATTTAAATTACCAACAGAGAGCCAAGCAGTTACCTGTCTTGATTCTGTCATGGAAGCTGGAGTTTAGCAGAAGGAAGAAGGAAAGATTCTAAGTAGGAAAAAAAAAACAAGCAACTGTATTATAAGATAGCTTTTAAAATATATTTTATTTCTAATCCAGCATGAGAAGGAGGGGGAAGTTGTCAAAATACTGTACTTCCTGCATGCCTCCACCATCATGATGTGCCATTTTGTTTTTTCCAGATAGGTTTGGCAACATTTCATTGTAATGCTAGCCCAGAAAGCACATCCTTTGTGCTAACACCATAACTTGGGGTGTTAGGGTTCCATTCCCACTGTGGGGATTGAGGATCAACAAGGTCACCAGTGTTTGCTATCTTACAAGCTCTCTTGGATGGCCTTCAGAATTCAGGCTTTTGACCTCTTGGCCTATTGTCAGGGTAAGGCCATTTATACTGTTTATTCTTGTTAGAATGATTTATATCCAGAATTTTTTTTTTTACTACAGCCATTCTGTATAGTGATAACTTCACATTAGGAAAAAAATGTAGAAGTAATTATTTGCTAGTTATGCAGGATCGAAATTAGAAGCATGCAAGTAACTCCTACCTATAAAAGAAGAAAACAGCCTCTTCACCTTTACTACTCGTGTATTCATATCATTTTAGGGTTTGGGATTGTGAAAGTCTCCATCCATTGCCTTATCTGTCAGTGAAGTGCTGCTTTGGGATGCTGGGCATGTCACTCAATTTAGACTTCTAATTATTCATCTATGAATGTGACATGAACACAGTGGTGATGTGAAGATGTAGGTTATTTATTTTCTGTCATCTGAAGATAAAATCTTTGAAGAATCAAACATATGTAAGAACCACATATGAAGAGCCAAAGAGATGGTTTGGAAGCTTTTTACTACTAAGTTTAGGGTTTGCTTTATGTTAAAATCCTGTTTTTGTAAATGTGGACCTGGCTGAACTTTTAAATTCTGATATTAAGAGCCATTGCAGCTAAGCCATTAAAGATTTTCAAAACTTTTCTTTTAATAGGTCAGCTTCCTTCATCTGATTCCAGATGCTGGAAGACATTCTGTCGCAGTTGCAGCTGCTGAAGATGTGGTATACCTTCTGAAAGCAGAGCACCCAAGCCGAGTTCTTCATTCTGTGTATGGCCAGCCTGTCACGTGTCTAGATGTCTCTTCTAAGGAGGCAGCCTTTGGCGTAAAAAGATTAGGATGGATGAATGAAGGAAACAAGGTACAGAGAATAGTCAGCCATCAGTTCAGAAGGACAGAACTTGACATTCTTGGAAAAGCTAATGAAAAAATGGAATTATTCTGATAGCACTTAGACCAAGGGGGAAATTCAGAGAATCTTAGACTCAAAAGACAACTCAGAAACTTTTACTTCAACTTTCTGCGCCATATGACAATTCCCTATATAGTATTGGTCAGCCAAGCTGCCACTGGGATAAATAGCTTGGGATGTTAATCAAGTCTTTTCCCTCCTCAATATTTTGCTATCCTTGCCATAGAAAGAAAATACTGAATAGTAGGAGTGGGGTGCAGTGGGACATGTGCCAGATTTTGAATGAAACACCCAGTGTTTGAATTCCAGTTCTTTTACTTATTCCTCTGTAATGTTGAGTGAGTCATTTGCCCTTTCTGATCCTCAGTTTCTTCCTCTGTAAAATGAGGGGGTTGCACCAGATCAGGGCTTCCCTACCTTTTCCAGTCCTTGTATTCCGTGGCTTTTAGGAGATGAAGCTGACAGGGAAAGTCAAAGGTAACCAGAAGGTTTTCTTTCTCTGAGTTATACTTGGGAAAAGAGAGGGATCAGAGAAATGCTGGAACTGCCACTCAGGGTATGTGGGGCAATGAATGGAATTTCTTGATTTTTCTTTTGCCTTAAAGAATGGTGTTTGGACTGGACAGGAGAGAATCAACGTGGCTACTAGGGAATTGTAAGAAATGTAAAGAGACAGTTAAGAGAGCAGCTTGCTTCCTTTGGTGTATTCAGATCACCAGGCCCAAGTGGATTGTCTCCCAGGGTGCAGAGAGACCTGACTTAAATGAAGACCAAGATGGTGCCCCTGATATTGGAACAATCATAGAGAGGGGGGACGATGCTTCAGGACTAGAAAAGGTCAAATATCCCTAATTTCAAAAAAGGAAAAAGAATAGATCCTGCCAACTAGAGGCCTGACAGAATTCAAGGGGATGTTGAGAAAAGGTCTTGTTAGAGTAACCACATTCCCTTTTTTGAAAGAATTACTGTTGTAATAGATTAGGGGAATGCTATAGTTATAGCTTACCTAGATTTTAGTGAAGGATTTGATGTCTCTTCTGTTATTTTTATGGAGAAGATGTAGAGCTGTGGGCCAAATAGTAGTAGAATGGAGTAAATGGTTAAATGGTCAGACTCAGATTAAATGTCCCTGAGTCACTGTCACCTTAGCAGAGCAACCCAGGAGATTGCGCTGTTTAACCTTTTCTTGTCGTTGGCTTGGCTGTTGGTGTGAATGTCACACTTATTTGGTAGTCTGCAGATACCACAAAGCTGGGAGAGACAGCCAGTATGTCAGATGACTGGGGCGGGGGCAGGGTCAGCAGCGGGGCAGTGGGGCACTAAAAAGATCTCAACCAGCTATAGCATTAGTCCAAATCGAATTCATTAGAATTTAGTGGTGGTAAATCTCAAGTCTTACAGTCACAGATTAAATGTTTTTGAGGCCACATATAGGTTTGGAGAGATGCCAGCCTCTTCCAGTAGAAAGGACAGTGAATTGGGAATCAGAGCACCTGTTCCATCACTTAATGCCTGTGTGACCTTGGGCACATCACTTCTCTCTGGGCGCCACTCTCCTTCTCCGTTTAATGACAGCGTCGAACAACAAGTCTGTGAGGTCCCTTCCAGCACTGTATCTCTGATCATATGACCTATGGAATTCTTCTTCCTGAAATATTTTTTTGTATAACTTCTTTCCCTTAGTGGGGAGGAGGCACACACACACACACACACACAGAGTAATCCCTGCGCTCTAGGTCTTGTTGATAGTAAGTAGAAGAGCCAGGAAAGATGTGGTATGATTCTTGGGAAGGTAATGATCTCTGCTTATTCTAAAACAAGTCTCTCAACTGTAGAATTCAGAATGCCAAGGGTTCCCTTTCCTGCATCTTCCTGTGGAAGGAAGTATTTTTCCAACTATTCACAAGCTCCTCTCATTGCTAGGCCACCATAATTACTAAAAAGAGCTGCTCTTATCACCAACTTCAGTACAACTTGTATTTTCTCCTGAAAAGAATTATCTTTCCCTGTTCCTTCGCTCTGGCCAGTGGATTTTTGCGAGTTAATGAAATGAAATGGCAATGCTGATGATACTGATTTTTTTTTTCAACCTTTTGTAGAGCAACGAAATAGATTGGTTTTTTCTTAGTGTGCAGTATATTTTTAAAAATCTTAGTTTTGATTTTTGCATCAAAAAACAGAATTACCTCAAATGGAAGAGTGCAACCAAATAATGGAAAGCTACTTTGAAGTAGCTTTTTTATGTCTCCAGTCTCTTGTAGATTACATTAGTATCTAACCTTGAAGAACAACAGATCTTCTTGGTCTCTGATTATTATGATTTCTCTTTTTAAAATTTTTTTCTCAATTACATGGAAAATTTTTTTAACATCTGTTTTTTAAAATTTTGAGTTCCATATTCTCTCCTTCCCCCACACCTTGAAAAGGCAAGCAATTTGACATAGATTATACATGTGAAGTCATGCAAAACATTCTCATGTTGCAAAAGAAAACACATCAAAAAAAACCCACAACAAGAAAAATAAAATAAAAAAAGTATTCTTCAGTCTTCATTCATACTCCATCAGTTCTTTCTCTGGAGATGGATAGCATTTTTCATAAGTCTTTTGGAATTGTCTTGGATCACTGTATTGCTGAGAATAACTAAGTCATTCACGGTTGATCATTATACAACATTACTGCTACTGCGTACAATGTTCTGGTTCTGTTCACTTCACTCTATATCTGTTTCCACAATCTGGCTAGCAGCTTCTGTGAGGGTGTAAGATCCACCCACAGCCAGCACCCAGAAAGCTGCCGGCAGGCTGGGAAAGCACAGGTTCTTTTGATCTGCCTTAATAAGGAAAGCAAGGTTGAAGGGGTTGACAAGCTTACTTTAATTCAGCATACAGACAGCATTCACTTAGTTCAGGGGAGAAATCCAGCACCCTGAACTTCAGAACAAAATACAAACAAATTACAAACATCAACAGACAGACCCAATATAATTCATAGTTACCAACATCTAGGTTCAGCCTGGGAGCTCAGAACAAGGGCTGGCCCAGAGTCACCTGCCACCACTGCTGCACCAAAGAGCTCCAAGGAACAGACAGCCAACCCCTGGTTTTTATATCTTTTTCAGCTTCAGGGGTGAGTCACACATGCGACTCACCCACGTGACCTAGAATCGTCACAAAGAGGTGACTTAAACCCACGTGGTCTAAAAGCCTCTGCTCTCCCAGACATGTAAACTAGGCCCTCCCTGGAGTTAGCCCCACCTTGGGCCCCACCTTAGTTGCCAATTCACACCCACTAAGGTTTTACACCTAATAGGGGTTTGGGCCTGGGGCTTAGCACCTAGTAAGACTCAATCAAAGACACTGAATTAATCAAAGGAAACAAAGGCCAAACTCTTCAAGGGCACTTGTTGAACTAAGTGCTAAGGAGCCCATTTTGATTACCAACACAGTATCTGTTCATGTAAGTCTTCCCATGTTTTCCTGAAACAATCCTCATTGTCATTTCTTATAGCACAATAGTATTCCATTACAGTCGTGTATCACAACTTGTTCAACCATTTCCCAACGAGTGGCATCTTTGCAATTCTTTGCCATCACAAAAAGAGCTGCTATAAATACTTTTGTATGGTAGGTTTTTTTTTTTCCTTTTTTAAAAAAAAATCTCTCTGGGATGCAAACGTAGGAGTGTTAATGCTGGTTAAAAGGATATGAGCAGTTTGATAGCCCATTGGGCATAGTTCCAAATTGCTCTCCAGAATGGTTGGATCAGTTCATAACTCTACCAGCAGTGCATTAGTGTCCCAGTTTTTCCACATCTTCTCCATTTTCCTTTTCTGTCGTATTAGCCGATCTAATGGTTGTGAGCTGGTAACTCAGAGTTGGTTTTATTTGTATTTCTCTTGATTATTATGATTCTTGACACGTGATCAGTAGACCATTGAACTTGAAGCCCAGCTCTGACACTTTCTAGCTGTGTGACCTGGGACAAACCATTTAATCTTTCAGAGATTCAGTTTCCTCAAATGCAAATGAGGATGTTGTGGTAAGAAGCCTGGACTTGAGTTTGAATACAGATTAGTATGCCTCCCAGTGCCTCAGTTTGTTATCTTTAAAATGAGGGAGGGGGGCTAGATGATCTCCCATGTCCTTTCTCCTAAAATGAGGTGTGCTGGCTTCCACTGCCAGGTTTCCTTTGGAGAGCTGACACGATTTGGTACAGAGGGATGGACTTAGAGACCAGATGCCTGTGCCGTGGCTACTGGCCCTTAGACCCTGCGCAAAATTGAGGAGCGTCTCTGGCCTTTGACCTCCAGGGGCTAGAGTATTTAAGTGACCTGGAAAACACGGTTCCTATTTCCTGGCCAATTTTCCACTCTCTGTGAGGATGTGGTCTTTGGAACATGGTTGTTCTTTTTTCTTGAATCAGGGCTTGACTGAGAAGTCCCCAAGGGCCTAAGTTTTGTCTTGTGCACTTGCTAATACAGGAGGTAGCTTCTCATCCCCTGGAAGGTGCAGTAGGCTTGTCTTTGGTCTGCTAGCCTAGGGAGAGGTGGGTGGGATATTTCCCTTTGCATTCTTTCATCCTTTGTACTTTCAGATTTTTTTTCATCAGTTTAAAATTTTCATTTATCCACTTGGGGCTCTATTTCCCTTTGACTTATTTAAATGGATTTATTCTTCTAGTAATGTAACTGTGGAAGACAAATGGTGTGTTTAAATGAGAAAGCAGTTAGAGAAGAGAATTCCCTACAAAGCTACTGTGAGAGAGTGTTTCTTAAATATGGCGGTGGCTGTAGATTCACCAGCTAGCTCTTGAAAATGTCTACCCCAATGAAGAGTCTTATTTCACCTCTAAGTGTCCCCTTTCAAGCCCAGCAAAAGATTAGTACATTAACTTTATGAATCTTTCTTTTCTAAGGTTGTTTTCTATCAGAATCTCTGTTTCCTTCCCCAGCTGCTGATTTTTTTTTTAATTAAGAATTGTAGCATAGTGGAAGTACCTATACTGCAAGAATGTGTTGGACAGTCTGATGAAAATGGACAAATGTATTCATTTATCTGAATGCTTTTTGTATTCAGCACCAAACAGCTGACTTCTGAAAACATGTTAATGACTCTTAAAAAAATAAAAAGCAAAACACAAAACATTTTATTGGGATGTTTGCCCTACATCAGGAGTTCTTACCCTGGGTTCCACAAACCCAAAGGGTCCATGATAGATTTCAGAGCATCTGTGATAACTTTCTTTTCACCAACTGCAATGTAACTTTTCCTTCAGTTGTGAATGTGGGCAGCTTGCACAATTCTGAGAAGGATCTGTAGACTTCATCAGACTCTGCCAAAGCTGGGGTGGGACTTGCAAAAAGCTGAAGAATTCTTCTTCCAATTGGAGTGGCAGTCTTAGGGAATTTTGAATGTTGGGCAGAATTACCCTTATTCTGGTGAATGTTTTGGCTATTTTGGTTTCTGTAACTGAGTGTACATGCAAAACCCCTTTTTTTTAAAATTAGAGTTTGGTTGTATTTATTACATTTTGTATGAAACCAAATATTAGATCTTAGCTTCTGTGCCTTTGGCTTCCTTTTTAAGGATTCAGCCAGCAGAAGGCTCAGGAGAGAGAACCTGGAGTCCAAAGCCTGACTATCTACAGTTCACTCCTGATTATTCGTGACAAAAGTACCAAAATACAGACGTGAAAACCTAATTTTGGCCTGTCTTTTACACTTCCAAATCCTTAATGGTTTTTTTTTTTCATAAAATGTTAACAAGCCTCACATAGTAGGGGTGTCTTTTGCTACACCTAGAAGCGTATTGTAGTTGGTAACCTAATACAACTATCCAGCCAGGTAATACCAGTGCTGCTGAAATGGTAGGGAAGAGTCACTTAAAGATCTGAAGTATTCATGTAAGTAGATACTTGCCAGCTAGCCCATGCCTGTTATCACTTGAGTTTTCCAAGGTAAAGGAATAAGTAAAAGGGATTTTCCCTTATGTACTACTTTGAAAATAACTTCTTTTATGTTGAAATCAGTCACGCGCACAAATCAGAGATCATTTACTTCTCTAGCTCAGGTGGTAAGGATAAGAAAGAAAGCTGGCACAGTTCTCTGCCCATCCCTTTCGTCTTTTGCAAGGAATCCGGGAGCAAAGGTATAGAAGGGATGAGGGGGACATGGGATGGCAGGGCTTGCCTTTGGCCGTCCCTTTGCTTTCCATTTAGTTCACCAAACACTAGGCAGCTGCCATGATCAGGGCTCTTCCCTTTGTCCTCCTCCTGCTGATGCTCCTATCTTCTAAACCAGGGCATTTGGGATAGCAGCTGAACACAGCTGCCCCCAAAGGCTCAGTCTGGAGGAAGTCCCCTTTATTCAGCTGGAGAGCAGTGGATGATATGGAGAGCCAGCCTTGCATTCAGGTAAGCTTGGGGCTTATGTCCTGTCCCTGATAGCACTCGAATGGCTTTCCAGGACCCCCAGGTGACTCTCAGAGGGCATTGGTGGAAGCAGTCTGGGATAATAGGTCGAAGTCTGGACTTGGTGGAAGCCAGTACTCAGGTTCCAGTCCTTCCTCTGGCATTTTAAATTGATGTGACTCAGCAAGTCATTTCACTCTTCTGAGGCTGTCTCCGTAAATATAGAATAAGGATAAAGACACCTACCGTAAAGGGATGTGGTGAGGATGTGGGTACAACCACCTTGCAAATCCTGGAGTACTGTATCAAGGTCAGTTGTGGATAGTGTTTCCAAGCCAGAAGTCCTGACACCAGCAAAATCATAGATGTGCCCAAAGGTCTGATTAGGGTTAGCCACAAACCTGGCCACCCACAGACCTGGGAAGGTTCTGTGAAGAGATCATATAATAAATAAAGGTAGAGGGCATGTCAAGAATTGGTCTGGTTTAGTCCTCTGCCCTTGGGTAGATAGATGATTGAAGCAGTCGATTCATATAGCTTCACCTAGAGATGAATGAAAAAGCCTGAATTAGGTACCCATTCTGTGCCTGGGGCTAAAATACTAGGGGTCCACATACAAAAAGCAAGCTAGTCTCTGCCTTCAAGGAGCTTACCTTCTATGGTGTTGGTCTGGGAAGTCATAGGGATGGTGAATGAGCCCTAGTGCAGTTCATTGATGTGCCTGCCCTTTCCAGGAGTGGCCATCTTTATTTGATTACTGTGGCCACAGCCAAAAGTGGCAGGAGAGATGGGTGTGCATGAGAGCAATGTGTCAGGGAGACAGCGGGTCTAGGCCTGGAATGCATGTGAGGGACTCTCACCAGCCAGGAGTTTAGGACTTAAGGGTAAGAGTGAGATTTCCAGGCCAGAAGTGGAGAGTGAAGCACAGCAGCCCTGACAAGTGAGAGACATCAATAACAGAGGAGACCATAGAAATGGCAGCCAAGGCAAATTGTTGCTGCCTTCATGTATTTATTCAGAAAGCATTTATTAAGCACCACCTGTGGGCAAGGCACTGCCTCAGGCCTTGGGATACAAATGTTTTAAAAAAAAAAGCTAGGCCTTGTTCTCCTTGAGCTCACCTTCTGCTGGAGGTGATACAGCATTTCACAGCTAAGTATGATACCAGGTGGGGTATGATTGGGGCAAAGCAGAGATCCAGACAAAGGAATCTAGGAAAATTTGAGATGTGTGTGGGGGGTGGGGATCAGAGAAGGCCTCATGGAGGAGGTGGTACCTAAGGTGAGCCTAGAAGGAAGAGAAGGAGGGAAGGAAGAGAAGAATCCAAGAGGTAGAGGGGGATATGGGTGTGCATTTCAGGTGTCAGGGACAAGCTGCACAGATGCACATCTGGAATAATAACCATACAGATTGCTGCCTAGTCCCACAGGCAATACCTATTTACATGGTTAGTTACTGTTTTTAAGGAAGCCTTCTTTTCACTTAAATAGTTTTTCTATTATTTGCTGAGATTGTGTTGGCTGGCCCAGTGGGGAATTTTGTATAGCAAAGGACTTCCATAATAAGTGAGTAATTCTTTCTTCTAAAGCTTCCCCTCCAATTAGATCTCTCTGCAATTAAAGCTTTTGTTTTTGTTTTTTGTTTTCTCCGAAAGAAATCTTCTAATATTTTCCATCAGGCCTCAAGTCCTTCTGGGAGACATGCTGTGTTGGGAGAAGTCCTGTTAAAATGGCTTTTTATCTAGATGGAACCTGATTCATGTTCTTTGGGGTTGCCCTCTTGGGTTTTCAGGCCCCAGCGACCCAGAGGTCTGCTCTTAAAGAAATAGCTCTTAACCTGTCACTGGATTTCAGAGCACACATATAGGCAAGAACAGTTGCTTTTAATCTGAAAACTTCATTGCAATGTGGATTTAAAACAAGTGGAAAATCCATTCATTTGCCCCAAATGTCTCCTTCAAATTTATTTTTACACCTTAGAGACCCCAAATCCCCCATAAATACTTCCAGTAGTGAGCTGTACTTGTGATGCCATATTGTCTTTATTAATTCTTTTGTTACTCTAATCTAATTTTGTCCTCAGAGGTGGGAGGCTAGAAGATAGAATTGCCTCAGTCAAGAGCTTTATCTTGGTGATGGTTCTCCTGCTCATAAAGGAAGAGAGAAATCTACTTAGAGCTCTTAGCATCATTTCTTTGGATTCGGACATATTTCCTCATTTAGTTCTGAAGGATTGGGCATTTGCTGGCAGATTGTATTAGGCAGCACATCCACGCGCATCCTAATCAGGAAGATGTGAGTGAAGTAATCCAGACGGCTGGAATGTGTTTGACAAGGACGCTCGCTTGGCACTGCTACCCTAGCTGACATCACACTGGAAATTAATTACTAATGTCTATTATGATAATTATTCCCCACACATGTACGTGAAGAGACTTTGGATTGGTTGCTTACCCTGGTCACGAGTCGAAATATCTGTCCGGGAGTACCTTTGAAATCAGAAATTTATTACTCTTGAATTTGATTGTGTTTTTTGTATACATACCAGAATCTACAGGCAGCCCTCTCTTTTTTCATCATTCTGTCCTCGGGGAGAGTCAGAATGGGTAGTTTACAGTCTGGCTAAGTTGTAAGACATTGGCAGTTTAGTAATTCTGCTAATTCTTCTCCCTTCCATGTTGGTTGAAATTAAAAAGAAAATTATTTTCTCCATGGTGAAATATCTGGCATATATACCAGTATTTTCTGGCATTGTGGTGCTCTCCATAGGAACTAATATGGCACAGGAGGGCCGCTAGAACTCTTGGGATTGTGCTGTGATGTTATAGAAAGTGCATATAGGGAAAGGTTGTTTTTCAAAAACTCATTTCTCTAGTGATGGAAGAGAGAGACTGACATCAGGTTGATGTTGGGCTTTCTTTGGGCAGGGGCCTTGGGCCTTGCTGTGACATTTTCCAAGACGAATTCTCTGTTACCATCTTAGCAGACAGATTATTTGTAAGTTAGTCTTTGATTTTGGCCTTATATGCTTAAAATATCTCTGGGTTTTTTCTCTCATTTTCTAAGCATACTTGGGCAGTTGGAAAGACAATACGAAAGAAAAAAGCAGTTAGATTACTGGATTTTGGTGTATCTGATATTGGTGTTCTATGTTTGGTGGTAGCTTACTTCAGGACTTCCAGAAATCTTCTTTAGAATATGTTCAGGGCAATAAAGATAGATCTACTGAGAATTAAGAGGGGAACTAATACATTGTTGGATTTCCGTACAGACCCTTAGAAAGGCAGTGCCTTGCCCGTAGCAGATTTTCAATAAATATTTGTTGAATTAGACATTCAGCAGTACAAAGCCAGATGAAGATGTGGGGACTTCCATCCTTAAATTTTGCTGCCAGCCCTCTCTCTCTTATGGCTTTCCAGAGTTAGGAATGACCTCATCACCTAGCCCCATGCTCGACATTGATCTCCCTCAAGATTGGCTTTTGACTGGCATGTACTAATAACAATGGCCATTTTTATCTTTTATGTCATTGACACTGATATTTGTCAGGCCCTAACCAGGTTTATAAGGCCATTACATTGATTTATAAAACGCATCAGCCTTCTTAATCCATTTTGGCTCTTGGGTTGAGCCTTAGAACTTTATTTAGGATCTAATTTCTCTAATGGTTTCCCTAATCATTTATGTGAAATTTGCATCTCCTTCATTTTGCTTGTCCATGACAAGCAGGTGCTCATGGGAGAGTCCGTCAGAACTTGTAAGAATTCTCATTTGTGTCATGGGGTTCTTCATCTTGCTTGAAGCTGCTTTTGCAGCAAAATGATGGTTGATCATGTGAATGAATACTGCCCAGGCAGCCCCTCTTTCATCTGTGGGGGGTTAAGAAAGGGAATTGGCTCCTTCAAATCTGTTTGTTTTGTTATTAATAAAAAGCAAAGGCAGTTGGATCTTTCTTGAAAAACATCGGTTAAAAACACCAGCTTTGAAGTCAGAAGGCTCTTGTCTTTATGGAATAGCTCTGTGACAGTAGACAAGGCAGCTAACCCTCTGGACCTCAGTTTCCTAATCTCAAAAATGGGGATATGGGACAACATGGCATAGTGGAACCAGGAAGACCTAAGTGTAAATCCTTCCTCAGAAACATATTGGCTTTGTGACTCTGAGCAAGTCACTCCTTCACTTTTAAATGCTCTAGGCCAGAGATGTCCAACATGGTGGCAGGAATGCTTGGGTTTGGTTTAGAGGCTCCCATCTTGTACCACTTCTCTAGGCCAGTGGATAAGGTGGGGGCAGGGAGAGGGGCTGCTGACTTAGAAAACCAAAAATTCACATTTTCTATGTTGTATTTTATTTTGTTAAACATTTCCCAATATGTTTTAATCTGGTTGGGGTCAGCACTTGTGCCTTCTGGTGGGGGTGGAGTTGGACACTTCTGCTTTAGACGCTCCAAGAAACTCAAATTTCAGAGAAGGTGTCAACCCGCATTCACAGCAGAAGTTTCCCTTATCTGAGAGCTCCCTACATCGATAAAGTCATAGGGCCCATCCCCATTGCTCAAATATGGCTAATAGAGGATTGTGGTGAGGCCCAAACAATCTAATATTTGTGAAAAGGACGATTTAAATCATAATTGTCCCATTAATTTAATTGTTGGTATCTTAAATGTGAGATAATTGTCCAGTTGCCATTAATATGAAAGAATTGAACCACATTGATACTGATATTATCTCTATGGATGAGACCAAAAGACATGAACAAAATGCAGCTACAGGGCAGGATTTCCTATAAGCCTCTGGAAGAGGAGAGACAAAGGAGTTGGAGAGATCAGTGTGGTCCTGAGCACGAGGAAGCCTTTCACCTTGATTGCTCGTGATGGCATCCACAAGAAGAGCACCATGAAAGTAACTGAAGCTCCTGGACAGACTCTTCTTGCCCCTCAGTCAACAAGCATTTATGTAGTGCCTGCTGTGTGCCAGACGCGGTGCTAAATGCTGAGGATACGAGGAAAGGCGAACACGGCCCCTTCTGTCAGGGAGCTCACTTTCTAACAACAACAGCATTTATGTAGCACTGGGAACGCACGGGGCGCTGTGCTGAGGCTTTGCAAACGTTAGCTCATTGGATCCTCACAACGGTCTTAGGAAGCAGTTGCTATTAAGGTCCACATTTTACAGATGAAGAAACAGAGGCAGGCAGCAGTGAAGTGCCTGAAGTGTCTGAGGCCAGATTTGAACTCAGATCTTCCCGACAACAGGCCCATGCTGTCTTGCAGTGACACCTACGTAAATAGATGAAAGGTAAACTCACAGGGAAGGAATTAGCCGGGCAGAGCAATGAAGTAGAGAATTCCTCTTTCTCTGAGGAACCTCACAAGATCCTCTCAGTCAACATGTATCTCATGCCTTAATGTCTTTAATGTGAGAGCATTACAGGGGAAAGGGGGGAGATAGGCTGGATAATAGGGTTTAGAAATCAGCAATGAACGAATGTCGAAGATGCGTAAGTTACTGAGGAGTCCCAACTGAGGCCAGCTCGCTTTTTGGTGAGCACCGAGCAAAGTCACAGAAAACGTAATGAGCTTAACAAGAAACAAGTGGTTACTGCTGTGGGGAGTCACTGTTCATTAATGGAGGTCAAAGTCCTCTCACTCTTGATGGGGTCTGTATTTTCCCATAAATTTTTTATAGAGTGTTTACCCATGGCACTGAAAGGCTTTCCTTTGTTCTTACTCTTTGAGCCGTCCATCTGGTGTCTCTCCTTTTTGTCTTGTGGGGTCATAGACGTTCTCAGTAATGTCTTTGCACCACCTATGAACTTCATCCAGATATCGTTGGATTTGTTAATAGTGCTTGTTGTTTATTTTGTATTTTTAATTTCTTACCGTTTGTGTTCTAGCTGTACAATGAGGGTCTTTCCCTCCCAGTTTGATTTTTTTTCTTCTGATTAAAGGGGCATCCCTTGCCTGGCTTCTTAAAGAGGCCTATTTACTGAATGGGCCTTACCTCACTCATACTGAGAACCTGAAAAGACCTTAGCCTGAAAGGGCCAGGGTCTCCCAGTGCATCCTGGGCCGTCTCCAGTCATCCTGGTGAATATCAGGCCACTGGACCCAGATGACTCTGGAGGAGGAAGTGAGGCTGGTGACCTTGCACAGCCCTCCGTCACTCAAATCAAAGTCAACTGTAAGTCATGTTATCATTTTTCCTGATGTCATGGTCCTCTTCGAAAATGAAGGACAAACGCAACAATATACTACAAAGTCATTTAAATAACTTAGTAAATAATTCCTATGTCATGTTTTTTTGCACAAAAGAAAATCTTGTTTTCATAAATACATATATATATGCACATATATACATATACACACATAATATAAATAACATACAAAATCGGTATGTATATGCATGTATTCACAGATACACACATTTTTTTTTCACCTATGGAGCTTTCTCAGGTCAGAGGTTTTAGAATAGTTATGATCTGTGCCTCAGTTTCCTTACTTATAAATTGAGTATAATGGAATGGAAAACTGTTTATTAAATTCTTACTGTGCATCAAGCACTGTGCTAAGGATTTAGGATACAGAGACAAATTAAAAATTGAGACAGACCCTGCCGTCCAGGAACTCACTTTCTGATTGGATGAAACAATAAAGAAGTGTTTGTGTTCAGTTCATGGCTGATGAAAAGACCAGAAAGTACCTGCACAGTAGGGGGTGCCATAGTGCACAGAGCACCAGGCTGGAGTCAGGAAGACCTGAGTTCAAAGCCAGCCTCAGGCACTTACTAGCGGTGTAAACCTGGGCAAGTCACTTCACCTGTCTGTGCCTCAGTTTCCTCATCTGTAAAATGAGGATAATAACACCACCTTCCTCCCAGGGTTGTTGTGAGGATTAAATGAGGTGATCATTGTAAAGCGCTTACCACAGGGCCATCCTGTTACTATTATTGCTTAGGTTCTGGCACAGAAGGTAGCAGGGCAGATGGCCTGGCCCAGAGGACTCTGGGAGTCAGGCCCGGGCTGATGCTCTCTGACCAAGAGGAGGATGATGTGTTTAGGGTCAGATGAAGGGAGGCGAGGGAGGTGCTGCAAAGGGGAGGTTTGGTGGGGAAGAGGTGGGTCTGTGGCTCCCCCTGGTGGTGGCAGGTGGCTCTGGTCTGGTGCTGGCCAGCTCAGGCAGCCAGCCCAGGCTCCCTGCCTTGGGACAGGTGGGAACAGCCCATCCCAGGTGTGTTATTTATTACTGTGATCCCATACTAGAGAGTGCAGAATGAAGACCCAGAGGAGGTTATGCATGTGTGTGTGTGTGTGTGTGTGTGTGTGTGTGTGTGAGATATACTAGTCTTTTCATTTGTCCAAGTCCATATTGACATTGGATATTCTCTACTCACTTCTCCACAACCATTTTGTGACAATGTCAGAATCACTTAACCTCCCGGAGCCTCAGTTTCCCCATCGAGAAGTTGAGGATGATCCTGGGAACACAGTCTGAGAGCTGGAAGGGCCCAAGGGTTCATGTAGGGCAGCCCTTCCTTCTGTTCTCTCCACTGTTGGCTGCCTTCTCCTGGGAGCACTTAGCTCACAGTGCTGTTGTGATGAGTGAGATAAGAGAGGGACCACTTGACAGCCCCTACAGCACTGTGTGAGTGTCAGATCCTCCTCCTCCTCCTCCTCTTCTTCCTCCGCTGCTGCCATCATCTTTCACCCCTTTTTCAGTACTGGTAAGTTACCACTATCATCGTAATCATCATGACCATTTGCCACCTCGCGTTTAGTAATAGCAGTGACAATAAGGTGGTGTTTCTGTAGTACCGCATAATGGTTTACACTTTTCCTGACAACAACCCTATGAGGGAGATAGTTTAGATATTATTCCTGTTTGTTTAGATGGGGAAACTGAGTCTCTGAGAGTCTGTGACTTGTCCAAGGTCACACAGGTAGTAGGTATTAAAGCTCAGATTCACTGATCTCTCAGGAATCTTTAGTCTTTCTCTCTTCATTGACTCCTTCCCATCAGCCTACAAACAGGCCTCACCTCTTTTCTTTTTCAATTTAAATTTTTTGTTATTCTGAACCTTATTAAAAAACAACAAATTTGAACATTTCCAAGTACGGTGAACAGAAAGGAGGATTGTATATGAAATTACAAATCTTGACTACTTAAATCTTGGGTTTTTTTTTTAAGTATAGAATAAAATCAATATATTAGTTTCTTGTCTATCTCCTTCTGAACTTTTCTCCTTTTGGGGCATTATTTATTCTACCCCTCCTCCACAGACCTCCCTCCACCACACATATATGCCATTAAAAAAAAAACCCTCCCTTGTAACAAAAAAGCATAGTCAAGCAAAACAGAGCCACTGCCCAACTGTGTCTCCTTCTGCACCTTCATCCATCGCCGCTTTCACGGGGCAGGCAGCCTGCTTCATCGTGGGGCCATGTGGTTGGCTGTTGTGTGGGTCAGAATTCTTAAGGCTTTTGAAGCTATTTTTATTTACAGTGTTGTAATCACTGTACAATATAAGTTGTTCTCCTGGTTCTGCTCACTTCACTCAGTTCACATGAGTATTCCCAGATTTCACCATACCTATCCCTTTTGTTAGTAGGACACAATAATATTCCGTTATATTTGTATACTACCCTCAAATTGGAGGGGAGCCATTTTATTATCCCATATACCCCAACCAGCTACTATTATATTCCTCTTCTCTGCTGCCAGTAGTCTGGGGGCATGGAGAGGAAGGGGGCTCCATTAAATATCTACTTCTCCACTACCCACTTTATCCCTAGCCACAACTTCTGCCCTCCTCCTAAGACATGCCTTCTCAGAGATCACTAATGATTTTCTGATTGCTGAATCCAATAGTCTTTTTCCTTCGCTCGTAGTCCTTAACTTCTCTGTAGCATATGACCCTGTTGACAATGGCCTCATTCGGAGCTCCCCTCCCCCCTTAGCTTCAGAGAAACCATCATGCCTGGTTCTTCTTGTCATGACCATGCCTGCCTCCACTGGTACGGAGCATGGAAGTTTTCAGAAAAGGGCAGTGACCAGAGGCAGCCTGTTCCTAGGGAGTCCTAGGGGTCCCTCTTTCTTGGCTGTAAGTATATTTGGTTGTTGCTGCTGCTGCTGTTTGTACCATCATAGCAATACCCATTCATCAGCAAAATTGTTGAATTCAATCAAATCCATATCATCTTACTCTTAAGCCAAGTACTCTTCTCTTTACATTCCACTTAAGATGCCCACTTGATGCATATACATCCCACTTAAGATGCCCGCTTGATGCATAGGAGCTTTAATGGAGGTTAAACCCTTAAATTTCAGTTTTTAAAAAATCACTTCACATGATTGTGTGGAGAAGAAAAACTAGAAGTTGGAATCGGTTTTCCCCCAGCTTACCTCTTGTTCCTTAGAGTTAGATCAAGTTAGCTCCCAAGTCGTCGCTTTGGTCTCAGTCTAGCCCTTTGTAGACATCTGTCCATATCACAAAGCCCCCAAGCCTGGCACAGTCCTAAGAGGTTGGCAGCGCCCACCCAGGAAGGGGCCAGGACGGGAACAGCAGGGGTTGCAGGTGCATTGGCAAGTGATGGGGGAAGCTTACCCAGTTCTTGCCTACACCATGCCTGGCTACGTTGAAGGATACTGTACCATCGCTGAAATAGCTCAGCTTCATGGGGACTTTCATTCTGATCAGAGCTTGACATCAGAAACCTAGGAAAGGTCCAGGGCTCCTGTTCTGTGGGTCATTCAGGTGACATGTGGTGAATGTAAGTTACCTGAGCAGCATCACCTAGGAATTGTTAGGAGGCTCCTATTTAAGGGAGCTGAGCGGATGTGGCCATTGCCTTACTAAGGAAGAACTTCAAACCTTGCTAGTTAGCGCTGCTATGTGCACCTGAGGTGGAAGCTTTGGTTTGCCAATAGAAAGTCACCTTCGAGATGGCCCGAAAGTCAATTTTCCACATGTTCACAGACATAGCTGTGTTACTAGCCCTTATACTATGACTTATCTCTGGCAAGGACTTGCAAAATAGTTTCTCTGGCTGACTGTCAAAAATTACATCATATCGGAGTAAACTGCTTTTAAATCAAACATCCATTATTCATGTATATTAACTGCTTTTTTATTTTTTTATTGGCTGTTTTGTGTATGATTTACTCTTTTCTCTCTGTCTCCTCCTCCCTCCCCAATTGTCTGGCTCTCTCATCTACTCCTTTTAAATCTTAGCTCATCTGTGAATTTATAGAGCCCGTATACTTAGCTTTGTGTATGAACACCGATATGCTGACCCTGCATTTGTTCATAGTTAAATTTCTTATTTTCGTATGCCATATTTATGGTGGGTCCGAATAGTAACTAGGGACATTTACACTAGCAAATTGCACCCTAAAGACCTGTAACCCTTATTCTTTTGTGTCCTTCATTGAAAGAAAGGGAGTTAGAAAGAAAGAATGATACATGTGGCCATAGTAATTCTGTGCATCATGATGCCTGCTAAAAAATATTAGGGCAACTGTGCTTATGAATTGGCTAAATGTGGTAGTTAGTGGAAAACAGATTGGCTGAATTCATTGATTTGTATACATGAAAATACACTTACGGTAAAGCTCCCATATCACTGACTAAGACAGAATCAGTGAATGTGGCCAAAGCAGATTTCTGCAGAAGCATCTGTCCACTTAGAAAAGGAAAGCTGGAATGCACCCCATGCAGCTCCATCTAGCACTTCTGACACAGTGCACTTTTCAGCTATGTAGTCTAGTCTCCTAGATACAGATTCAGAGACTAGATAGATGAGCGCGTCACACCCACACATGCATGCATGCACACAGACTCACAGAGGCATGCATATAGATATAGATATAGATATAGATATGCACAGAAGCATGTGTGTATGGAAATATACAGATGATACGTTGTCTCTACATGTACATACATATGTGTATGTGTACACACACACACACACACACACACACACACACACTCAGACTCTGAATCGTCTAGAGAGACGTCTGGGGTCTCTTTCCTTCCTTGGGAGGAAATGAAAAGATGAGAGGTGGTGACATTTTATTATTTATTTTTTTAAAATTTGTTTATTTTATGATTTTATATTTATTTTTATATTTGTTTATTTTTATAATGTTATATTTTTATTTTTTAATTTTTATATGTATATTTGTTTATATTTATTATTTTATTTATTTATTTATTACGTTGACTCATTGGGGATTCTTCAGCGTGTCTACTTAAAGGCCTCCCTCAGATGCTATCTTCTTGGTGTATCTTTCCCTTGCCACTTCACCTTCTTCCACTGAAATCATCTGTCCTCCATTTTCCCATAAGTTTAGAACAAAAAAGGGACTACAGAGGTCATCTAGTCTATCCCCTTTATTTTTCAGATGAGAAATTGAGTCTAGAGAGGAGAACGGACTTGCCCAGGGTCACACAAGTAGATAGTATTAGAGCTGGGACTTAAACCCAGGACCCCTGACTCCAAGTCCAGTCTCCTTTCCATCATGCTGTGCTAGTTCTAGTCTATGCACTTTAGGATGGTTTTTTATTAATAATTATTTGCACCTTTCTATTGTAACCCATACTAAATTAATCCACTAGAGAAGGAAATGGCAAACTCCTCCAGTATCTTTGCCAAGAAAACCCCAAATAGGGTCACAGAGAGTCAAACGTGACTAATCGACTGAATGATACCAACGATATGTATTAGGTTGTAAGTTCCCTGAGGGTCTAGGTTGTGTTCTACTCGTCTTCGTATCCTTTGCACCTAGCACGGCACCGTATACATAGAGTAAGGTCTAAATAAATGTTGGTTAAATTAAGTGGAACCTCTACATTCCCAAAGTGTTGTGGGTAGTGATGAGAATTTCTTGTGTAAACTGACTTGAGAAGCCAAGTAGTCCAGGGGAGTCAGAGGTCTGGGAAGGTCTAGACCAAATAACTGAGGCTGCACTGTATTGTCAGTCAGCAAACATTTGTTGAATGTTGCACACGCATGCATGTGTGTGTGTGTGCGTGCGCACGCACGCGCACGTGTGTGTGTAAGGCACTTTGCTGGGGTCTGAGGACTGAAGCAGCATGAGACATAAAGGAGTTTATAATCTAATTTAGGAGCTAGACTATGTTCATCAGAAGATGATATGGCAGAGACAATAAAGGCTGCAGGAATTCAGATGGGGGAGAGATTATTCCAGAACGTGGGTGCTGAAGGAGGCTTTGGGGAAGCTAGTTAAGCTGGACTTGAAAAGAAGAATTTAATTTTGAGCAGTGAAGGGGCACAGACAACATTTCAGGGAGAGGCAGTGGCATGAGTAAAAAGCCCAGAGGCTAGATAGTGTATGTTATATTTGTGGGATAATGATTAGACTGGGGAGAGGGGAGGGGAGAGGAAAGGGGAGGGAGGAGAAAGGAAAAGAGGAGAGGAGAGGAGAGCTTGCGAAGGAGAAAAGGTTGAATGATAGAAAGCTCTGAATGCCTAGCTGAAGGATCTGGACTTTAGTCTCTTAGAAGTTGGGAATCACAGAAGGATTTGAGTAGGGCAATGGCAGTGAAAGGCATAGAATGCACCCCAGGCAGAGAGTGGATTGGTGCAGGGTGCAAACTGTGTCTAAGAAAAGTGTTAGGTGCCTGCTGTTCAGGTGTTCTGTGAGAGGGGGCTGAACTAGGAGAGATCAGGCAAAGATGTCGGGGTGGGGGAAAGGAAAGAGATGGGTTAAAGGCTGAAAAAGTACATGACTGTCTGGAGGAGACCTGCGCTGAAAGGGAATGATTTGAATGTGCCATCTAGGTTGCTTAAGATCTTCAAAAACTAAAATGAGTAGGTTCGAATCTGGAAATCAGTGTCCCTATTGTAATCAGGGCTATGTGTCCCTTGTAAAAAGATAACCCTACACACACACACACACACACACACACACACACACACACACACACTCTGCGTATTTATACAGCCAGCTTTTCATCTATGAAAAGTTAGTTGTTAAATGAATTCTGCACATTGAACCCTCTTATCGCATTGATTCATTTTGACAAAATCAAAAATTGTTCTAGAACAAAAACAGAGGTAGCCCAGTGATTTTTTTTTTAAATAGGGGTAATGATAGTCACTGGTTTAGGGAACTTCTGATGTGGCAACTTCCCTCCCAGTGCAGTTTGGCATTTCCTTTGTAACTTTCAGTCTTAGAAAGTTGCCTGGGCCCAGACTTTGCCTCAGAGTTAGGATTTGAATCCAGGTCTTTCTTGTCTCTGAAGCCAGTTCTCTATCTCCTACTCCACAGTAGGCCTCTCTGGTAAAATAATAATATTAGGCAGTCCACAAGTATTTCTTCAGTGCCTTCTGTTGCCAGACACCGGGCTAGAAGTTGGGGATACAGAACCAAAAGTGTTCTGCCCTCAGGGAGCTTCCATTTGATCAGGGGATACATGTGCACAAATGAGTATATACAAAAAGGCAAAGTAGTTGGGGGGACGGGAAGGGGAGCATCTGGAGAAAGGGGCAGGCAGCATCTTTGTGCCGGTTTTTAGCCCTTTCCAAGTTTTTCACACCCTTTTACCTAGATATGCTACTTTAGTACAAAGCATCTTTTTAAATAGAAAGAAAAAAGAATGTTTCACTCTTCACCATACATTAGTACCTGTATTGTGTTTATGTTCTGTTTTTGCCTTTTTTGCCTTCTGGGCTGAATCCCCAGATTTGGGTAAACCTGACCCATTATTCCTGCCTGCTTAGAGGGAGCTTCTGAACATTTGTCCATTCCTGTTGAAGGTGATTTCTCCAGTGCACCCTCTGAGTGACTAAAAGAAGTCATCCATTTGTCTGATGCTGGATACTTGGGGTTTAGTTGGAATGAGATCTCGCCTTCTTCGAGAAGCCTCTCCTGGTCTCCCTCTCTGCTAGCCCCCTCTGAGGCCGCCTCCTTTTTATACTGTGTATATCTTATAGAATGTAAGCACCTTAAAGGCAGGAGCTGTTCCCTTTTGGTGCTTGTTGCCCCTTGTCCTAACAAAGTCCTTGGAACATAGGAGACTTAACAAATGGTTGCCGATTGACTTCGGTGGAATCTTTTGCAACAGCTTCTCCTGTGTAATCACTTGCTTGGAGCGCGCTGCACCCGGCTCGCCCCCACTGTCTCACTTCCCATTTCTCTTTGGTAATTTGTAGTTATCCTGTTCACTAGAGATTGTAACGTTCAAGACTCTCAGCCATACGATATCCCTGGGAAAATACTGGTATTAAAAAGATGGGCATTTGTTTCAGGGAGGAGTTTGGAATAGTGAAAGAACTTGGCAGTTTCCCAGAGGCACCCCGGGCCCCTCTCCTCCTCCTGTTCAATTCTTCAACCAATTCATTGTCCACCTGAGTCGTCCACATACTGAAGGACAGGCTTGTGGATGTTCGTTCCGGCGGCCCATCATGTTCTGGGCAAGAGCATTCTGAGCCCACTTGGGCTTTCCTGTGTGATTGTTTAATCAGGCTCAGTCTTTTTGAGTGATCAGGGGTCTCATTTAGGAGATTACACACAGTCACAGGGCTCGATGCAGTCACTCAGTATCATGCCCAAACAGAAGCGCATGGTGAAATTGGCCATTCTAGAGTAAGGAGTCCTTCAATTCCAGGCTTGAGCTCTGCTGTGACCATGGTGAATGTTATTGATAAGCATATATATGTCTGTGTCCCTGTCGTATGCTGTCCTTGTGGTTAATGATCATGAGTTGGCTGAACAAAGTCACCTCTTCCTTTTATCTTTAAAGGACTCATATAATCCTGGCAATATGCCTAGAAGGCACATTTTTGGAGGAGAGCCTTTAAGATGGCATTTTGCTTTACCAAATTAAAATTTTAAATATATTAAACTAATAGTAAGCACAGTAGGATTGTCCATTCCCTACACCTTTCAGTTAATTACATAATGGGAAAAAGATGGTCTGTTTTGGAATATCACCTGCAAAGCCTTACCTGTTACATTTTAATACCTTCATCAAGGATGGCATTGGTACACGTAGATACTGTTTTCATGCGTACTTTATATAGATGGGAAAGTAGATATGTGGATTGGTAGTTGTCCATGGTTTTTTGGCTGCCTTTTTTTTTTTTTTTTTTTAAGAAAGTGTGTGCTAGAAGTGACGTGATTTTTAAGGCACTAAGCAGCTGGTTCTCTGCCTGGAGAACCAGTCTCTTAGTACCTTAAAAATTATGTCATTTCCAACACACACTTTCTCTGTGTATACTTGGTCTAGTCTAACTGCTTTTCCCATCCTTATTTTCTCCATATTTCCTCTGGAATCACACCTGGGACTGTGATGTTCATGTCCTTGAGAGTGAAAATGTGTCGTTCTATAAGTCTTCACAGATCTCTTCCATTTTTCACTGGTGGTATATTATAGGGCCCAAACCCTCATCATTTCAAGGAAGTCCCACTTACAGATTTGTCAAGTTTACGTTGTAGACTGCAGTTCTGAAGGGACGGAGGAAGCAGTTCACTGACCTAGATCTCACGTTGTATCTACAGCTACTCTATGTAGTGTTGTACCAGAAGTGAGCAAGACACACCACAGAGTATAAGGTTTAAGTGGAGAATTTATTAGCCGGCGGCCATCGGGGTACGGCACCACAAATCAATGGCAAATGTGTTAGGGTGATGGCTTGGCTTATATAGGATATGGGGGTACAGAGTGGGGGGGAAACAGCAACAAAGGTCCTGGCTGATCAAAAGATTCAGTCAGGTTACTAGTGGGATAATCTCATTTACATTCCTTGGTGGAGTCACGGAGCCCCAGGGATATCTGCTAGAAAGGGTCTGCCAGGTTATCCTTCAGTGGGATGGTCCTATCTATTGAGATTCCTTGGTGGAGTCATGGAGTCCCAGGGGGTTTGCTAAATGCCAAAGATATCTGAGTCCATTCTTTCTGGGGGTGCTTGTCAGTAGCTAGGGGTTACTCAGGGGTTCCTAATTTTCCTTGTATTACAGTAGAGCCGTCACTGTTTCCTCCTCGGTGGCCATGGAGAGAAACCAGTGCTGGGGCACACTGGGTAGTTCAGACTATTCTCAGAAGGTCTTGGGCTTGCCTCTGCCGAGGAACTTTAGTTTTTTCCCTCCCTCTGATTGGGGCTTTGGCAATGCTGTCTCCTCCCAGGTTCTGAATCCCTTCTTCTTGCAGCTTAATGTACCAGCAGCTGTGGCACGGCCATTGGAGTGAGACTCCCAGGAGAAGCAGGTCATATGTGTAGGCAGTAACCCAGAAGAGTGACGGCAGGTGGCATTGGCCAAGTCTACAAGGAGAGAGGTGGCTTTTAGTTGTTGGCAGCTGCTGAAGCTGTGCCCACCACCTCTGGGGCCTCCAGGGGCATGTGCAGGCAGAGAGGTGATGAGAACCACAAGAGGAGTGGCAGCAGTGAGAAGAGACCATAGTCAATTCTTTTCTATCTGTGTAAAAACCCCAATCCAATTTCTGAATTAGGGGGCCGTGCTGGCATTGTCTCATTAAAATATGTAGCAATTGAAATATGGTTGTATTGTACATTGGGATCATTCCACTTCCAAAATTGTGTCTGTAGCAGGGATGTGAAAAACTAGAGGAAGGATGGAGGAGGATCTACAACTGCCCCAGCTGTAAGTTAAGAGACTAAGACAGGAATGTTACTAACTAATACTTGGAAATGTTGGAAACCTTTTTGTAAGGTCTCCTTCAACAACACTGCCCTCCATTTCTGTCTCAATGTAGAATTTTAAGACTCTGAAAGGGAAAAGAAATATTGTCTGTTTTCTACAGTTTGCTTTCCTATACTCGGCAACAGTTTAAAGACTATGAGTCTTAGTGAAACTTCATAATTTCTGAAGAAATGTGCCTTGTGTCCACTTTTTTCATATTCCTTATAAGACACAATTTGTACTTTTAAAAAATTCTCTGACATCTATTGATTTGGTGGTCACATTAGTGCAGAACATTTTCCCCAAGACTTTAGCTCTGGGTGGGTTTTTCCTCCTTTCTGACATATCTACCCACCTCTTTCTCAGTACATCTGTCTAAGGAGAGTGGCCACAAGTTTTCGACTCACCCAACTAGTGCAATAAAGAGAAAAATTAGTCTAATGCATGGTCTTAACAAAAGGGAGAGTGTGAGCATGAATAATTAATTTCACTAGTCTGTGGCAATCAGATAAAATGAAGTCCCATTTGCTCAGCCTTATTAAAAGAGAGAGAGAGAGAAAGGGAGGGAGGGAGGGAGGGAGAAATAGTAAAGGTCGTTAAGGGACTTGTAACATGGAACGAATCGCCTCTGAGATGGATAATGTGTTTTCTAATCTCTGTGGTCTTTAACTAAACGTAATGGTAAAGGTACTCTGGATATTTCTAATTCATTGAATTATTAAACATTCTAGAGAACACTTGACTCCTAACTACTAACTTAGAAGTCTTGACAATGAAAATAGAGAAAGTCTTTTTGGGAAAGAGTTTAGGTCACACTTTCTCAGTTAAGAATACAGTCTCCCTCTTAAAAGAATGGGGAGAAAAGAGGAGAGGGCTTGTCTAATCAACATATCGGATATCAATTCAAGATCCACCACGGCCTTTTTATGCCTTGGGCACTCACTCATTCAATGTGCTTAGTTCTCTTTTATAAATGAATACTTTATTCGTTGTAAAAATACTTTGAAGGTGTATACAATAAATTTAGGTGACTCAAAGTTGAAATAAGTACAGAATTACTTCTTATGGGCATAGTAACCAAAACCAGTACTATTTTTCCCTCCAGAGCCTTTGAATGAATTCCCTAATTATATCCTCTTGGGTTATTAATTGTCAATGATAGTTGTTTCATTATTAGATTATCTGCTTATCGATCTGAGAGAAAAATTCCTGGAATTAGAAGTCCATCTCACTGAGGCACATAAATGTTTCATTTTCAGCTCTTTCCTAGATCTTTTTCTTTAATCTTGAATCATAATAAACTTGCCTGTTACTTTCGGAAATTCCCAGCAGTAGTAGCTCTAGTATTATGTCAAGATTTGAGGTATTAATTGTTTCTGTAGATATTTGTGAGAAAAATAGGCTTGACATGTAACAGCTGGTCCTCAAAGCAGGACAGGCTTTCTCAGTGTGCTTGTTTCTGTAACAGGCTGTCTAAGGTATGCAGTACCCCCAAAGCCTGTGGTAAATAAATCCAGGAATTGAAATCCAGTACTTTGATTCAAAGTCCTACTCCAAGTCAGGCCCTCTAACTTGATTTTCTAGCTCTTTTAAGAGAGAAAGGTAAATTATTCCGTTCTGTTCAGATCTGTTGTCCATTGATATAAGAGAAGTGCCGGTCCACTGGAAATCAGAATTCACAAGCTAATTAATGTTCAGAACTGTTTAGCATCATTTCTTGTTTCTGGCTTTAGGATGATTATGGGTCATAAAACTAGAGCTGGAAGGGCTTAAGAGACCATCTTGTGCACCCCTTGTTTTGCAAATGAGGAAACAAAGGCTTAGGGAGGAACAGCTAGGTTCACAGTGGGTAGAGTGCCAGCCTTGAAGTCAGGAAGACCTGAGTTCAAATGTGGCCCCAGGCACTTACTAGCTGTGTGACCCTGGCCAAGTCACTTCACCTTGTTTGCCTGTTTCTTCATCTGTAAAGTGAGCTGGAGAAGGAGAAGGTGAACCATTCCAGTATCTTTGCCAAGAAAACCCCAAATGGGGTCATGAAGATTCAGACACAACACAATGGAACAATATATGAAAGGAAGCTGAAGGGGAGGGGGGGTGCGCTGCCAGAGGTTACCTGGAGGCATGATGGTGCCATAGTCCTCCTTAAGAACAAAGGACAAACACAACAGCAATAAATGTCTAGGCCTCAGTTTCCTCACATGTAAAATTAGAGCAGTGGACCTGGTCATAGGCTCACAGATTTTAGAGCAGAGACCATCAAGGCCTGCCCCTTCATTTTGTGGATAAGGAGATTGAAGCCCAGAGAGTTTAACTCTGAATTACAGATTTTGTAACCCCAGGAGGGCTCTGATCTCATTCTTCTTGTCCTAAGGGTATCTACAGTACTGCTGCTTCACCCGCTTTTATTCTGAGCATCCTTCTTTTTGGTGTTTCTGGGTGACACCCATCTCCCACCACCCATAATCCTTTGTGCATTTCTCCTCTTGGGTCCGTCTCAGGGAAAGCTGGTGACTTTTGCAGTTACAAGTTTCTGCACAACCTTTCCTAGACTCAGGGAGCAAGCACAGTGACTAATTTCTCCTCCTTTTGAAGTGTCCCTTAGCCAGCAGGGGTATGTGTCCTCCGACTTGCAGAATCCCCATAACATCATTATCCCGGGAAAGATTGGGAAATTGACCCGTAAACCATCTTTAATCCAATCCGAGAGTGTATGATATTGCCCTGGTGAAGCAAAAGGCACTCGGTACAGGCCCGGTCCCTGGTATCTTGGGTCCGTGTATGCAGGTGCTGTTCTTTTTCCTGACAGATACTGCTGTACAGCCTGCAGACGAGTCAGTGCCTGGCCACACTGGGCAGCTCCCTGGGTGACTTCACATGTGTCAGCCTCCGGAACAGTCCCCCACACCTGCTGGTCACAGGCAACAAGGACAGGAGGTATGTGGACCAACAGCAGCGCTCTCTGGAAACAGATGGCTCCCACCTCCAGGATTCTTCTTCATCTCCTCCTCCCCCTCCTCCTCCTCTTTCCCTTCTCCTCCTCCTTCCCCTCCTCCCCCTCCCCCTACCTCCTCCTTCCCTTCCTCCTCCTCCTTCTTCCCCTCCTCCTCCTCCTTCCCCTCCTCCTCCTTTTCCTTCTCTCCCCTTTTTCCTCCTCCTCTTTCCCCTTTTCCTCCTCTTCCTCCTCCTCCCCTTCTTCTTCCTCCTCCTCCTCTTTCCCTCCTCCTCCTCCTTCCCCTCCTCCTCCTCCTTCCCTTCTCCTCCTCCTTCCCCTCCTCCTCCTTTTCCTTCTCCCCCCTTTTTCCTCCTCCTCCTCCTTTTCCTTCTCCCCCCTTTTTCCTCCTCCTCTTTCCCCTTTTCCTCCTCTTCCTCCTCCTCCCCTTCTTCTTCCTCCTCCTCCTCCTTCCCTTCTCCTCCCCTTTCTCCTCCTCCCCCTTTCCTCCTCCTTCCCCTCCTCCTCCTCCTTCCCTTCTCCTCCTCCCCTTCTTTCTCCTCCCCCTTTTCCTCCTCCTCCTCCCCTTCCTCCTCCTTTTCCTTCTCCCCCCTTTTTCCTCCTCCTCTTTCCCCTTTTCCTCCTCTTCCTCTTCCTCCCCTTCTTCTTCCTCCTCCTCCTCCTTCCCTTCTCCTCCCCTTTCTCCTCCCTTCCTTCTCCTCCCTTTCCTCTCCTCCTCCTCCTCCCCCTTCTTCCCCCTTCTCCCCCCCTTTTCCTCCTTTTCCTTCTCCTTCCTCCTCCTCTTCTTTTTCCTCCTCCTCCTCCTCCTCCCCATCTTTCTCCTCCCCCCCCTCCTGTAAAAACACTGCCTCCATGAGCTTGGAGAGCCTGGTATTAGGTAATTATTGGATATCTCTGCCTCTCTGCTTTCTTTCTGAGAGCATCATGGGAAGATTTTCTTTTAAGCCATTTGGTGGACGCAGTTGGTGAAGGGTCCAGAGAGACCACTTGGAATATTTTTTCCCCCTGCTGCAAAATTTGTCTGGCATTTAAAAGCTCACTTTCTGATATTAAAAACAATAACCTAAGGGATGAATCATGTTCAGTGAAATGAGTTTGTTTGCCAAATGATGTCAGGAGTGTATTTCAGAACACTATGGTGTCCCTCCAGTGACCAAAAAAGAGAGAGAGAGAGAGAAAGATGGACTTTATATGATCAAGTTCCAGGCTCTATTTAGCTGATTAGCGGCCTTCCCTTTAACTCGTTGGCTTAGGGAGTCGGGTTTTCCCTGTACAATGTCCGTTGCCAGCGATGGGCGCACCGGGAACTGTCAGCATGGAAGGATTAAAGGGTTTGAAAAGACCCTGTGAATCCAATTTTTAGGTTTTCTTTTTTTCCCCCTTTTTGTTTTTTTGGCTAGTTATCTGCAGTGTCTGATCCAGTGCCCCAAAGAGATGTGGAATGGCGAGGGGCCAGTGTCTAATGGCCCCCCTCCTTCTCCCAGTGCTCGGCACCAGGCTGCAGGTGGTGGTCTGGTTCGGCGGTGGGTATCAGATTGTGAGGCGGATACTTTCTCTTGCCAAATCCCAGACCTCTGGCCCACCAGTGCAGCAGCTTGCAAAAATAATTATTTTATCAAACAGTGTTTTCAGCACCCCCCTCCCCATTTTTCAGGGCAAAGATAATGCAAGCACCCCCGCATACTTTGTTGATAAAGAAAATGCTTGATCAGTTTTCTTCTCCGTCTGAAGACAGCCGATGTTTGGAGAGGCGTAACGTGATCATGTAGCAAACAGGCTGGGCTATTTTTCTGTTACAAAGCCGGGTTTGATGAGTGGCCTCCCCATGTGGCCGAGCAAAACCAAACAAATCAATTTATAGTTTTAATCTCGTGTATTAGTGTTACCAAAGCGAGCTATGTGTTGATTTGTGCAGGGGCTACAAAGAACACAAGCTTATCTGATACCTTCTTCCCACTGGGACTTGGCAGCTCCTTGTTTTCTGGGAGAGCGAATGCAGAAGGCTACTTGCGATGTCCAAATGAAAAGCTTTGGGATTATAGATTTATTCGTGCAGAGTTTGTTTACAACATGAGCATTTGGGTGTTCAGTCACAGCTAGATTCACAGGGAACCAAAACAGTGGAGCAGAGAAGAGACCCCTGCTCTCTGCATACACAGGCCCAATTAGGGACCAGAGGAAGAGTTCTGAGCCAAGTTGTAATACCATTAGCAGCTGCACATTGGATTGTCAGCTGGGAGGCCTATAGATACTCATAGGGCACACTTCTTCCCCTAGAGCAGGGATCCCTAATTAGGGGCTCCTTCCCCTAAGCAGGAGCCAAATGTAGTGTGTAAAAGGGCACTCTTGTCACTCCCGAGTCCAAAATCTGACCTAATTATCTGTCACGTTAAGCACATTTTAATAGGAGATGATACGCCTGACATACACGTTTTTAAATCTCTCTCCATGGGTGACAATAGCAAAGTTGTGATTGTGTTTGTGGGGCCCAAAAGAAAGCAGCATCTGATCCCAAAGGGGGTTCCCAGAGCAGTGATGGTGGGGTGTCACTGATGACATGCGGACCAGGAACAGACTTGCTGGGATCAAAGTAGCGACTTTTATTAAAGTTTATTGGAAACATTGGCCTGGGATGGGAGTGGGGAGGGAACAGCTTTTCAACAGTCACAGTAATATGTGTAGGAAAGGGAGGGAATTGGTAAGGACTGAGTCATCTTGACGTCTGAGGGCCAGGAAAGAAATTGTGAATGTATTCTGGACAAAAGCAGCTCGGTAAAGGGAATGGAGCAGTAGTGAGCATCATGACAGTAATGACGTTGATATGATATTTACTATGGGCTGGACGCCGTGTTAAGCGCTTTACCAGTACCATCTCATTTGAGCCTCACAACAACCCTGGGAGGTAGGTGCAGCTGTGATCCCCATTTTGAAGTTGAGGAAACTGAGGCAAGCAGGTTGAAGTGACTTGCCTAGGGTCTCATAGCTAGGAAGTGTCTGAGGCTGGATTTGAACTCGGGTCTTCCTGATTCCAAGCCCAGAGCTCTATCCACTGCACCACCCAGCTGTCTCATTATGGCTAACATATACATATATCCCCACCCACCCACACATAGGCATGTAGGTCTATGCACACACATTTGTAGCACTTGAAGGTTTGCAAAGTGCTCTCTCAATATTATCCCCTGATCCCAGTGCAGTTCACTTCCACCCCTACCTGTCAGGCTTCTTTGTTCCAGATGCTGGGGATATGCAGATGACACAAAAAAATCCAGCCCTGCTCTCATCGAGTTTGATGTTTCATTTTAAAAAGAGGGGAACGTTCAGGGCCCTGATAGGAATAGGAAGGACTTCCGGGGTGTCATTTTAAAAATCTGAAATTACCTTTCTAATGTGAAAAGACAAGCCCCATGGGGCCATAATTGTGCTTCAGCAATAGCAAAAATCCAGAAAACTATCCAGATATTTTAACATCCAGATTAAGGCCAAGTGTAGAAAAAATTTTTTCTTTTAAAAAATAATTTGGGTAATCCGCACCATTAATTAAAATAAAAGAGGACCATTTGGGGGAATGTTAAGCTTGATAATTGAACTAAAACAAAACAAAAACCCTCCAGGTTTCCGAAGCACTTTCCCTCCCAACCACGTGGTGAGAATCTTCCTCTCCCTTTCTCAGACGAGGAGACTGAGGTTCACTTGCTCATCACGTGCCAGTGAGGGTCTGAGGTGTGGGATCCAGACTCTGTCCCGGCCACCTCTTACATCTTAGGTTTCGTCAAGAGCTCACGTTTCCCATGATGATCTACAGTTTGTCTGTTCTGTGAGGTGGCAGTGTGAGGAGTCTTCTCCCCATTTTATAGATAAGGAAGCTGAGGCTCTGCGGTTAAATGACTTGCCAGTTAGCAGCAAAGCCCAGTTTAGCTCCCCAAGTCCTAATCCAGTATCCTTTTCTCACCACATCATGTTGCTTTTTGAAACTCCTGATTAATGATTAAATTAATTTTAGAAAAGCAGGGGGCAGCCCCATGTGTAGATGAGGTCAGATGGCAGAGGAGTCAGCAGGGACAACCTCGGGTGGAGCTGGGCCGAGCGACCCGACGGGGATTCTGCGTGGCTCTGTTAAATCAGATGCAACCTGGGCTCTTTTGTGCCTTTCCCCACCGAGATTAGGATGTCAGCTGTGACAAAAGTGAGTTGAGTAAGGCTTTAGATTAGGAAGGACCTCTGAATTGCACCATTTCTGGGGCACTGAGAAGGTGAAGGAAGCAAGCCCCTTTTACGTGTGACTGGAGAACAGAGATGGGCCTCATGAGGCTCCCCGGCCCTTTCTTTATTTCTACAACCGTCTCCATGTTGGTAACCTCTCAGATGAAGTCAGCGCTCCAGTGAGGGCCCACAGCAAAAGCAGCAGGCAGTGACTGGGGCCCACCTCGGATGGCAGCAGGTTGCTGGGCAACATTCTCTCCGTGACAATCATTTCTCCTTTAAGTTATCTTCTTGTTTCCCAGTAAACTGAGGGTCAGGTACATTGAATTGAACGGCATTTCGTAGGAAATTGATGTTGCCGCGTTGGGTCCTTTAGAGTCATAGGTCTCTGTGTTGGTGGGACCTGTAAAAATTACAGCATATATAGCATTGATAAGCATTAATTTATTAATTAGTAATTAGTAAGAGCTCAATGAAAATTAACTCAAGTGAAAACATGCCTTGTTGAATTTCAGCTTATGAACTATGTTTTCGGCAGTTCCTTTTTAGGTCATCTATTACTAGTCAGACACTATTAGATACGAAATTATTATCCATCACCTCGCACTGAGTCTTCAGCGTATTAGGTGCTTAATAACTTTATTGCATTGCTATCACTAGTAATGGTAAGCTTTTGCTGAAGGTTTATTTGATGTGGGAGTTTTAAAAGATTAAAAAATATTCTACTCTTAACCTACTTGAATTAAATGGGCCAGTGTTTCTTTAAAATGTTCTGTCTTTTTTAGTTATCTTATTTAAATGAAATCATTTATGAGGGATCAAAAATGCTGCTTGAAAGAGGGTTTTAGACATCTCTCTATGCACCAAAATAAATAGCTGTAACCACTTACCATCACTGAAACCAAACTGAATCATACTTTCATTCCTGGTGGGGATTTGGGGTGGGGAGAAGCTTTTGTTTTGAAAGGCTACATTTGAATGCCTCACTCCTTCATCCCTCCCTCTCTCCTGGATGCTTTTTTTGGATAGAAACATAGCTGAAGGTCAGATCCTTAATAAACCAACCAAGCCAGAGTCTGAATGGGCTTCAGGTTTGCCGCCAGCTCTTCTATCAAATACAATGAACCTTTATTGTCAGATGGGACTTTCCTAGCCAAACCAATGGGAAGAAAGCCCCAAGTTGTCATCTCCAATTAAAGAGTCTCTGAGCTTCCATCTTGCCCTGTTAATGTTCCATTGCGGTGTGCTCGTGGCGTGGCCTGCTGTCACAGGGAGCAGGAGCAGGCAAGCTAAATGCTCTGCTGACTCCATCTGTAAGGGTCAGAATAAGTTATTCAAAGCTCGGACGATAGACCCACTCCGAGCGTGCCTCCATCTCGGTTCCAGCACGTTTTCCTGCCCATCAGATGTATGCGACTCGGTTGGAGTCTTTGGATGGTGCTGGTGTCTTTTGTTTTAATTGGCGAAATAGAGCAGGCTCCTATGGAGTGATTTTCATTAGAGAGGGGCTGGGAGGGGGAGCTTTGGAACAGTGCTTCAGCTAGACCATGAATATTAAACATAACACAATTATAGCTTTTGGACCAATTATTTTCCTTTTCAGCAGACTACATTGATGAAATACAAGCTAGATATGTGTTTATGATATCTACCCCAGCTTCTTTTTTGCCTCTGGACGCTGTGCTTTTTGGCATATTTGTGTGCCCATTGGCTATGTTACCTGGGTCTCAGTCTGTGGAGGGGATTGATTTAGTGCTGAAGTATAAGCTTTACCTAGTTGTCCCAGGTTTGAAGCTGATGATTGTGTTCATCTGAGATTAATATCTAGTTGACTGAGTTAACACAAGCCAGCCCATGCCCTCAGTACTGCCCATAGGAAGGAAGCTGCAACTTTGCCTTGTAGGGTGCCCTCCAGAAATGTTTTCCTTTCCAAACAACTTATTTCCCTGGGAACTTGGGGGGCCTTCCCTTGTTCTTATTCATTTACAACCCAATAATGGTATCTTTTGGTTTATTTGTTTATTTTGTTTGGAGTTATCCATACTGCTTTCCAAATGAAAAACAGATGGCACACTCTGAACTTGTGGGCAGATTCACGTTTGCCTTTGTCTTCCTAACAGCCAGAGCTAAATTAGGGAACCTCGCTATCCAGCAGAGTAGCCCTTTGTGGGAGGCACTAAGGCAGCTAGACCTTTGTTCACCCACAACACACTCCAGAGGACTCTGTGCTGCACATTTCTTCCTTTTCTGTTATGAGATTTTAGAGCAACTCTTGGGTCAGACCAGCTATCCCTGTGGATGGCACAGAGGAAATTTTGTTCTTCCCCAAACAATCCTGGTCAAGAGCTGACCCTTTAGCTTGCTACCCCCTTGCCCCTCCCTAGAAAGCGTATCGTTTGGTAGCATCATGTGGCGGTGCTGAATTGCTGCTTTGGAGTTTGCAGACAGCTCTTGCTCCTCACAATAAATCTGTCTAACCCATAGATGCTGTGATTCTGAGAAGGTGATATAGGTTTTATTGTCCCCATCTTAGTGACTAAGAAGCCACAGCACAGAGGAATGAGTTGGTTTATCTAAACAGGGTCACACAGCTGATGAGCAGCAGAGTCAGACTTGAGCCGGGGTCTTCTGACTTCAAATGCCCCCGCTCTCTCCTTTCCACCATAGCAGCCTCTAGTCTAGAGCTTTCTGTTTTCTTAAAGTGCAACTACAGGTAAATTGTGGCTTAGTCATTTAGGAGCTTCTCTAAAGAGGGGGCAAAGTCCGCCCCCCAGGTTTGTCCTCTTAGGTCGTGTGAGAGCTGTGATGGTGGGGTGGATGGAGCAGTGAACAAGCCCTTAGGAGGCCTGGAGGGCCACTGCTCATGTGTCAGCCTCAGTTTCCTCATGCCTTCTTCTTATGAAGGTAGTTGTCAACAAACACGCAGAGGACATGGTACAGGAAACGAGAAACTAAGGCATGCCATTTTTAAAGAAAAAGCGATAAACACTTTAACAAAATAACTTTGCTTGTGGTCCTTTTGGAACTTCTTTTTGTTTTCTTCTGTGTACTTTTTTGTGTGTGCTTGAGATGATGACGCCTTCCCACTTCTCATGGCGTCTGGGGCCCCACTCTGTTTCTCTTTATTAGTGGAAAGCTTCATTTGCATTAACTTCAGTCAGTTGGCCATGCACTTCTGCAGCAGGAACTCTTTGAGATTAGAAATGGAATTATGAAAAGTACTTCATTTTCTACTCATGACACACTAAATAGTAGAGTCGAACTGTTTGACAAAATATTGTCCTACCAACAGCGTTATTGCCTTCGTGCAGTTTTCGTGGATAATTAGCTTGTAAACTGGCTTTTTGAACTTAGGTTAGTTATTCATGTGTCACCATCTAAACCAAGCCCACAGTGGGGACAGGTGCTGCTAATCCCCAATTAGCTGGTAAAGAAACTGGGTCCTGGGAAGGAGCTGGTCCATGTCACAAATGATGGGAAGGAAGGAAGGAAGCTTCTCCAGCTCTTGCTCCAAGTGCTTTTTATACCTTAGACTACACTGTTGAGATTGGGTTTTGAGTCATTTGATTAATTAAACATTTTTGGGTGGAGGCAGAGGGGGAGATACATGAACACAACCACATGCCAACATCGTAAGCCACACTGCTCATGTTTATGCAGAATTCTTTTATCTTCTTTCTCTAAGTGTCTATAAATGATGTAATTCTATATTTTTTAAAATCTAAAGCAGCAAAATGTGTTTATCCTGCATTTATCATCCTGTATTTCCTGTGTTTATCATCTCTCGTTACTCAGGGTGAGGGTGTATGATCTACGCAGCAGTACAGCCTTGTGTTCACTCTATGCTCACCAATTAGGAGTCTCTGCTGTTCAGATGGATGACTGGAAAATTGTCAGTGGAGGCGAGGAAGGCCTGGTTTGCGTCTGGGACCAGCGGATGGGCAACAAGCTATGGGAAATGCACGCCAGGTAATTTCATTTCTTTAGGTGATTTTATAACCCCAGGTCATTACAGGCAAATGAGCTAAGAATGTTTCTCTGTGGCTCCTCTGTATAACACACATAAAATTTTGATCCCTTTTCCTCAAATACCACCAGTTCCAAGTTAGTAAAAATGTCCTCATTCTTTTAGGATTCATCTTAAATGAGGTAGAAAACAGAAGCCTTTATCTCCGATGTCCTCAGCTTGTTCTGAGAACAAGGCCTCTTACTGAGGGCATTTGGGATTGCTGACCAGCCTTCATGTGTCACCGTGCAGTGGGCAGGAGAGCATGGATGGTCATCTCCAGCTGTGATCTCTGTCCGTGATTTCAGTGACCAAGGACCAGGATACATGAGTCTTAAGGTCTTAGAGACAGAAAACAGAGAGGGTTCTTCAGTGCCCAGTGTCACTCAGAAAGTGGGCATCAGAGGCGGGATTTAAATTCGGGTCTTCCTGGTTTGGAGGCCAACTTTACCCACTATGCCACACTGCCTCTTGATGCCAGTGGAAGTCCTGCTAGATCGGTATGGACCCATAGTGTCTTCAGATAGAGTTTATAATTGCCTGAGTATGTGGGATCTTCTATTGATTCTGGAGAATTTTGTTCAGAAACCAATGACTAAAAGATTGTTTGGAGAATTCTCACTGAAAGTGTTTGTCAGACCTAAAAATCATTTCCTTTGCCAGCAAACTAGGAGAAAGTTGGGATTTGAAGCTTCCACTATAAACTTGAGTCCAAGTGCTTACTCATATCCTGAGTAGTCATCCACACTGGGAGGCGAAATCATTTCAAGGATTTAAGCACATTCACAGTGGTGGATGTGTAGTAAATTATTAAGGGAGTAGTAAGAGCAGAAAAAAAATTCCTACTCGTAAAAAATGCCCGTGCCTTCCCAGAGTGTTCTGTTGGGCCTGCCTGGGCAGGGTGCTTCTAAGGTTTTCAGCAGTCTTTTGGAGCATTGGTGAAATTAATAGTTTGAAGTTGAAAGACCCATCACTTTTATTGCTACACAGGCAAAATGCAATCACTGTGGAATTCCACTTTGGCTTAGGTGTTAATGTGCCTCGCAGGGCGCTTCAAAAAGGTGAAATACAAGCCAGTGTTTTCTATTGTCACTGAAAGCCAAAAGATGGCCTCGGCACCCACCTGCACAGCGGTTCGAACCTCACACGGATACAGCAGTGAGAGGAGGCAGTGGCTGCAGCCCTGGGTAGAATAGGCCAGGGCTATGCTCCAGTGTTTCCTAGCTCTGGCATTCTCCCTACCTTTCAAAAGAAACTCACCTTCGGGCTTTACTGTTTGGGGGTGTTTCTTATGCAGTGCACAGATCTTCCACCAGATGGTGCTAGACGCTGCCTAAATTGTCAGCCTTGACAAACCAGGACCATAGATTTAGATCAAAGAGGAGCTTTATAGATCTGCTTAGTCCAATTCCACATTTATTTTATAGATGAGGAGTCTGAGACCTGAGAAAGGGAAGGGACATATCCCAGCTTGCAGAGAATCCTAGGAGTGCGATGGAAATCTAGTGACCGTATTTCCTTAATTCTACTGTTTACTTTCCAGAGTGATCGACCGCTATTTGAAGTAGCTGGTTACCCCAGCTTTGACCAATAAACTAGTGCCATTAAGAGAGCTCCTGAGCCATACTGGGCCAACGGTGTCATACACCACACACACACTCACACACGCACACACACATCACGTGCATGCGCACACACACACACATTGTATGAATTTAGGTCAGTTGCTTAGCCTTCATCAGCTTCAATTTTCTCTCATTTGTAAAATGGGTGTTGAATGAGGCAAGCTCTCTGGTTGTGTGATGCTATGATAGTGCTGGATAAATGATAAGGTGTGAGATTGTCTCGATTTTAGTGGAATGTGTCTGTCTAAGAGTTGTCTTCCCACCTTGCTATTCCAGACACCCTGTGCGTCACATCTGGTTTAATACTCATAGCCTCATTACAGCCAACATCCCTGATGAGAAGAGCCCCCGGGGAGCCAGCATTCTGGACGATGACTTGACTGCTCACCGAAGGTCAGTTGGCCAGCCTGGCCTGGGTAGTAGGGCTTGCTGGCGAGCTTGAATTTGGGTGGGGGGGGGCGGTAGTAAAAAAAGTTTGGGAGCCATTGTGGTCTAGTGGAAAGATCACTGGTTTTAGACTCAAGACATCGGAGTTCATATCTAGACTTTGCCACTTACTAGCTGTTTCACGCCAAGGCTTAGCTTTTGTACCCAAAGAATTTTTACTTGTTAGGGAACATCCATGTGGAAGTGACCTCAAGGAAGTCACTGGGGGACTGGAGCCTGCCTGTAAATCCAGGTACCAGAATGGAACAATAGAAATGGAAGACAAATGGAATTTGACAGTGAGATCCTCAAATTACAAATAGAGAGAAAATACTCTGTTTTAAAGTTTTTATCCAATTAATTAATCTCTTGGCCTGTGTTCTCTGCCTTCACTCATCAGTTCATAATGACATAGACACAAATACTCATCATGTTACAGGTGCCTAAAGGGGATGTACTAAAGCAGCGTAGACTGGAGGCAAAGGAAGCCTTGTATTTCCATCCACCTTTAATACTCGGAGACCTGGATGTCAGATGAATAACACTGGGTGCAATCCTATCTCTAATTATTTACTTTTGTTACTAATAATGTCCCTTTTTAATCTTATGGTTGTAATCACTTTTATCTTTCTTGGTAGTAATGCATTTTTCCCTCCCGTCTTTTTTATGCTTTCTCCAGGCATCGAGGAATCATCTATGCTTATGAGTTTTCCATGGACCAGCTGGCCCTTGAAAGTGTTCTTCCAATTTGCCGCTCGTCCTATGATGAAGTGGCTGGTTACAACTATAACATTGGCCTAGCTGTCCCTTATGACAACATTTAAGGAATGATCTCTTCGTTGGGAACAGAGAGGGCAGGAACCCCTTAGAGCCGCTGCCCCATGCCAACCAACCCCACTGGCACCTTGGCAGTGAATGGTTATCAGAGGACAGGAGTGGGGGGCAAGAGAAGAGCTTTTCAGCCCTGGCCTCACTTGGGCCAGGTTAGGCCCCAGCAGGGGCATTAGGACTCCAGAATAAAAGGTCACTGAGGTGCTGGGAGAACTCAAGCTAGAGGCGTCTGTGGGCCCTACGAGAAAGAACACTGGACCCTGGAAAAGAATAATTGATACACTGAGCTCTGGATCTGTTCCAGAGCATCCATTACTTTAGCCCTCTGTATTATGTCCTCCAGCATAAGCCAGCAGCTCTGGAGACATTGGCTCCTGAGGATTGGCTCAGTTTTATTCAGAATAAAGAATATATCAATGTGAGGACCTTTTAAAAACACTAAATCTGCAACTAAACTGTTTCATGCTTTAGATTAATTTTTCTTCATAAGATAAACGATTATACAATAGAATAGGATAACTTTTCTGTTTTGGCCAAGTAAGGTCCTGGGTTTCCTGTCTTGTGAGAGGTTCTATACATTCAGGATAGTTTTCATCCTGAAAACAATCAGTTCTGTCCCATGAAGACCTTTTAGTTTTTCAGATAGAGACAGACAGACAGACAGACAGACAGAATGGGAGAAGGAGAGACAGATAGACAGGGAGGGAGAGAGGCCTCAGCTGAGTGCTGGAGCCCCCTTCCCCTCCAGGAAGCAACTTTGTTTTTTTTCTGGAACAGCACTTTGAAGATCACTCTGAGTTTACTGTGTACCCAAAGATTCCCCCAGTGTAACATCAGCCACCTGAAATGTTGGGGTGTTGGAGAAGTATTAACTGTGTTGGTCATGGGTTGGTTTGACCCCCATCTGACCTTCCTTTAATAACATTTGACTTCTGCCATGCATTGTCATTATGAGAACTGCCAATGGACCTTTGGGCCAAAGAGAGTGTCTGTTTTCAAAAAGCCAGCTCCCTGTGGCATTCTGCATTTCATCAGGCTTCTTAGCTACACAGATGAGTAAGGCAGTCACTGGCTCGAATGAAATTAGGCAGAATTTGTATTAAATCAGGGGTTAGAGAAGAGTTTCACTAAAAATTAAAAATGAACCCTAGAGATCCAAGACAGCATTACCCCTCTACCAGTGATAGTACTCTTAATAACCAAATACGGCTTGAAAGGATACAATTTTCTACCAGTGACACAGCTTCCACTTAATAAAAATCTATGGCAGTTAGGCACCACTGGCTTTGAGATGAAGTCCTAGATGAATAGCCTAGTCAGGCCCAAATTGTGTTTCCAACACCTGACCTCTGCCAGGGTTTTCAGTCATCAACTTTACCAGCAGGGAGGAAGCCACTCTGTTCTTTGCTGATGATCCTTGGATCCCCTCCTCTACACATAATTCAGCATTTGCCCAGCTGCTTTGGAAATCCTGGCTTCCCTTTCCTCCCTCATCTTCAGGCCTTCCTCCCCTCATACCTTTTATTCACCTTCGGTAAACTTCGGAAACCTAAGGGTTGGCAGCCATTGCCCCTGGTTTCTCGTGTTTAGCCTTAGTCTATAAATCTTCATCCTGATGAGCTCAGTTCTTTCAGATTCTGGCTACTAAAAACCTCAAGCAGTTTTG
This sequence comes from Trichosurus vulpecula, assembly GCF_011100635.1. Taxonomy (NCBI): domain Eukaryota; kingdom Metazoa; phylum Chordata; class Mammalia; order Diprotodontia; family Phalangeridae; genus Trichosurus; species Trichosurus vulpecula. The sequence continues at coordinate 27,794,383 of NC_050573.1, read as the reverse complement.
CTCATTAAAACTTAATTTTTCATGGTTAGCCTTCAGCTCGTAATGGAAGGATTATGCCACATGCAGTATTTAGTTATAGAAGGCTATAAACATAGGCACCCTCCAAGGGAAGATTTATCAGGGCTAATGGGACATAGGTTATAGAAGGGGTTTTTTGTTTGTTTTTTAATAGAGTGGAAAGGCCCCTGACCTTGGGGTCAGAACAGCTGGGTTTGGGTCCTGCACCTGCCATTTACTACCTTTGTGACCTTGGGTAAATCACTCGACTCCTCTGAGCTTCAGTTTGTTTCTCTGTAAAATGAAGCATTTGGAGTGACCTCTAAGGTCCTTTGTAGCTCTGTGATCCTACTGTCTCCATGGTTCCTTTCACAAATAAGTCCTGTGAACCTAAACTACTTTCAGAAGATCACCTGACTGACAGGAGAATCAGGTATTACTTGGGATGGAAAATCTTTCCGTTTCTGGAAGGTAAAACCTAAGACGCTTCCAAGGCTGTCCCTTTGGCACATGTTTTGGAGGCTATAGGTCAAGGAAGCCATTTCTTGTGTTAACAGATTAAAAACCATGCCTCAGTTGTTGGGGCTGGAGGCTTTTCAGCTGGTCCGATGAGCCATCTTCTCAGCTGACCCCACAGTCATCTGGGTTACTTCATTGTCATAGCCGTCAGGGCCCAGGCATGCGTCTGGAGCTTCACCATAGCCAGAGAGGGGCAGATGAAGGGCCTCAGCCTGGAAAAGCCAGCCCCATGGCAGGCTGCCTTGTGGACCACACTATGCTAGAGGCCAGAGGGTGACCCTGCTTCTGCTCTAGGACTGCTGGCGCTCTCTACACAGGGCCCTGTTTGGAGCTCGAGGTGGCCAAGTCTCTCTCATGACACTTGGGACAGTGGCTGTTTGGCGGTCTTGCCTTCTCTTATTTACTCTTTCCAAGAGCAACTGTTCAGATAGTCTCAATGACCCCTGCTCTCATTTGTCGCCAACAGGGAACTTTTTTGCTTTAGAAGCAAAGACTCACCGTGACAGGATCAGTCCTGCACATCCTTGGTACCCTTGCCCTGTGCCAGAAAGGCATTCTGTAGGAGCTGGAAGCCCAGACCCCATGCCGTCTGCTGCAGCTCCCCTCGGTTCACATGCTCTCAGGAGGCACCACTGATTTTACAGATGAAGAAACTGAGGCTCAGAAACAAATTGACTTGCCCCAGGTCCAACAGCTTATCAAATGACAGCCAGGGTTTAGACTTGGGTCCCCTGACTCAAATGTACTAGAAGTACTTATTTCCACTACATCCATCCATCTTTACTAGTGAACCTGAGGCCAGGGGAATTGCCCAAGGTCACCCGGCCAGTAAGGCTGAGAGCTGCTACTCCAGCCCACATCACCCACACTCCCCAACAGCGTGTGTTTCCTTCTGCCCAGCTCTCTCTGTCACCCTGATAGACGTCTTGTCAAGAGTCCATTTCATCCCTGCTGCTGCCTTGCTTAAGCTAACACGCACAGCTCGGGCCCCACCTTCCAGCAGCGAGCCTCCCGCAGCTCATCTGGTCTGACTCCGCACCTGGGCCAGCATCTCTCGATCAGGTTCTTAAACCAGCTTGTTTGGAACCAAGGAGAGAAAGGTGGGATTGATGCTTGGGAAAGCTACCAGAGAGATGCTAATTCCCTCCCACTTGACTGTTCTCTCCTTACCAAGGTCACTGAGTGGGAGGACAGCCTGGGAGGCAAGTGTTTTGCAAAACCCTTGCCAAAGCAACTTGTATTTTTAACTCCCCGAAAGCCTAGTTAAGTCACATTGTGCTGTTCCCAGCACTGCAGGGGGGACTGGGGGGTTCACATTCACCCTTATTAACTGTAGAGCAGGTAAGGATTGATTCAGCTGCTGAAAGAAGGGTCAAGTCAGAAGCAGACCTGTCTTCCCATTATGAAGGAATAAAAGCATCTTCTGAATCCCAACTGGGCCAGAGAAAAAGAAGTGTTTTGTTCAAGGCTAGCAGTCATTCTTAAAGGGCAGCAAATAGCCCAGACTGGAAGTCACTGTCATTATAACATCAGTCCCTTTATTTATAATTTATGTTCTAAAGCTCCTGTAGACTGTTACCCCTGAGTTCCTCCTATCAGGTTTCCCTCTCCAGTCTCCCCTTATATGTCCTCCTTTGGTAAACACAGCAAATTAATTTATTTGTTTCAAATTGTTGGACTCCTTTGCTGGTTGCCTCCAGTAAATGTGGCAAACATACTACTACTACTACCACCACTATTACCGCCACTGCTACTACTACTCCTACCACCACTACTTCTACCAACAATAATAATAATGATTTATACAATGCTTTAAGGTTTATAATTTTTTACCTACATTATCTCATTTGAGCCTCACAGCCCTGTGAAGTAGATACTATAGGTATTATTACAGAAGAGGAAACTGATTTGAGAGATTAAGTGACTTGCCCAGGGTCACACAGCTAGCAAATATCAGTGGTAGGATTTGTTTGTTTTTTAAATTTTCATTTTCAGTTCCAAATTCCCTCTCTCCCTCCAGCTCCTACCCCACCCATTGCATTGAGAAGGCAAACAATATGTTATTAGTTATGCATGTGAAGTCATGCAAAATGTTTCCATATTAGCCATGTTGCCAAGAAAAAGTGAAAAAGAATGTGCTTCAGTCTGTACTCAGCTCATCAGTTCTCCCTCTGGATAACATTGTGTCATCTTGAGTTCTTAGGAATTGTCGTGGATCATTGTCTCGATCAGAGCAGTTAAGTCTCTCACCGTTGATTATTGTCCCAATGCTGTTGTTACTGTATACAGTGTTCTGATTCTGCTGACTTCGCTTTGGATCAGTTTATATAAAGTCTTCTTAGGTTTTTCTGAAATCTGCCTGCTCGTCATTTCTTATAGCATATAGATTCCATCACAATCATACACCACAGCTTGTTCAGCCACTCCCTAATTCCCTTCAGTTTCCAATTCTTTGCCACCACAAAAAGAACTGCCATAAACATTTTTGTATATATGGGTTCTTTTTCTTTTTCTGTGATCTCTTTGGGGTGCAGACCCGGTAGTAGTGATATTGCTGGGTCAAAGGATATGCACAGTTTCATAGGCCTTTGGGTATAGTTCAAATTGTTCTCCAGAATGGTTGGACCAGTTCTCAACTCCACCAACAATGTGTTAGTGTCCCTATTTTTCCACATCCCCTCCAGCATTTGTCATTTTTCCTGTCTTGTCATGTTAGCCAATCTGATAGGTGTGAGGTGGTACCTTCAGAGTTGTTTTAATTTGCATTTCTCTAATCAATAGTGATTTAGAGCATTTTTTACATGACTAGATACCTTTGATTTCTTCTGAAAACTGCCGGTTCATATCTTTTGACCATTTATTAGTCGGGGAATGGCTTCTGTTCTTTATAAATTTGGCTCAGTTCCCTAGACATTGGAGAAATAAGACCTTTATTAGAAAAACTTGGTGTAAAATTTTTTCCTAGTTTCCTGTGTCTCCTTTTGTTTATGCAAAACTCATTTAATTTAATGTAATCAAAATTATTCCTCTTACCTCTCCTGATCCTCTCTATCTCATTTAGTCATAAACTCTTGCCTTATCCAGAGGTAATTTTTTTCCCATGCTCCCCTAATTTGCTTATTATATGACCCATTATGTCTACATCAAGAATCCATTTTGACTTCATCTTGGTATGTAGTGGGAGGTGTTAGTCCATGCCTTATTTCTGCCAGACTGCTTTGTAGTTTTTGTCAAATAGGGAGTCCTTGCCCCAAATCGTTTGGAACTTTGTGTTGCTCCAACTCTAGGTTACTGTGGCGATTTACTGCTGTATATTTTGTACCTAATCTATTGTATAGATTGATCACTTAACAGCACCATGTTGTTTTGATGGTAACTGCTTTATAATAGAGTTGGAAACCTGGTACTGCTGGGCTGCCTTCCTTCACTCTTTCAGCGGTAGGATTTGAACCCGACTCTTTCAGACTCAAAAATCCAATGCTTACTACATCGTGCTTCCTCCTCTAGAGGTATAGAAATGCACTTATTGTTTTCAACAACCTCTAAGCAGATAAGGGGAAAAAGAGTGGAGGGGGCCAGAGGGTAGAGGTGTGACCTCAACCAGGCAGCCACCATATGGGGAACCTAACCCATGTCTACACCTAATTATTTGCCCACTGCCTTCTTCACTGGTGAGCTCTGAAAGGATTGCTCAGGTTCCTTCTGACATTTAATCTAATGCTTTCTTTTGTCTATTTCCTTTTAGTGACGGTGACTCGGTGCCCTGTGTATATTAGATAGGAAATGAGTAAAAAGCAAATGTCAGGTCTGTCTTTTGGCTTGATGTGTGTTTCAGAACGAGCATAACATCTGCCATCTTTCAGTTCTGTTCCCTGGGCAGGGGCTGGATTTGATCATCCCGCTAGCCTCAGTTTCTGTGCTATAAATCCAACATTCCCCCATGCTCATCAGGACCTTTCAGCTAATGAAGCACAAAGAGGGACAGAGTAGTTAACGAAATCCATTTCAGAAGCGTCTTTTTAGCCCAGACTGCACAGACTGGCCAACAGATGGTCGAAGCCTTTCTGAAAGCAGTACCTGGAGTGATGACCTATAGCTTATTTATTAATCAAAACACAGCACACAACTAGACCATGGGGAACCCCCACCAAAATTAACCTTCCCTTTTTTGGTAGCCAATTTGCCACGAACTAATAGGCAACTCTAATGATTTCCCAAGTCATCCAAATGATCAGAAACAGAATTCCATACAAATAACTCACCAGGAGGAAAGGAAAAAAAAAAAAGCACAAGAAAATTTCACAGCACATGTTCCAGTGGCAATGAACACTTACTCTGGCCAATTTGAAGACACCCCCTGGGCTGTGATCATTTGGTGATTCTGAAAATCCTATCTTGTTTTGGACAAAACTCTGGATGAATCAATCTTACCTTAATTAGCCATGCAAATGAACACTGGCCCACTGAAGAGAAGTAATGTCTTTAGGATGCACTGACTTAAGACACATGAAGCATGGGAAGGGAACAATGAGTGGGAAGCAAAGAGAACCTCAAGTCAGGAAAGAGTAACTCCGTCAAAAGGGTGGACCGGGGAGGATACAGGCCGTAGTCTTACTATACAGCATCAGTGTGGAGCTGTGGGGTGCTCCAGTGAATTCTTCCAGCAGTGATGAAGAAGCCAGGGTAGTTTGCGGAAAGGATTCAGAGACAGACCAAGGGGCGATGGGAGTTTCTTAGCAGCTGATGCCATCCGGGAAAACGTCCTACCCCAGCTAATCCTACTGGTTCTGTTTATATGGCTTCTCCTTATGAATTACGGACAGGAATGAAGCTGATGGGCAGTAACAGAGATGAGCTAGGTCCCCGGTGGCCACTCAGCAAGAGCGTCTTGTCTGGATGGACAAGGACAAATGTGAAAAAGAGGTTCACACATTTTGTAAATTGGTTAGTGTTTGCTGAGTGTGTGAATTACCGACTCAGAAAGTTGTTGGCTGCAAGACCATGGACAAGTCAATTAATACCTCAAAGCCTCAGTTTCCTTAATCTGCAAAATGGAAAGAAAAACATGTGAATATCTACTGGGTGGTTGTGATGAAAGTGCTTTGCAAACCCCAAGGTGCTGAGTGCGAATTTCAGCACACTACTAGGCTTTATAAAGACAAGAATGGGGCAGTCACAGAGTTTCCTGGCAGCTTTGGGTCCCCTGAGACAAGGCCAAGTCAGTCAAGGTTATTCCAGGCGCTGCTCAACACTCAAAGGTGTTCCTACCTGCATTCAGTCTCCTGGTTGCACGTGAGAACTCGGCCTCCCAGTCCCATTTCCAGGGCCTGGAACATCGTTTATTTCTGAATTTTGTTAACGATGCTACAATAGAAAAAAGTTTCTGAGAGTAAGCCCTAGAATAAATCACCAAAGCAGTTTCTTTAGAATGAGAAGCTTCTTTGAGATGTAGCAAAGCCCGGGACTAGGGAGCAGTGGAAAGCATCCAGAGGGGGTAGGCGCTAGAGTGCTGGCTTGAGTTCAGATCCTCCCCTGTGACCCTGGGTCACTTAACCTCTGCCTCCGTTTCCTCATCTGCAAAACAGGGATGATAATAATAGCACTTCCCTCCCAGGGAAATCTCATGTGTAAAGTGCTTTGGAGCCCTTGCTATGTCAATACTCGGTCCAATGGATAAAGAAGGGCCCTGGCCTAGAGTCAGGAGGACCTGAGTTCAAATCCAGTCTCGGATACTAGCCGCATGACCTTGGGCAAGTCACTTACCCTCTGTTTGCCTCAGTTTCCTCATCTGTAAAATGTGGATAATAACTACACAGTTGTTAGGACCGAGTGTGATAATATTTGCAAAGCGCTCACTGCGGTTCCTGGAACAATTTTGTTCGTCCTTTTTCAGTTGTGTCCAACTCTTAGTGACCCCATTTGGGGTTTTCTTGGCTGGAGTGGTTTGTTCCTTCTCCAGCTCATTTTACAGAGGAGGAAACTGAGGCAAACAGAGTAGTGACCTGCCCAGGGTCACACAGCTAGGAAGGGTCTGAGGCCAGATTTGAACTGGGGAAGATGAGTCTTCCTGACTCCAAGTCTGGCACTCTATCCACTGGGCCACCTAGCTGTCCTCTCACCTGGCACATAGTAGGTACTTAATAAATTCTTATTCTCTCCCCTTTTCCCCCAACTGAAGAAAAACTGCTCTCCTCCAAAGGGACTCTATCGCACTGAGAGGAGAGGTGTTTATGGTTGAGTTCTAGTGATAAGAAACATCCCATCAAGGAAACAGGCACCTGACAGCAGTGGTGGGAACACTAAGGAACACCAATGCTAATAAAAGAGACAATTAATATTTGTTGCGGGTCTCCTGATGCCTGTGCCAAAAGCTCACCCCTTGCACTGAGCGGGCCATCTTCTTCCCTACAGCTGCACATGGTCAGGGGCCAGTGTGGCTTCCTGACGCCCTCTCCAGAGGTAATTTGGCAATCTCCATGTGCAGAAACACATCCCTGGGCCAGCTTCTACAGTGATGCCTGTGGCAGTGATCTATCACCTTGAACCAGGACCGGGTGGGCCTGGATCGCCAGAGATCGAATGCCCAGAACGGTGACAGCTTGGCATCTGCCCAGCCCACAAGGATAGATGGGGAGACAAGCTGCGTGTGGGAAAGACATGGAAACGAGAGAGGAAGTAAAGGAAAACGTCAGAGGTACCGTCCACCCGTCCACCAATGGTCAAAGCGGAAAGACCACTTAGAGATCATTTAATCCAACTCTCATTTCATAGAGACAGAAACAAGACCTGGGGAGCAGGAAGGGACAAGTTCAAGGTGATCCAGAGACAGGACGGGAGTTGTAGGCCCATGTTGCATCTACGCCATCGATTCTCTAGCTGTGACCTCAGCAAAGACACTTAAGGCTGAAACAGCCGAGGAAATGCCCATTCACTTACTGGCCCACTCACAGGGAACCCCGTACCTGGAGTTGTTTTTAGTTGTGTCTCACTCTCCATGACCCCATTTGAGGTTTTCTTGGCAAAGATACAGGAGCGATTTGCCATTTCCTTCTCCAGTTCATTTTATAGATGAGGAAACTGAGGCAAACAGGGTCGAGTGACTTGCCCAGGGTCACGTAGGTAGTAAGTGTCTGAGGCCGGATTTGACTGAAGTCTTCCTGACTCCAGGCCCAGCACCCTGCCCACAAGGCATAGTCAGTGCCAGAGGAATGGAAAATGAGCTACATTTTTCATTAGATTATAAGCTCATTGAGGGCAGGGACTGTCTTTTGCCTCTTAGTGTATCCCCAGTGCATAGCACAGGGCCTGGCACATATCAGACACTTAATAAACAAACAAATAAATACAAATAATAAATTGAATATATCACCTGGGCACCACAGTGGGGAAAGGAGGTTTAGTAAATACCCACCTGAAGTCCACATGGAAAGGGACAGCCACCTCCCCTAGAACGAGGTACCCCAGACTAAACCTTTTTGTATTATTAAGCTACCATTGGTTCCCATGAGGAGCGTCTGGGCAAGAGGAACAGAGGTCAGACAGGCATTCAGCCAGATCCTCAGAATGCAGGGGTGCTCATGGACTTGAAGAGAGGCCTCTGTGACCAAGTGGCCTTTAGAGGAAGCCAGGGGCCGGCGCCAGATGGAGGGTCATTGACAGCGTAACACTCAGCCTTCCTCAGAGCTAGAGAGAGACCTGCGGGCCTCCTGATTTGTACAGTCCCAAAGGGAAAGAGGGTTGGAGTATTAAGGAGCCCTTAGGAACACCATGGATCAATTGAATAAGGTAAATTTTATGAGGGATACATAAAAGAAAACCTCATATTTGGGTTCACATGTGTCCTGGGGAGCAACCTAGACCTAGCCTCTCATTCATGTCCAACTCTTCCCAACCCCATATGGGGTTTTCTTGGTAAAGATACTGGAGTGGTTTGCCATTTACCTCTCCAGGCAAATAGGATTAAGTGACTTGCCCAGGGTCACATAGCTAATGAGTGTCTGAGGTTGGATCTGAACTCAGGTCTTCCTGACTCCAGGTCCAGTACTCTATCCACTGAGCCACCTAGCTGCCTCCCTTCATTGCTACCTAGCTAAGATGATTGTATAAGCCCCAAGGGATTGTGGGATCCACCACGGGGAGAGGGTTGCTTGTAGCTTTCTGGAAGGAGATGCAAAGTTTTCTTAATGGTCAAGGAGCTTGACCCCCATTTTTTTTTTGTCAGATTCAAGAAAACCAGTCCTTTATCCAACACCTTGTTAACATTAATGCCTACATGGGAGCTGACGGCCTTTTTGGAGAAAGATGCGTGCCAAACTGGGTTGGACTAAGTAGCCTCTGAGCACCCTTCCAAACCTTAGATCCTATTATTCTGTGAACAGACACGAAGGCCGCATTCATTAACAAAACCTAATTTATTAGAGATAAAAAGTCAGTCAAGTCTCACACCATCCATTCTGTATAGGAAAACAATAGAAGCGCATTAGCAAGTTGATCATAGGTCAGTAGCAAAAAAAAACCCCACATTCCTTTGAGACCAACAGCCTTGATGAACTGCCCAAGGGTGCTGTTGGCATCTTCGCCCCTTGCAGAGGAGGCAGAGGTCAATGGCAAAGGGCGATGGTCTCCATATTGAGGAAGCGGACGTGCATCTTGGTCTCTATGTCTATGCCCTGCCAGATCTGGAATGAGATGAGAGATCACTGTTTAGAAGGATGTTGCCAAGACTCCTTCGGGGAAACCTCGCTGGTTTCCTACCTACTGGTCCACATTTTGATCTCTTTCCCTGCAGCATTGACCTTCATCTCGGTCTGAAAGTCTCTGAGCAGGTAAAAAGTGACTAATGAAAATTACTTATGTCTATACCATAGATATGAATTGGAGAGTGGGGGTTACAAAATCTGTTGTAATTTCATAGAGGTTAGTTTGGCTGTGGCATTCATGTGCTTTTCTGGCCTAGAGGTGTCTTAGGTGGTACAGGGGAGACAGCGCTGGGCCTGGAGTTAGGAAGACCTGAGTTCAAATCTGGCCCCAGACACTTACTAGCTGTGTGAGTCTGGGCAAGTCACTTCACTTTTACCTATCTCAGTTTTCTGACCTGTAAAATGGGATGATAATGATAGTACCCACCTCCCAGGGTTATTGTAAGGATCAAATGAGATCACGTTTGTAAAGACTTGGAATGTAATAGGTGCTTAATCAACCCTTGTCTCCCACCTCCCTTTTCAAGATTATCAGTGCAAAGCTAAACGCAAGTTATTAAGTGTTGAGTTGAGGCTCTAGGCTTAGGACTCTGTGATTAATAATTTATGACCTGCAGCTCCTCTTTCCTTGAGATTGAGCAAACACTTTCATAATGAGTGCCTTCCTTGTCTTTATAATACATCTGGGAAGGGGGAAAGACTATTCTGTTTTCACAGAGTAAGACAGTGAAGACCCGGAAAGGTGAATGGAAGCCAAATATCTGACAGGGGCTAGAACCTCAGTTGAGTTGAATTCTAAGTATTCTGTCCTTTAGACTCTCCCTCCCTCCTTGTCTTTCCACCTCTCTCTCTCTCTCTCTCTCTCTCTCTCTCTCTCTCTCTCTCTCGCTCTCTCGCTCTTGCGCTCCCTCTTGCTCTTGCTCTCCCTCTCTTTCTCTCTCGCTCTCCTTCTCCCCCTCCTTGTCTCTCCTCCTGTCTGTCTCTCTCTATCTCTCCCTTGCCCCCTTCCTCCCTCCTTGTCTCTCTCCTTCTCTCTGTCTCTATCCTTCCTCCCCTCCTCCCCTTCACATCTTTTCTGGCTTCCTTTTCTCCCATTGGATCCCAACTATGAGGACAGAGGATGCCCATGTAAAGCACAGACTGGGCATTTCTGAGTTGAGAACTTTCAGCCTCTCAAGTGACCGCTTCTCTGACCATGTCGGACATGGCACCAGAGGCCAGAAATGGGGAGAAGTTCCAGCTTCACGGGCCCCAGGGCTTTGGCATCTCCCACCCACAGCCACAGTCACCCCAGAAGGCAGAGAGAACAATCACAGACCAGAATAACAGCCACAGGTTCTAATTCCAAACCCCCTTCCTTGGAGCCCCAGCGTTTCCTGAACGTGGGCCTCCTCTCCTCCCATAGCACCCACCTTTAGGAAGTCATCAAAGGTGATTCCCTCGTACACTTGGTCCGGTTGCTAGGGATGAAGCAAACAAAAGTGAGCAGACCCTGGGGAGAGCCCTTGGAGAGAGGCAGGGATAACAATACCGGCCTGTCCATAGCCAGCCCAGTCTGCCCTTCCTGTCCTTCACATTGGGAGTCTCTGAGGACAGAAGGGGTGGTACAGCCAAAAGGACACAGAGTTCAATCCCCACCACCAGATTCCAAGGAAACTAGGCTGGGCCTCTGGCCGGGGACGAGCTGATGAGGAGAAGGGGGAGGAAAATGTTTCAATTGGAAATATGGTCCTGCTGACGGTGAGCCAGCAGAGACTTCACCAACCTGAGGAACCCTTTGTGAGTGTGTGTGTGTGTGTGTGTGTGTGTGTATGTGTGTGTGTGTGTGTGTGGATGTATGTTTGTAAATTGTAAATGCATGTCATATACATACATATAGTCACTTCACCCTTCTTGCCTCAGTTTCCTCATCTATAAAATGAACTGGAGAAGGAAATGGCAAACCTCTCTAATCTCTTTGCCAAGAAAACTCCAAATGGGTTCGCAAGGAGTAGGACGTGACTAAAACAACAAATATGCATATGTTTGTGTGTATGTGCATGAGCATGTAACAATGTTTATATGCACATGTGTTTGTATATATGTGCATGCATGTGTTTGTGTCTGTGTGTATTTGTGCACACATAGGCACATTGTGTGTGCACATGAGCATGTGTATATGTTCTGTATATAGGTGCATGTAAATGCATTTGCATGTATGTTGCTTGTCACACATATGTTGCTATTGTGTGTAAGTAGGTACACATGTTTATATGTATGCATTGTATACACGTGTTTGTGTATATGTGTATAGTTGTGTGTATATACATGTATGTGTGTGCATGCACAGACAGGATTGGGGAGGAGAGGTTCTGGATCTGTAATTTCATTTGCTGGGTGGGGGAGGGAGGCAGAGATTGCTCCTGGCAAGGACTTCCACTGAGGCAGACCATCAGTTTAGCTTTAGAAAGTCACCCAGGGCACTGAGAGTTGCACTGACTTTCTCATGTATCCCACAACTGAGTAGGCATCAGAGGTGGAATCTGAACCCAGATCTTCTTGACTCCAAGGCCAGCCTGTCCATTAATTTTCAGAACATGCTATTCTAGAAGAAGTCTGTCAGAGAGGCCCAGATGGTAAAAAGCTATGTCTCATTCCGTAGTCTCACAAATCCTACTGTGTTTGTATTTACATAAAATATTTAAATGCACATACACACATGTATATACACATGTGGTAACATGTATGTCTCATGGAAACCTTTTCTGTAGCATCTGCCTTCTGTGTTTTGTAGGTTTGTGCTTACTGAGCTCTTTGGAGCATGACACAGATGTGGATGCATGTAGATACTTCATGGATCCATGACTGGTTGGCACATCAGCTTCCTTTTATGTGTTGGTTTTCCCCACTGGAATGTAAGCCCCTTGAGGGCAGGAATGGCTTTCTTTTTGCTTGTATTTGTGTTCCCAGCACTTAGCACAGTGCCTGGCATATAGTAAATGCTTGTTGCCAACCTGTCAGTCAGGATGGATAATCCCTCTACCAAGACAGATTACAACTATGTTCGTGGACCATCCCTGTGAGCTGCTGTGGCCAACTTGTGTTGAATCTCCCTGAAATCAACTATAGTAGTTCTTAGACAAAAGATTCATAGGGACCTCAGAGAGCATCCATTGCCTCCTACACCCGAGCAGGAATTTTCACAACATATCCCATGTATCATCCAGCCTTTGCTTGAAGACCTTCGATGAGGGAGAACCCACTGCCTCCCGAGGCAGCCCATTGCACTCTGGGGCAGCTTTCATCATTAGGAATTTTCCCTTTGTATCATACCTAAATCTACCTCTGTCATTTCCACCTGTTATCCCAGGCTCCAATCTCAGGGGTCTCTTCCCTAGAATAGCCCTCCAGACACTGGAGGAAGGCTTCCATTTCCTCCCCCCCATGTCTTCTCTTCTCCACGTTCTCTTCCTTTAGCAGGACCTCAGATCACATGATCTTGGCAGGACATCACTGTCCTGGTTGATCTCTTCTGGATATGTTGCAGGTTCTCAAGGTGCCTTAAAATGTGGCGCTCCCAAAATGAACACAATCCTCCACATGTGATCTGAGTCATCCCTGAATGGGGCTATCACCCCTCTAGTCCTGGATGTGATCCCTCTCTTAAATCAACCCAAGATACCAAGGCTGCCATCTTACACTGCTGGCGTCTACTAGGTTTGCAGTTATCAAAATGTCCCCAATCTTTTTTCAAAGGAGCTTTACAGCTGTGTTTGCCTCCATCTTGTAATTTTTAAGTTGATTTTTTTTTTTGCCCTGAATGTAAGACCTTACAAATATTTCTCCCTTAGGTTTCATCATCTTAATTATGGACCATATTTCCAGCCCATTAAGATGTCTTTGGATACTGTCATAGAAGGCATTAGTGGAGCCTTCCTGCTTTGTGTCGTCTGCAGTTTTGATAAACATGTTATCTCTCGATGTCTTTATCCCGGGCACTGAGAAGATGGCTGAAGAATGTAAGATTAAGGACAGATGTTTGAGGCATTCTGCCCTTCCATATCATAGCTAACCATTAAATAACCACCACCATAACAACAGCTACCATGTTATGTAGGGCTTTAAAGTTTACATAGCACGCTACAAATATTACCTCATTTGATCCTTACAACACCCTGGGAGGAAAGTGCTATTATTATCCACATTTTACAGATAAAGAAACTGAGGCAGGCAGAAGTCAAGCCACTTCCCTAGGGTCACACAGCCAGTAACTGTCCAGCACTCTGTCCACTGGCTTACTTAGCTGCCTGCTCTGCTTTGGCTCTGGCCATTCCGTAAGTTTTGAATTCGCCTAATGGTTCTATGACCCGTCCTATCTCCAGATGTACAGTCCATCACTGGCCCCACACTTGAAGCTTTTCCAAGCTTGGCTACGAGCTGCCAAAGCTTGTGTTCCCTGGCATAGCTTTCGAGTACCCAGGGTCACCACGCCATGATGATGAGGCATTGGAAGGGACGACCTTAGCGAAGATGGAGCAATATTGGGAAAACACACAGGCAACATCAACACACACACACACACACACACACACACACACACACACACACACACACACACACACACACACACACACATGAATCAGTTCAGCAGCTACTAAAATGTGTCTGTGAATTTTATGTTGCTCAGAAGCTGCCAACAATTTTACTATGGGAAATTAAGAATGCTGTCACCAATTGAAACTGAAGTAGGATTGGGAGTAATTTAAGGAGGGGAAGTATAATTAAATCAAATGGGAGTTTGGCCCAGTATGGAAGCGAGCCGGGCATCCCGGGCCCTCGTGACCAGCGCTGTGGGCCTCTGTGCTGCCTGGTTTAATTTGCTGAATGTACCAGATTTCCACCTAGCCAGAAGCCTCCCTTAGGACCGAAAGACCAGCCTGAAAAAGACAAGTAAATAAAATGACCCCGAGCCTCCATCTCCAGGGACAGTCCTGGTGCCTGAGATCATGCTGCTGCAGCTGGCAATCTGTCTGCCAGTCTCAGTAATTAATTAGGAGACACACTCGGGCTTTTCATCAGCTGAAAGACCGGCCCTCTCCACTCAGGATGCCACAATGAGGACAAACATTTCGTGACTCAAGCTACCAATGTGAAGATCTCATCTTTTACGGTGCTTAAGGATAACAGTTGGTCTTCATTGGCTGGTTTTTCAGGACTCAGGTGGTTAGGGTGGATACTTGAACCCAGGACAAAATCACCATAGATCAGAGTGAGCCCCATGGCTGACAGTGAGCCTTCCATCTCTCCCCTTTTAAAGGAGAATGGATATAGGGGGAATACAGCTAAAGGCCATTAGGTGGCCCAGTGGAGAGAACAATGGGGCCTGAAGTCAGGAAGACCTGAGTTCAAATCCAGCCTCAGATACATAACTAGCTGTGTGACCCTAGGTAAGTCACTTAACTTCTGACTGCCTCATTTCCCTCTTCTGTAAAAAGGGGGTAATAAAAGCACCTGCCTTCCAGGGTTGTTGTGAGGATCAAATGAGGTATTTGTAAAGCGTTTTTCAAACCCTAAATGCATATTATAAATGGTGGTTATTTGTTATCATTACCATTATTACAGCTGCCTTTGTTCAGTTGTGTCTGACTCTTCGTGACCCCATTTGGGGTTTTCTTTGCAAAGCTCCTGGAGTGGTTTGCCATTTCCTTCTCCAGCTTATTTGTCAGATGAGGAAACTGAGGCAAACAGGTTGAAGTGACTAGCCCAGGGTCACACAGCTAGTAAGTGTCTGAGGCTGGATTTGAACTCAGGGAGATGAGTCTTCCTAATTCCAAGCCCAGTTCTATGCACTATGGCCCCACCTGTCACAGCTGTGGCCCCTCCCAAACTCAGGCATCTTAAAATCACTTACTAAGTCATTACCCAGGAAGAAAGAAGCCTGGCAGAGCTAATGTCTTTTTGTAGCTAGAGCTTTAAAAGGTAAGCTTGCTCCACTTTGCCATATGCCGTGAGCTTTGGAAAGCCTGACTCACTGGAGTCTGGGGCCTCTCTCTTTGTATTTTTCACAGCGTCCCAGCTTTTTCTTCATCATTTCCATTGCTGTCCTGCCCTCTGAGCACCCCACAGTGTTTGCTCAAGTGTGGGAAGAAAACCAACCACACAGTTGGGCGGGACATCGAAAGCCACCCAGTCCCACCCTTACCTGAACAAGAATCCCTTCTCAATCATCCTTGATCATTGTCTACCAGGAGTCACAGAGCCTGCTTAAAGACCTCCACTGATGAAACCTCCTGTTTTATCTCCCCTATTAGAAGAGGAGCGCCTTCCTTATTTCCTTCCTTCCTTCCTTCCTTCCTTCCTTCCTTCCTTCCTTCCTTCCTTCCTTCCTTCCTTCCTTCTTTCCTTCCTTCCTTCTTTCCCACTTTTTTTCCTTTCCTTCCCTCCTTCTTTGCTTTCTTCCTTCCTTTCTTCCCTCCTTTTCTGAACCCCAAATGGAAGCCATGCCTAATGCCAAACCCTGCCACATGCTGATACTCTGAGCTGACCACCCATCTTCTCGCCCCAAGAAAGCTCACCATTTGTCCCACACAGACACTGGCAGCCTCCATCATGGCTCCATCAGCGATGGATCTGGCTGACTCCTTTTCAATGTGGGGGTTTCCAGAAAGCAGTTCCTCTACCACCTACCAAGGCAGAGACAGATTCGAGTGACATCTGAGTCAGTGTGCAGAGGCCTCCTGAAAGGCAAGGGGAGGGCCAAGGTAGGGAGCATACTTTACATTTCGATATTCTTCCAAGGTGATCCGTCCATCACTGTCAGAGTCGTACATGTGAAAGAGAACTAGGGAAGGGGAGGGGGGGAGAGAGAGAGAGAGAGAGAGAGAGAGAGAGAGAGAGAGAGAGAGAGAGAGAGAGAGAGAGAGAGAGATTTAGTCATGTCCAGACATCCTTCCTGGGTGTGAAAATAGAAATACCCCTGGTTACTGGGCTAGCTCCCGGAGCATCAGGTCCTCCATCACACACAGAAGAAGCCAGAAAAGAGCTATATCTCCAATCTCTCCCCACTTGACCCTTGGACGAGCAGCCTTCCTTCCTCTCCTGAAACCAACCCAACTAAGAGAGAGACCAAAAAGCCAAATCAGAAAGCTAAAACTCACTATAGAAATGGATTGTGATACATTTTGCTGTGGCCATCTCAGAATTATTTGCATTATACTTGTCAAAGAGGATGGTCCTGGAGATTTTGGCTGGTGTTGTCCTTAATTCCTTTGCCTACATCTGCCTAATTCCTCTGTGGCTATGAAGGACACAGGGCAGGCCCCTCCATCATTGGACATTCTGATTATTAGGTCACTCTTCTGTAGGTTGAGGCAAAGTCAGTCTTCCTGTTATATCCACTTACTCTGTTGTCTGGAATAATATTTGTTGCTGTTTACTCATTTCAGTTGTGTCTGACTCTTTGTGACCCCCTTTGGGGATTTCTCAGCAGAGTTACTGGAGTGGTTGGTCATTCCCTTCTCCAGAACATTTGACATTTGAGAAAACTGAGGCAAGCAGGGTTAAGTGACTTGTCCAGAGTCACACAGCTATCTGAGGCTGGATTTGAACTCAGGTCCTGACTCCAGGACTTATGTTCTATCCACTGAGCCACTCCAGCTACCCCTGGATTTATATAAAATACATCTAATCCAGTCTATTTAGAATCATAACATTTTTGGGATGGAAAGTGACCTAATCCTACCTTCACTTGATGCATTATTCCTGTCTACAATATCCCCAATAAGAGATTGTCCCACTTCTGCTTATGCACACCCACTGATGGGGAAATCTTTATCTCATGAGGCAACATATTCCATTTTTGAACAGCTAATCTTTAAGGAGGTCACCCCATTTGACCAAAATTTGCTTCCCTATAACTCCCATCCTTTGGTCCTAATTCTGCCCTCTGGGACAGAATAAATCTAATTTCACAGTTTTTACATATTTGAAGACAGCAAAGACAGCAATGTGGTTTAGAGAAAAGAGCACCAACTCTGGAGTCAGAAAACTTGGGTTCAAATCCCATCACTCACAATTACCACCTGTGATCTTAGGTCATAATCTCCCTGGCCTTCATGTCCTCATCTGTAAAATGGGGAGATTGGGCTAGCTGGCCAGTGAGGTCTGTTCCAGTTCTAGAGCTATGATTCTTCTTTGTTTCACCATCTGCCGTGCTTTCATGACCCCTTCACCATCTCCTAGTGACCCTTTAGGACATATCCCCATTTGTCAACATCCTTCTTAAAATGTGGCATCCAGAACAGAACACAGTGCTCGCCATGTGGTCTGATAGCCCAACACACGGTAGGACTATTACCTTCCTTTATTCTGGGCACGTGGTTCTGTTCATGCAGCCTGAGACTGTAACAGCTTTTTGGCAGTTATATATTGGTGACTCTTACTGAGGCATTCGCTCTCGCCCATGCCTGCAATGTTCTCCTTCCACAGCTTTGGCTATTGAGCCCCTTGGCTTCCTTTGTCTCAACTATGACCCCATGATTAGTGTCTTCTCTATATATATCCTGTGTATATAACTTGTTGGTACATATATGTTTGTTGTTCTCTTCTCCATTAGATGATAAGCTCCTTGAAAGTAGGGCTTGTCTTTTGCCTCTTTTTGTATCCCCAGAGCTTAGCGCAATGCCTGTGTTAATAAATGCCTATTGACTGATTAAAGCAGGAACAAAATAAATTTAATAACTCTAGGGGCTGGAAGTATACAATTCAGAAAAATGTAAATTGAGATAATGTAAATAAGAGATTTGTTATATATTTATATAGAGACAGGCATCACGGAGTAGTAGAAATAGCAATGGCCGGGGCAGTGTTTGGGGTAGGGTGGGGGTGTGGAGTCAGGATGGATGGGAGGTGCTTAGGAATGAAGTTGCACTGAGTCAGATCTCAGCATCTTGGGGAGGCTGAGGGTGATGGATCTGCTGAGCTTGGGAGTTCTGAGCTGCAGTAGGCGTACAAGCCAATCTGGCGTCCTCACTAAGTCTGGCACCAAGATGGTGAGCCCCCAAGAACAGGGAATCGATAGACCGCCTAAGGAGAGCCCAGGTTGGAAATGAAGCAGGTCAAAGATGTCATGCTGATCAGCAATTTGATCAGGCCCACAAGTGGCTGCCACATTTCCAGCCTGGGTGAGACTGAGGCACCAAATCTTAAAAAAGTAAATAAAAAATCAATCGAATTGTGAAAATGAAAAGAAAAACGATTCCGATAAGGAGGAAAAAATGCAATTTGTCTGACGAGACCAATGTGGATGCACAGGGAGCTCACCAACCAACTTAGATTTTAAAAAGAAATGTACATAAGATGGAGGCAAGGACAGGTAATAGAAGATGAATAGAAGAATGTATCATCATCCTGTGAAAATAACATGTGGGAAGTGCAGGAAATCAAAGTGAGCTCAGGCTAATGAGGGAAGTTAAGGACAACAAAAAAGACTTTTCCGCTATATCAAAAGAAAACTGATGAGAGAAAGGACAAGACCTTTCCTTGGAGTGGATAGGACAATCATGAGATGGAAGAGGAGGTAGAGCTGCTTAATTATTGTTTCCCTCCTGTTTTCTCTCCCAGAGAGAATGACCTTGATGTTAGAATGACAGAACAAAAATAGCTAACACCAGGTGGATACTTAAGACAAATAAGAAAATATCTTTTTGACTTGCCCTTCATAATTGAAAGATCATGGAAGATGAGAAAGGTATCACAAGACTGGAGATGGGTGAACGTCCTAATTTTCAGAAAAGGAAAGAGAGCAGAGTCTGCCACACTATAGGCCAGTATATTGACTTCTATTCCTGGGAAAAATCCTAGAACATATTATTAAAGAGATGGTTGGTGACATCTAGAAAAGAAAACAGTGATTACAATGAACCAACCTAGCTTCTTCAAGCACAGACTATGCCTCTCACAAATGTCATTTCTTTTTTTTTTTTGGACAGGTTTATTAGACTAGAAGATGAGGGGAATGTTGTGACCCAGTTTACCCAGATTTTAATGAAGCTTTTGATAAAATATGTCATAATCTTTTTATGGAGAAGATAGAGAGATATGGATTGATGTACATCAATTACATTTGTAATTATTATATCAATTTATTAATTAACATACATTAATTACATTACATTAATTACATTAATGTAATCAGATGGATTCATAACTAGTTGGATGACTGGACTCAAAACAGTAGTTGTTAGTGGTTCAATGTTCATGGTCACATGGTTGATATGTACTGAAGGCAAGATTTGAACCCAGGTTTTTTTGACTCCAGTTCTGACTCTCAATCCACTATGCCTTGTACCTCTCTTTATTAATAATCGTAACTTGCTTGGGTATTATTTACCTCATGGGATCATCTTGCTACTGCACCCCCATCATTGTAGACAGACAAGAACTGGGTCTTGTTAGGAGATTGTAAATGCTGCTGCTCCCTAAGGACTTTCCATCTGCCTTGCACCCAGTCCCTCCTCTCGGTATTGTATCCAGTGGTGGGATTCAAATAAATTAACAACTGGTTCTCCAGAGCCGAAGCACCACCGCCGCTGCTGAAGTGGCAGGCGCAGGCTCTGCCCCCGCTAACAACCAGTTCACTGAACTCAACCTAAAATTAGGTATGGTTCTACTGAATCGGTGCAACCAGCTGAATCTCACCATTGATTGGGTCCCCTCATTAGAATGTAAACTTCTTAAAAATAAAGGACTATCTTGCTTTTCTATTTGCATACCCAGTACCTACCATGGTCCCATAATAATAACTCATAACAAGTGCTTCATGAAAATGCTTTCCCCTTTTGTACCATACAAAAGGTGTCCCAAAAGTCTTCGTGCTATTTTAAGCTTTAGTAGTTTGGAACTGCACTAAGACTTTTGGGACACCCTGTAAAAGGACCCTTGATAATACAGTATAGTAGAAAACATGCTAGATCTGGGTTCAAATTCTGGCTCTGACCATTGGTTGTAGAATGAAGGAGGTCAGAGCCAAGTTGGGGGTGCACCATCTGGGGCTTCCCTCTGGCAATTGGACAAGCAGGGAACCTTCCCATCAGACTTACATCTTAGCTTCTCCTTTCTGCAGTGCTCCACCTGTTCCTCATCCATATTGGTCTCGATTGGTCTAAAGTAAGACATTATGGTCAGGAAATCCTCAAAGTTAATCTCATCAGCCAAGCCACTGGGTGCTTTTCGGAGGTTCCTCCAGAAGAAATTAGGGAGAGAGGGAAAAAAATTAACATCACCTCTGTTCAAGGAAAGATATTTATAAGTTGCCTTTCCTAGTCACTTTTCTTCACAGAAAATATTCATCTTTCTCACTGCATGCTTTTAGACATTTGGATTTTACAGATAGGACCACTGAGGCACAGGATGGTTATATCACTTACCCAGAGCCACACAGCTCTTTTGTGGTGATGCTAGGCCAAGAACTTGAATCTCTTGATTTTTCTACCTCATTCTCTGTCTATGAGATTATGATGTATAGACAAGGGCTCTTAAAGAAATTCTTGGAGGAGCATTTTCTAACGTCTAAACTGGTTTTTGTTGTGGTTGTTCAGGCATTTCAGTTGTGCCCAATTCTTCATGACCCTATTCGGGGTTTTCTTGGCAGATACTGGAGTGGTTTGCCATTTCCTTCTCCAGCTCATTTTACAGATGAGGAAACTGAAGCAAACAGGATTAAGTGACTTGCCCAAAGTCACACAGCTAGTAAGTGTCTGAGGCCAGATTTGAGCTCAGAAAGATGAGTCTTCCTGACTCCAGGCTCCAGCACGCTATGCACTATGGCGCCACTTGGCCGACTTTTGAAGTGGGTCAAATCAGGTTTGATAAAAGCCGCTCACCCACTTGCCTGGGACAAGAAGCAATTCATGTGAAGTGAGCATCAAGACTCCTGGTTCTGTTTATTTCTCTGCTTGAGAGATAGAACCTCAACACTGAATAGACTGTTAATCATGTGAAGGGAAGGTTGGCAAGGGGTAATCTTCCAATACCACTCCCTCGGTGGCCCACCATCTTCATTCCTTGTAGGATTGACCCATCTGGCTTTCTAACTATTAAAAATAGCTGACATTTCTCTGGCACATCAAAGTTCACAAGGTACTCGTTCGATCACCCCAACAGTCCTTCAAGGTAGGTGCTAGATATAATATTATCTCTATTTTACAGATGAGCAAACTAAGGCCCAGAGAAATTTCTCAAGTTCCCACAGCTAGTAAGTGTCAAAATTGACTCAAGGTTAAATGCCTTGCCCCAAGTCACCAAGCTAATAAGAGTTGAATTGTTCTCGAGCAGGTCACTTCATGGGGCCTCAGTTTCCTTACCTGTAAAATAAGAGATTGGGGCTTACATGAACTGTGACATGTCAACCAACTCTAACTCTCCTCATCCCAAGGGGACTTTCCCTAAGAAGAACTAAGACCCAGAGCTGGAAAAAAGAAGTGGAATTCCTTGCAGGGTAAACTCCCAGGAGGGAGAGAGAAAGAGAAATCTCCTCTGCACATTTCAGGAAACACCTTCCCTTTGGTGCTTCTTCCGAATGTTGCCCCACGTCTGAAATCATCTGCCTCATAAAGCTTCTCCCACTCCTGACATGGTATTTAGAATAATCTCCCTGTTCTTACGGCTGAGATGTAAACTAAATATACCCTGGGTAAAAATAGCCCCCTGCATTTACCCAGTATGTGCCTTAGCTCCCAGACACTCCTAAAGTGGCTTAAGGGGCAACCTGGAGGCTGGACCCGAGACAGAACCAGAAGGTGGGTCCGAAACGGGACAAGGCACTAAAGGAAGCCACGGTATGTAGAAAGCGATGGTAGGTTGTCAACTTGTCTATGTGGCTCTTTCCTGAAGGTGGCATGGATGAGGAATTTAGAGGAAGGGAGAATAGTGGCTAGAGTGCTGGGCCTGGAGTCAGGAAGAACTGAGTTCAAATCCGACCTTAGATGCTTACCAGCTGGGTGGCCATGGGCAAGTCACTTTGCCTTGTTTGCCTCAGTTTCCTCATCTGTAAAATGAGCTGGAGAAGGAAATAGTGAACCACTCCAATACCTTTGCCAAGAAAACCCAAAAGGGAATCACAAAGCATTGGCCAAGACTGAAACAGGTGAAATATTTTGCCGAAGATCACAAAATGATGATCGGTTTTGAGCTTCGGTCCTCTGACTCTGAGCTCCATTTACTTTTTCCTAGATGGTGCTGCCTCCTCAAACATGGTAAATGAGCATCCTTCTGTCTCTCCCTCCCACGCAGAAATTAAATTCTGGAGGGAGACACAGAGGAGAAAAAGACCCGCTCTCCCATCCATTAACAACTGCAACTGACAGTCAGCTGCTTGGAACCATCCCCTTGCCCCCACCTTCCCAGAAATCCTTGCCCACAGTTTGAAAAATGGGCCTTCCAAGGGTTTCTCAACCACTGGTAAAAGTTATGTAGCTTGGCCAACGAGTGGCACTCTTTATGCAGGTGTGCTGGTCAGAAATAAGAAACGTGACTCAAATTCTCTTGGCATGGGACAGTTCTGCCCAGAGGTCAGGGGGTCAGAACCTCCTTAGAAAGCTGCTTTAATAACGTCCACGCTTGGGGTTCTCTCTCACCCCTCCTGGATAAGTCTTCTCTCCTCCCTCTTTGGGAGTTGCCATGTTTCAAATGTTGACATAATACTATCCGAATCCCACTGGGCTGGCTCTCGGTCATACCCAGGGTGTTGTCCTTTTGTAATTTCCTCTCCCTGGGCAACCACTCGATCTACAGAAATAGAAAGTCCAGTAACCGAGATTGCCAGGCACCTTCCATCCTTGTCTGTCTCTGAATACTCACTGGAGTTGGGGGCTGGCTTCTAAACCCACTGTCCCTGCATGCATCAGACTGCCCAATTTGGGTGTCCATCAAAGAAAGGCATGGATTTCAAGATTCCTAGCATTAAAACCCAGCCTCAGGCATTTACTAGCTTGTGACCCTGGGCAAGTCACTGAATCTGTTTGCCTCAGTTTCCTCAACTGTAAAACGGACGTAATAATACAGTGCGGAGTATAATCTACTACTGCTACTGCTACTACTAGTAGGTGACAACATAGTGGAGGTAATAGGGTTGTCATGATTGTCAACAGGTAATCACAACTTCACGAAACTTCCATGAAAAAACAGGATCAAACGAGACAATATTTGTAAAAGCTCTAAGCACAGGGCCTGGCACACAGTAGGTGCTTAATAAATGCTTGTTTCCTCCTTCCTAAAATCCTAGGCAGTTGCCTGAGGCACATCAAGGTGAAGTGATTCATCCAGCTTCCAAGGTTAAAGAAGAGAATTGAACCAGTTTTCTTGGCTCCAAGCTCAGCATCCTCAACCCTCACCCTCACCATGTGGTGCCTTCTCTATACTAGAATCTAATTAAATCCCCCGGTGTCACCAGTATAGCTCCTTTCTTCCTGTTCTATGATTTCTTCAAACTTTAAAGTGCTACATAATTGTCAATTATTATTGCTAATAGTTGTTAAATCATTTAAGTCATAGATATGAGTCTTCGTGACCCCATTTGGGATTTTCTTGGCAAACACACTGGAAGGTTTTTGCCATTTCCTTCTCCAGCTCATTTGACAGATGAGGAAATGGAGACAAACAGGGTGAAGTGACTTGCCCAGGGTCACCCAGCTAGTGTCTAAGGTTAGATTTGAACTCACGACTCCAGGCCCAGTGCTCTATGCCCTATGGCACCACCTAGCTGCCCCATTATCAATGACGTTCCAAGGAATTAGTCTAATGATGATACACAAGAAAGGCTACCATCAGAGCTAAGAAAGTAATGAAGAGAGGTTTTATCAATGGAACACCCAAGGACTACCAGGCAAAAAATCCCAAGGATGCTCTTTCCTTCCTTGGATTGGGTGGTATGTAATTTCTTAATATTTAAATGCTTATTGACCGATCGATATCTTGGTTGTCCCTCAAACTCTATCACAGCTGACATTTCAACATTAAAGTTTACAAAATGTCAACTCGACCAATACTTATTAAATGCTAGGTGGCGCACTGGATAGTGTGCCAGTCAGGAAGACTCCTCAACCTGAGCTCAAATCCACCTCCATACTCAAATCCTCCATAAGTCAGCCATGACTGAAAAATGACTGAAATTAAGTGTTTGTGATATACAAGGTTCTGTGATGAGTGCAGAGCATGCCAAGGCAGAAATAGAAAGAGTCCTGTCTTTAAGGAGCTAACATTTTATTAGGACACCCAGATGAGGACACCCACATTCAAGGTAACTGGAGGAGAGAGACACATAACCCTATGGGGCAGGTTGTGAAAGTGGCATATTATCCAAGCAAGCGCAGCTGGTCTCCAGGTTTCTGGCACTAATTAAGTATTTGCATCTCTTCCTCTCCCATTCCTCCCAATCTCCTGATTTGTTATTTTCCATTTGCTCCTCTCCCCTCATGTGAAACCACCTCCTGACTCTCATTTCCATTCGGCAAACCTTGATTACACACCTACTGGGGAAAGGTAGGTGGCAGCCAGATTGTGGAGGGCTTTCAACACTGGGGTGAGCGTTTGTGATGTGGAAATAAACAAACTGAAATAGGAAGCAGTATGGAGGGTGGATCTATTTCATCCTAGAGGCGATAGCTGGCCACCGAAAGGTTCTGATCTCCCCCACCTCCAGCTTCCAAATCCGGTGTTGTCTCCTGGATGAAATCATCTCCCAACTTCTCACAATGTGTACCCTCTAAGCCCTTACTGTCCCCCAGATCTCCCTTTCACCATACTTTTGGCATGTCCATGAGGTTCAACCACCAAATGCTAAGCCCAAGACTCCACAGCCACAGTTCCTCTCCCAATATAGTGATGAAGCCTGGGAGGAGGTATGACATGGTTATGGATCTGGAGCTGGATGGGACCTTCAACGTCATCTGGTCCACTTCCCTGAGGTGGAAACTGAGGCCCATTGAGGTGAAGGTACTGGCCCAAGGTCACTCATGCAATGACATCATGCCTTGAGTATAGGCACCTGATAATTACACTCTTAGATTTTAACCACTCTCAGCCTTAGTTTCATTATCTATAAAATGGGGTAATGGCACCCACATCACAAAGCAGAATCATAGCTCTACCTCTGGAAGGGACCTCAGAGTTTATCTAGCCCAAACCCTCTCATTTTGTGAGAAAATATATAAAATATATAAAGATGATGATGGTGATGGTGATGGGGGTGGTGGTGATGATGATGACGGTGATGAAGAAACGGAGGTCAAGAGAGGTGGCTTGTCCATGTTTATGAAGCTAATCAGTGTCAGATCCAGGTTTCCTGATTTCTAGTCTGGCTCTTTATTTAAATAGCCTAAGATCAGACTAAGATAAGCTACCATTTTCTCACGTTAACAAGAGACTGAGAGGGAAGCCTGGAAAAATTCAATAATAAATGCTTCCCTCTAGACTTCTCCGAGTTGAAGGAAGAGCAGCTAACAAGGCACCAACTGGACCATCCCTCTGCCTTGCCCTTTCCCAGTGAGGTATGAAGTGTCTAGAAGGGAAAAGGGTGGGGAGAAGGACGGGATGTGGAAGGCAGAGCCCAGAAGGAGCCACAGCCAGGGCCTGGGGCATCAAGGACTGTGGGGTCCATCATGCAGAGCTCCAGACACTGAGACCCAGATGAGGACCCTCAGTCTTCCGGCCAGCCCCAAAGACCAGAAATGGGAGTCACAGGTGGAAGTTACATCTTTGTGACTTGGCTAACTTGGATCTGACGGCAAAGATTCCTAGCCATGAGAGCCGTCTTGTAGCGGAGCGGGCAGCCTTAAGAAAAAGTGGGTTCTGTCTCAACTGGGGGTCTTTAAGCAAAGACTGGATGTCTGCTTTTGGGGGGGATGTTGTTGTGGGAAATTCCTTTCTAGGTATGAGTTGGACAAGAGCACTGGCACTGAAGCCAGAGGATCAAATCCTTCGTCAGATGCTTACTACCTATGGTTTTAAAGGTAGTACAGCTTAGTGGATAGGGAGGCAAAAAGATTTGGGCTCAAGTCTTGCCTTATAGCTATGTGAATGGCCTGGGTCTCATTTGCTTGGACTCAACGGCTTCTAAGGTCCTTATATCTATGATTCTAGTATCCTATGACTAAGTGGCTTCCAAGGTCCCTCCCAGTCCTAAATCTATAGTCCTATGAGCTATAACTCAAACCCAGCCTTGGACAAATCACTTAATTTGTGTGGCCCTGGGCAGGTCATTTGACTTTCCTTAGCTTTAGTTTCCTCACCTATAAAGTGGGGATAATAACAGCACCTGCCTCCCAGGGTTGGCACGAGCATCAGATGAGACGTACGATGCTTTGCCGACCTTTAAGCGCTATATAAAACCCAGTGACTCCGATGATTGCTCGGACCTCAGTTCCCTCATCTGTGAAATGGAGACAATTATAGCACTTACTCCCCAGGGTTGTTGTGAGGCTCAAATGGGATAATCGATGTAAAAGCTCCCTGTTTATCTTAAACCGGAAGACACAAGGGAGCGATTATTATTGTGCAGAGGACTCTAGGTCTGCCTGTCTTTCTGTCTCTGTCCCAACCCTCTTCTCCTTCTTGTCTCTGTGCGTCTGTCTCTTTCTCACTCTCTGCCTCAGTGTCTCTGTCTCCATCTCTCTGTATCTCTGTCTGTCTCTCCCACTCTCCCTCCCTCTCCCTTTCCCTTTTCTTTCTGTCTCTGTACCCCCCTCTCCCTCTCCTTCTTCCCTTTGTCTCTGTCTTTCTGTATCAATGTCTCTCTCTCTCTGTCTCCATCTCTCTCTGTCAGTCTGTCTCTCCTCCTCTATCCCTTTCCCTTCCCCCTTTCTCTCTGTCTGTCTTTCTGTCTCCATCTCTCTGTCTCTGTCAGTCTGTCCCTCCCTCTTTCTCCCCTTCTCATTTCTCTCTGTCTGTCTCTCTTTGTCTCTCTCTACCTCAGTGTCTCTGTGTCTCTGTCTCTCCCTTTCTCTCCCCCTTCCCCTCTCGCCTTTTTCTCTGTCTCTCTCTGCCTCTGTCTTTGTCTCTTCCCCTTAACCCACAGGGGTTCTTAGCCTGGAGTCTGTAAACAGTTTCCCAGTAATTGGTTTCCTTTGTAACCCCGCAACAGTGAGTATTTCATTTTATGCAGCTGAGGACATTTTCCTGAGAAGAGGTCCCTGACTGCCAGAGGGGCTCACCACCCACTTAAAGGTGCAAAACCCCCTGGGCTAAGGCATGACCTAAAAGTGGTTATCTCTGCCAGGACCTTTTCCCCACCTACTGGGTTATTTACCACCAGTCTTATCACTATTAAATATGCCCCTCCCAGGTCTTTGGGGCCATGGGAACACAGTCCTTCTCCTTCTTCCTTCCTAGTTTTTCTCCATCTTAAAGAAATCTCCCCAGACAGGGCTTCCTTTGCCTTAAGGTGGAGTAGAGACTTTATGGATTATAAATCAATCCACAAGCATTTATCAAATGCCTACTATGTGTCAGAAATCATTCGACAAGCATATATCATGTGCCTACTAAGTGTGAGGCACTGAGCAAAATGCTGGGGATGTAAAGACACAATAGAACAGCTCCTGCCCTCAAAAAGCTTATATTCTAGTGGGGGAAGATGTGGACATAGTTAAGCACATACAGGATAAATATAGTAGATGGCTTTATATCTCCAGGGTAAGCTGGATCTTTCCTCCTTTTTACTCATGTTCTCAGACATCACGTGGACGTCAGAGAGGAAATTATTGTCTTCTATGCCCTTTTTTTCCAGAAGGCTCTAACTGAGCAGGCTAGGAGTTGGGAAAAATCATTTCTAGACCTGTCACCATCACAGCAGCTACTACAGGAGAAAACTAGGCAGCAAGCAGACAGAGTGATAGACCTGGAATCAGGAAGACCTGAGATAGAATCCTGCCTCTGGCACTATTAGCTGTGTAACCCTGGCTGCATAATTCAACCACTGCCTGCCTCAGTTTCCCCATTGTGAAATTTTATCCCATCTCATTTGAGCCTCAGAACAACTTTGTGAAGTACTATAAGAATTACTCTCATTTTACAAATGAGGAAACTGAGGCTCACAGAGGTTGTGTCAGGTAAGTAGGAAGTAGCGCCTCCCTCCCAATAACATATTTGTAATTACTTTGTACACCTTAAAATGCTACATAAATGGGGCAACGAGGTGACCCAGCGGATAGAGCACCGGACCCTGGAGTCAGGAGGAACTGAGTTCAAGTTTGGCTTCAGGCACTTATTAGCTGTGTGATCACTTAACCCCAATGGCCTCTCCCCAAAATGGCATTTACATAGGGCTCTAAAGCTGGCAAAGCACCTTATGTACGTGATCTCCCTTGAGTCTGTGCGTTGCTTATTAGCTACGTAATCCTGGAGGAGGCAGGAAGTGTACAGCGTAGAGGGCTGACTGCTTACCTTAGATTCAGGAAGAGCTGGGTGCAAGTCCTACCTCTGACTCTACTAGCTGGGTGACCTTGGGTACCATGGACAGATACACAGACTCTCAGAGTTGGAAAGGCTCTCAGCAGCTCATCTAGCCTGGGGCTTTCAAATGTTTCTGCGTGTCCTGGACCCCTTTGGCAGTGTCTGGTGAAGCCCGAGAACCCTTCTCAGAATCGTGTTTTTAAGTAATTGAAGGAAATCTAAATCTCAGAGATCATGAAAAGGAAGATGGATTTCACCCTCATCCAAGTTCATGGAGGCCCTGGAATTTATTCATGGATTGGGGTGGGGATTCCAGGTCTCCCCAACCTAGTACAACCCATACCTGAAAAAGAACCTCTCTGACAACTTACCTGACAACCTCCCTGAGCCTCAGTTTCCACATTTGTAAAATGAGAGTATTCCTTGTAATACCTACTTCATAGGGTTGTTGTAGGGCTCAAATGAGATTGCTATGGTTGTTCGGTAGTGTCCAATTCTTTGTAACCCCATTTGGGGTTTTCTTGGCAAAGACACTAAAGTAGTTTGCCATTTCCTTCTCCGGCTCGTTTTCCAGGAGAGGAAACTGAGGCAAACAGGGTGAAGTGACTTGCCCAGGGTCACACAGCTACTAAGTGTCTGAGGCTGGATATGAACTCAGGTCTTCCTGACTGCAGGCTGGACGCTCTATCCACTGTGGCACCTAGCTGCCCAAGTAAGATGACAGCTAGCATTCATACAGTGTCCCAAAAGTCTTAGCTTAAGACTGTACTGGTTTGGGACACCCTGCGTAAGGTATTAAGGTTTCCAGAACTTTGACTTTCATTAGCTCGTTCGGGAGGTAGGTGCTGTTATTATCCCAATTTTACAGATGAAGAAACTGAAGCTGAGAGAGGTTAATTTGCCCCGGGTCACACAACTAGCTGGTTGCCAGTTAATCCTGAGGCAGGATTTGAACTCAGCTCTTCCCAACTCCCAGGCCTCCGTGTTCCCCACTGTGCTTGTCTTGCTGTCTCAGAAGAAACAGGCCAGGCAACCTGCAAATCTGCAAGAGCTACATAATCATTAGCTATTACCATGATGCTGAGCAAATCCCGATATAATAACATTGCATCTCTGAGGAACCTGCTGAGATCACCTCATAAATAAAATCAGAATAATGCCTCTTGTGTTCTCCTTTGTTGACTAGGGGAAGATGAATTAATGGGGCTGGAAAATGGTTTAAAAAATGAAAAGGTTGTACAATTGCAAGGTAATAATGACAGAAAGAATTAAAATCCATTAGCCTGATAAACAGCCAAGAGCCCTTACCTGTTGTCAAAGAAGGCACGGATGATTTTGGATCTGATCGGGTTGAGCTCCAGGTCAGGGATATTGTTAAAGTTTTCTTTGCTGGTTTCAAAAGAAAAGACCAAGAAGAGAAATGTATCCGATCATATCTTCGGTTTCATTTAATTGCTGTTTTTAGCCATTAATGTAGGGCCCAGGACAGCAGTTTAAAGTCAAATGGAAGTACTCAGTCAACTAACATTTATTAATTGCCTGCTGTGTACCAGGCAGAGTCACCAAATCTGAGAGCTGGAAGGAACCTCAGAGACCACACAATCCAACTTTTCCTTGGACTGGAATCTCATCTACAGCATGAATAAATGAATGGGTAAGTGAATGAATAAATGAATAAATAAGCATTTATTGGGCATTTATTTTGCTCAGCCATTTTCAGTCATGTCTGACTCTTCATGACTCTGTTTGGGGTTTTCTTGGCAAAGATCCTGGAGTGGTTTGCCATTTCCTTCTCCACCTCATTTTACAGAAGAGGAAACTGAAGCAAACAGGGTTAAGTGACTTGCCCAGGGTCACATTGCTAGTAAGTGTCTGAGGCTGGATTTGAACTCAGGCCTTCCTGACTCAAGGCCTGGTGTTTTATTATCCACCTCACCATCCTGCTAAACACTGAAGATACAAATGTAAAATCAGACAGTCCCCACCCTCAAAGAGCTTTCTTTCTAAAGGAAGAGGCAGGTGGCCGGGAAGGAGTCCTTTGGTCTACAAAGTTAACTGGAATAATGAATGGAGCCGGAAGGGAGTAAGGCATGGCAGGGTTGAGTTAATCAAGATTCATGGTTCTAGAAGTGGAGATAGCCTTTGGTTGAAGATCTCTGGGGAGAAGTCAAGTCAAGTAAGTAAGCATTTATTAAGGGCCTACTGTGTGCCACACACTGTGCCAAGCACTAAGGATGCAAAGAAAAGCAAAAATGGTCCCTTCCCTCAGCTAACTTACAGTCTAATGGAGGAGTCCACCATCTGCTTTTGCTTAATGATGACCGTCAGGATAGTTTCCTTTCTTACAGCCAAATTTTGTCTCTCTGCCAACTTCTCCCTCCTCCCTCCCCTATCCCTTAATTGCTCCTAGTTTTGCCCTCAGGGCCAAGCATAACAAGTCCAGTCCCTCCTTGATAGGAGAGACCTTCAGGTAGCTGAGGACACTTGTCACATCTCGTTAAGTCTTCTCTTTTCCAGGTTGTTTCCTTAGTTCCTTCAGACCCTCCTTAGATGACGTGAACTAGAGAGCCTTCCCCATCTGGTTGCTCCCCAGATCATCAACACTCTTTCTAAAATGGTGCTCCAGATGCTGTGGTCCAGGCGAGTCAGAGGAGAGATAGCGGCTCAGTGCACCCGAATTCAGTTCACTTCAACACACTCTTGAGACATTCAGACACTGGACCCTCTTGACTGGGTACCATAGGAACACAGACACCTAGAAGGGCCCTTAGAGGCTGCCCAACCCAGGCTCTACCTTGGACTAGAATTAATTCCCTCGACCACCACTGCCAGCAGTGCTCATTCAGCCCCTGCTTTCAGATCTCTAGTTAGAGTATGATGGCCCTGCCCTCCCTTTCTATTGGCTTTCAAGGTTTTCAGGGCACTTTCTTCACAAGAAACCTATGAGGAAGGGAGAGGGTAGGTCTCACTGTCTCCTTCTTATCCAGTAGATAGATCCCTAGACTTGGATTCAGGAAGCCGTGAATTTAAATCCAGCCTCAAGCACTTACTACTAGCTGTGTGACCCTGGGCAAGTCACTTAACCTCTCTGTCTCAGTTTCCACATCTGACTCCCAGGGTCATTGTGAGGATCAAATGAGATTTGTAAAGCACTGCACATAGTGCCTAGCACATAGTAGGCACTTAGTAAATACTTATTTCCTTCCTTAAAGGCTTGTTATACTTCAATGGGGGGGGAGCAGCTAGGTGGCCCAGTGGATAGATCACCAGGCCTGGAGTCAGGAAGGATATAGACCCGTGATTTCATCAGTGTAGAGAACTCCAGGTGAGGAGACTCCCTCTACCAATGCAGAGCAGCACCTACTCTGTACCTCATAATCTTACAGAGCTCCCAGGGGCACTAGAAGGTTAAGTGACTTGCCCAGGGTCACATGGCTAGTATAGGTCAGAGGCAGAATTTGGACCCAGGTCTTTTAAACTCAGAGGCCAGGTCTCTGTGCACTGCTATTCATTGTTTGTCACAGGAGAGGTGCTGTAGATTAAAAAAAGAAGAAATTTTGTGGATAATTCACAAGAAGGGTTTAAATAAATTCATGGGTGATGGATCTGTGATAACTGATTAAGGAAAACAGGGGTGATTGGAACCCTGAAATACTGCAAGATTTGAAGCCACGTGTCTTTGGTTCAAATCCTGGTTCTGCTACTTACTTCCTGTGTGACCTTGGACAAATTAAGAGACTCAGTTTCCTCGTCTGGGGGTGGATAGATGTGGTCTTTTTCAGCACTGAACTGGGTTCTTGGTTCCTAACCTTGGGAGGTACATATCAAAGAGGACAATCAGCCATTTGCCAGAGACTCAACTGAGGTGTCCTGATATAGTGGGGAGAGGATTAGACTTGAAGTCTAGAAGATGTGGGTTCAAATCCTGCCTCCTCTACTTCCTAGTTCACTTCCCTGCCTTGGTTCCTCCTGTCTAGAATGAGGGGGTTGGCCTCTTAGGTCCTCCTTCTAGCTGTAAATCTATGATCTTTTGTCTTCAGGCCCAGATGGACCACAGACCATGGGGCTGACCTAGAGGGGCTGTCCCGTGTTCCCAGATTGAGGGAAGGGGAAGGAGAACCAGAAAGAACCCACATCTCGGCCCTGGAAGTTTTATGGGGAAAACGAGCCCTGTTAACGTGTCTGTCTGGAGGGAGCTGTGATTGAGAGCCCAGCTGCTTTGTCTGGTGGCCATCCATGTGAGCTGGGTTCTTCTTGTTCTGCGACAAAAAATGCCTGAGTTATTGACTTTTAGAGCCTCCCCCGCCATCTCCAGCAGATGCTATTTTGCATATACTTGGCACATTTTTTCTTAGAATGCCAGAATGCACTGAGCTTCCCAGCCCCTGCTTCCTTTCTTCCACATCCCTTTTCCCTCCAGCTCAGCTCCTGCTTGCTTCTACCCAGTGCCTGCCATTCCAAGGCAGGATAACTTGGTTCAGTGGGTCTGGGTTCTTATGGATTCCAATGCTCCACAGTGGTATAGGCGATAACCCCATCCCTCCTCTGTGCCTGAAACGCATGTCCTTTCCATCAATTCACCCCTGGAGGTGACCATGACGGGGGCGCCTTCTTTGTTTTTTCTCCACACTTTGAGGACATCAGTGGAGCATATGGGATATTTATCAGTTTTCCCTCATTTTCATCATGTAACGCCTCTCAAACCCCAGCTAGTAAGCATCCGATGGGGGATTCGAACCCTGGTCCTCTGCCTTCAGTGTTAGTGCTCTGGTCTAACAGATACCCAGCAAGGAATTTGCTACTACAACAAACTCCCCAAAGCAGCCGTCCAGTCTTTGTTTGAAGACCTCCCATGAGAGGGAACCCACTCCTCCCCAAGGCTGCCCACTCTACTTTGGAACTGCTCCCATTGGGAGGAGACTTTCCTGACACCAAGGCCAAGGTCCTCTTTGTACCTTCTACCTGTTGCTCCCTGTTCTGGGCTCTGGGGCACATGACCAGCCCATCTTATTCTAGAGGAAATCAGATTGAGAATTAGAAGGATCTTCAGAGGTCATCTAGTCTAATCCCTCACTTTACAGATGAGGAAACTGAGGCCCAGAGAGGTTAAATGACCTGCCCAAGCTCTCACAAGTAAGTAGCAGAGGTAGGTTTTGAACTCAGGTCTTTTGACTACAAATCTAGCCCTCTTTCCACTTTTATGCTTCTTTGAAGTGACATAGTAGGCACTTAATAAATACTTATTTCCTTCCTTCCATCCTTAAAGGCTTGCTGTATTTCGGTGGGGGGCAGCTAGGTGGCCCAGTGGATAGATCACCAGGCCTGGAGTCAGGAAGACTAACCTTTGTGAGTTCAGATCTGGCCTCAGACACTTACTAGCTGTGTGACCCTGGGCAAGTCACTTTACCCTATTTGCCTCAGTTTCCTCATCTGTCAAATGAACTGGAGAAGGAAATGGCAAACCACTCCAGTATTTTTGCCAAGAAAATCCCAAGTGGGGTCAGAAAGAGTACTGAACAACACCGAATACTTTGGGGGGCTGACCATGGCCAAAACTTGAATAGGCTTTATCAGATGCTCTGTCCAGGCATCACTACAGATTTGTGCTCTGCTTCCTGCGGAAGTGGGGCAGGGGTTGCTGA
This sequence comes from Trichosurus vulpecula, assembly GCF_011100635.1. Lineage (NCBI taxonomy): Eukaryota > Metazoa > Chordata > Mammalia > Diprotodontia > Phalangeridae > Trichosurus > Trichosurus vulpecula. Next base: position 27,760,101 of record NC_050573.1, on the reverse strand, counting down.
GGAGAGAAGAACAGGCAGAAACCTGAGCTGTTTGTCTGGTCTAACCAGTCTGTGCCTCTATATGGCCTCGAGATTAATGACATCTATCACACTGAGATCAGATCAACAGGGAACGCCTGTTCTTTCTCCTTTCCAGACCCTAGTGGCTTCCCACTGCTCCTGGTACCCCAGGGGATCAGAGTTTGGAATATGAGGAGGGGGAGAAGGGGATGCTTTAAATACTTAACACTATCTGGGGCCCAAACTTGTTATAGATGGATGAGAAAGGGAGGCGGAGAAAGGCCAAAACCCAAAGGCCCCATCGTCCAGGAATGATAGTCAGGAGCACAGAGGTCACTGCTTCTTTCCTTACACAGTTATAATCTCTCTTCTTCAGGGCTCTGGAATGGTTCTCCTCCCGCCCACTTCCCACCACCCCATAACAAGGGGTGAACACCAAAGAAAAACTGCTTCCCTATTTGGACAATTGGATCCCTGGGCCTGACCTTCTAGTGGGGGCAGTGCTGCCGGACTATCTGTCTCTGCCTTAGTCCTGGCAAGGGCCAGCATAAATCTTGCCTTCTCCGGGAAGACTTCCTGGGCTACTTACTGCAGCCTCAGTGAAGATCTTCCCCTTTTTGGAATCTCTGGAGGACTTTCCAGACTTAGGCTAAGAGAGGGCTGGGTTTAAAGTCCATCTCTGGCATAGCTGTGTGAGCATGTACTTGTTCCTTAGCCTCTGTGCTTGGGTTCCCTAACCTGTAAAATTAGCCTAAGAATACTTTTAATGCCTATCTGATGTAGTTGTTGTAAGGGAAGTGCTCTGTGAAGCTTAAAGATTGGGAGACAGTATTGGGACAAGATTGGGAGTTAGTATTATTATAAAACATTAAAGCTGGGAGGGGCCTTAGAACAGGGGATGTCAGAGATGCAAGGGGCTTTAGAACAGGGGATGTCAGAGCTGGGAGGGGCCTTAGAACAGAGAATGTCAGGGCTGGGAGGGACCTTGAAGGTTGGCCAATCCCATGCCCTCTTTTTCTAGATGAAGATAAAGAGAAGGGAAGGCACTTGACCAAGCTCCCGTAGCTTCCTGGCAGCAGAGCTGGGATGGGAGTGAGTGAGAACCCAGGCCTCCTGACCTAGAGCTCTTCCCACTGTTCGAGGCTGTCCATTCTGCCTACTCCCTGACTTCTCATTCTGGTCTAGTCATTTAACAGGAAACAGAACAGTTACACATTAAGGATGAAGGAGGCTAGTCCAGGGCCCCGCAGCCGGCTCTGCTGGCATCCCTGTGAGACCACAAGGATCGAGGAAGAAAGGCGTCCAGCCCATGGCTGTATGGACAGAGTTGTTGGCCTGTTGTCTTGTCCATCAGACTGTGAGCATCTTGAGGGCAGGGACTGTCTCTTGCCTTTCTATGTACAGTGCCCGGCACATAGTAGGCACTTAATCGATGACTCATTGACCTAGGTCCTCTGTGGGAGAGCCACAGAAAACATGAACAAGAATCACACTGGATGCCTATGGTGAGTCAGTGCCCACACCAGCGAAATCATGGAACCAAAAGTCATTTTGCAAAAACTTGTATATGACAAAAATTATTCAGTGCTTAAATAACTTTTATTTCCTGTGTCAACACTCTTTCAAACTAGATTGTTAGCCCCTCAAGGGCAGCTGCCACGTAATTTAATTTGTATCCACCTTCTCTCCTCCTCCTTTCCCTCTTCTACCCTTTCCCCCAACATACTTCCATTCTATCCTTTATCTACTGTTTTTAGAAGGCTGGGCTTGTTTTCTCAGGGGGAAAGAGCCTGATTCCTGGAGGATGCTCAGTTTAACTCAATTCAACAAGCATTTACATGCCAGGCCTGGCACACGTACAAAGACTCAATTGAAACGTCCCTAAAATCAAGGAACTTCTCTCAATTCATTCTCCTGGCATCAAGGTGATAGAGTGCTGGACCTGGTGTCGGTAAGATCTGAGTTCAAATCAGGACTCAGATGCTTAATAGCTGAATGACCCCAAGCAAGTCACTTCATCTGTCTGCCCCTGTTTCCTCATCCGTAAAGTAAGGGATAGTAATAGCCCCTCCCCCCAGGGGTGCGGTGAGGATCAAATGAGATATTTGTAAGGTGCTTAGCAAACCTTAAAGCGTTATAACATTGCTAGCTCTTATTTTGTAAAAATTCCATATATTTATGTACTGGTCCTTTCCCTGAGTAGAGACCATTTCTTGAGGGCAGATATTGCCCCTCTTTGGTCTCTGTATCCCTATGACCCGTCACAGTGCATCAAAGGTCAGTCGACATGGATTTATTAAGTATTTACCATGTGCCAAGAACCAGGCTAAGCACTAAAGATAGAAAGATGCCCACCGTAGGTGCTTAATAAATGCTTGCTGATGGGGTGAATGGGGTGGGATGAGGGACAGAGAAGACCTATGGGTATAGAAATAAAACTCATGCCTCCTGATGAAGGTTTCTGTTTTGGAGGCATCCCAAGAAGGGAAAGAAGGAGGGAGAGAGGGAGAGAGGGAGGGAGGGAGGGGGTTAAGTCCCAGAAGGAATCTGCTTTTTTTTTTCTTTCTGTTGCCTGTAGTTTTTCCTGTCATTCCCAGGGTGACAGCTCAGTAGATGATTGTTCTCTAACGCCTTGAAGAACAGGGAGAGAGACAGATTATGCAAAGCAGGGTGCTGTGGGCTCCCTAGCTAGCCACCAGGCGCTCTTCCTGCCGGGTTGTTTAGATAATGAGCCAAGCACGCAGGTCCTGCCGGGCTGGGCCCCCTGGGAGACCAGACGGCTGACGGAAGGTCAAATTCTTGATGTCGGAACTCCCTGGTGGGGAGAGGAAAAGGGCAGGGAAATAGGAGCCTCAGCTCCCTTTCTTTTGTCTTCTGGTGGGTTAGGAGGTTCAGGAGCTAGGATTCCCTTAGGCTGGGCTGAGCCACTGAGGCTGAGTATGAGGTGGGAATATATTAGGGCATTAATAGAACACCAGGTATATAAAGGCAAAATCTGTGCCGCCATTCTGGAGTTAGGCGAGAGATTCAAGTCTTTCCTGGAATGCCATCATCTCAGAGGGGCCAGAGGTCTGAAGGCATGGAATCTAACCTGTAACTGAACCAGAACACTATTGGTGAAATCTCCCAAAGTGATCAGCCTCAAAAGCCTCTAGGGAGAGAGGGCTTCCCCTGCCTTCCAAGGTCACCCAGCCCATTTCATAGTCAAGAAGTTTCCTCTGATATCACTCCAAAATTGTCCTCACTGACACTTCCTTCCATTGCTTCTGGGGTCTGCCCTCTGGGGCTCTCATTCCTGTTTGCATTTGCTGCTCTCCCTGGTACCAATTCCATGGAAAAGATGCCTCTCTCAGGTTAAGTTCATCGCATCCAATCTCACCACCATACTGCTAACTCTAGCCTCAATTAATACCACCTCCCTCAGCCTCCTCTCTCCTCTGATTGGAGGGCTCAGGACCAAACTCCTCCTGATGCCTTCCTTTATAGAGGGCAAAAACTGGACTCTTATCTCACTCCATTATGCATCTGCTGTCCTGACTGCTTTTGACTCCACAGAAGAAGATACCCCCATGATGGGCATCCCCTGGTGTCTTGTTCTCTGCCCCCTGTTCCATGCCTCTTTTGGTGTATTGTCTTCCCCCTCCCCCCACTAGATTATAAACTTCTTGAGGGTAGGGACTGTTCCTTTTTAATCAAAGCCCATTTCCTCAGGCTCCTTTTGGTTTACTCTCTCTACATCACAAACTGGTCCACCTGCTGAACTCAACCCTGTATCTCCTGATGCATCACAGTCTTCCCCCTCCCATCTCTTAGAATCCCTGGCTTCTTTTAAGGCTCAGTTCATGGGTCACTTCCTACATGAAGCCTTTCCTGAACCCAGGAATCATTAATACTCCCTTCTTCCTCCTTGGTGGATGCTGTAAAGTCCCATCTGTATCAGTCAGTCAACCAGCATTTATTAAGCACCTACCAGGCACTGGGGTACAAAGAAAGACAGTCCCTGTTCTCAAGGAGCTCATAGTTTAATAGGAGGCATAACATGCAAACAACTATGTACAAATGAGATATAGAAAGAGAAATTTGGGGTAGAGAAAGAATTCCTTTCTCATAGGGAACCCATAGAACTCTAGAGAACTAGGAAGGGTCTCTTGTTGAATTTTAGGTGAGACCTGAAGGAAACCAGGGGAGCCAGGAGGTAGAGATGAAAAGGGGAGAGAATTTCAGGTACCTAGGGGCAGCCAGTGAAAATGCCTGGAGTCCGGAGAGGCAGCGTTGTTTGTGATTAACAGCACAGAGGCTGAATCTCAGAGTCAATGAAAGGGAAGAAGGGGAGAGAAGACTGGAAAGGTAGGAAGGGGACAAGATACGTTGTTATTCAGTCATTTTTCAGTCATGTCTGACTCTCTGTGAACCCATTTGGGGTTTTCTTGGCAAAGATACTGGAGTGGTTTGCCAATTCCTTCTCCAGCTCATTTTACATACAGATGAGTAAACTGAGGCAAACAGGATTAAGTGACTTGCCCAGGGTCACACAGCTAGTAAGTGACTGAAACCAGATTTGAACTCATGAGGATGAGTCTTCTTGATTCCAAGCCCATTGGCTTTAAAAAGACAAGGGGTTTTCTATTTGATCCTGGAGTTAAAAGAGAGCCAATCAATGTGTACCAATCAATGATACAGGCTGTTCTCCCCCTCACTCCCTGCTCCCCAGTAGAATATAAATTTCTTGAGGGCTGGGACTGTTCTAATTTTTGTCTTTGTATTCCAATGCCGTGCACATGGTTGATGCTCAATAAATACTGTTGAGTCAGATTTGAGTTCTTCAGTGATGGGAGCTTACTCTCTCTCAAAGTCACCTTTCTTTATTGAAAAGCTCTAACACCTGGCATGTTTCCCCCTCTACCGAGTTGGACTCTGTCTTCCTTTAATGTTCTACCAGCAACTTGGTCCTTTCTTCCCCAGGTGAAAAAGCTCCCAGTCTTGCTTCTAAGGAGATTCCTTGCTAAGGAATAACTTCATTTTCCCAGAGCACCGACTCTATCCCAGGAAAGCCTGGATCTTACAGACCCAGGGAGGCAGCATGGGACAGGGGAGCAGATGCTGAATCTGGAGTCAGAGGGTCTCACCTTAAATCCTGGCTCTGCCCCTGACTACCCATGTGTCCATGGGTAAATCACTTGAGTTACTTCCCCTATAAAATCAGAGGCCTGGGCTGGATGACCTCTGGGTTTCAAATCTTGATCCCCTCTGGGTTTCAGTATCCTTACCTGTAAAACAAGGGGGTTGGAATGGATGGCTCCTAGAGTTCCCTCCAGCTTGAAAGCTATGATCCTAGCTCCCTCATTTGGTCCAAAGTGACCAGCAAGTGACCTCCCCCTTCCTCTTTCCCCTTTACTTATACTTACAATACCTACAGGCTCCTTCCCTCCCCTGATGGTGTTCTTAGGCTTTTAAGTTGCCTTGGGGTCCTTAAGTTGACCTGGGGTTCTTAACCTAGAGTTATGAAATCCTTTTTTTTAATTGTGATAATTCTTCCAATATAATTGGTTTCCTCTGTAATCCTATGTACTTTCTTTTGTGCATGATGCTTAGAAGGGGTCCATTTGGCTTTGCCAGACACACTGCCCACGGTGGACCAGGACACAAAACTATGTATTGGATTCTAAAGGTCATCATTCAGGAAGAAAGGGGGGCCTTTCCTGTCCCCGCACCCCAACCTAAGCAGGCACTTCTTAACAGGTCTGTGGAAATGACTGTCTAAGCATCCTACCGGATGGTCAGCTGGTTCCCACTCAGCTGCTTGAACCTCCGGTGAAGCTGTTCGATTTGCTCTGAAGAGACTGAGGGAAGAAAAAAGAGGGAGAGGTCATTAGTAAAGAAGAGAGTTCTCTCCTTGAACTGCAGGAAAAATACATCCCCCATCTCCAACCTCCCTCACCCAAGACCCTTACCCACCACCCCAAGAGCTCCCAAGGCACCAATCAATAGATCGGTATTTACTAAGCACCACAGTGCCAGGCACTGTGGATACAAAAAGCAAAACAACATCCCCACCAAAAAAAACCCCAAAACAACAGAACAGCAGATGCTCTCAAGGTGCTGACATTCCATTGCCCCAACAAAGCTTTTAGGCTGGGGAAGGAGGGAAGAAAAGGTTCGAGCTGAGACTGGAAATTCAACCAGGCTCTGGATGGCTCAGGTCCCAACCCACTCTTGGTTTAGCTACACACACACATACACACACACCACAACACACACACACACACACACACACACACATATATATATATATATGTGTGTGTGTACATATGAATTTGTATGTATGTATGTGTGTGGAGGGGGTATACACACACATACAAGTATACAGAGAGATGGAGAGCCCAGGACAGAGAGAGAGAAGGAGGAAACAGGCTCAGGGAGGTGGTGACTTGTCTAAGGTCACTAACATCATAACTCTAGACCTGGAAGAGGCCTCAAAAACCATCAAGTTCCCCCTCTACACACACCCTTCATTTTAGAGCGAGTCCATTAACTTACTGTCCCCAGGCAATTTTCCAAGACTTAAAGTAACTAAAGAGATGCCGACCTGTACTGGCGGAGGGGTTTTCTCCCTAAGACTTCCACGTGACAGTGAAATCAGACATCTGTCCCCTCCACTCCCGCACCCCCTACCCCCTGCCCTCCCCTTACCCCTCCTCCTGTCCCCTCCCCCACCAAGAGCCGATCTTTCTATAGGCTTTAGGGTTTGCAAAGTGCAATATTGTATTTATCCACTTTATGTTAAAGTTATATATACGTATACAGGCTGTCCCAAAAGTCTTAGTGCAGTTTGAAGCTTTTAACCCTTCCCTCCCCCCTTCCGCAGCTGATTTCCTTCCTCAGCCGGCGCTCTCCTTTGCCTCCATCGTTTCAATCTTTGCAGACTCTGTGCTCACCTCCATTCCTCCTCACCGCCTGCCCCCCCCCCCCCACAGGTGGAATGTAAGCTTCTTGAGGGCTGGGACCATTCGTTTTCCCCCAAACGTTGAACCCAACAGAATTTCCTTAAATGAGGAGTTAGAGGCTCCAGCTGGCTGCCTCGGCTCCTCGTACCTTCTGCGTCCTCAGGCGAAGGCTGCCTCCCTCTGTCCCCCGAGTCCCAAGACCGTTTTTCTGCAAATAAGTCAAGACAGCTCCCCCCTCCCAATTTCCTGCCCCCTCCCCCCTTCCTCATCCATAGGGTGTGGTGCACAGGGCGTTATTCCCCCTTCCTTTTGGACTTGGAAAACCCAGCTAAACCCGCCCCCCCCCCCAAAACATAGACGTTCCTGCGTTTTCCCACCAAGAGGCATCCCTACTAAGCACGTACTCGGGCTCAGATTGGAGAAACTGAAGGGTCTCTCAGAGCTTTGGGTTCGAATATGTAACCTGGTCTCGTACTGTATAATCTCGGCTCAGCGGTGTGGCCACCCCATGCCTCAGTTTCCCTAGCAGTAAAATGAAGATAAAAAAAAAAAACAACCCAAACACTGGCTTCGGGAAGAAACATGAATATACATGCACGGAAATTAATTTGAAACACACGTTAAAAAGTGTGATGCTAATTGAGGTGTGGGGTCCTAATGCCAGGACGCGGGGGACTCCCAAGCCATTTCCTAAAGTAGCAAGTAATAAGTGCCATCCGCTCTACTGATTAGGAGAGGAAGAAATGACTCTAGGGCTTAACAAGCCTAGAATTTGGAGAATGCCTGGGGCCATGCCCAGGGGCACAGCTGGCTTAGCTCTGAGCCCCCGGGGCGGCATATTCAGGAGTTACCATTAGCTCTCCCTTCCCGGCGGTCATAGCCGCCCCAACCCCACCTTCACCCCATCTCCTGGAGGGCCGGAGGCAGAAGCCGCAGCTACTTCCCAGGACCCCCAGGGGCTGGCACAGAAGGCTGGAAGGGGAACGGAATGCGATCTCAGAGTTGGGAAAGAGCCCAGGAAGTCAGACCGTCTGATCCACACCAGAACAGGGATCCTCTCTATTTCTCATGCTCAAGGAGGGAGGCGTGAAGGGGTAGATTTGGAGTCTAAAGACCAGGGTTCCAACCCCAGCTTGGCTGCAATCCTCTCGACCTTCTCCCTCCCCTCACCCCTCGAACCTCAGTGATGTAGGCAGGAAGACTGATTTGGCAGATAAAATGTTCACTTCCGGGTCTGGAAGACCTGAGTCAAATCCCACCTGAGACACCAATTTATTTCATCTTTATCTCAGTTTCTTCATTTGTACCAAGAGAGGGTTGGAATGACCTCTGAGGTCCTTCCCAGCTCTAAACCTACCATTCTATGTCTTGGGTTCAGATCCCAAAGCTGTGTGTCCCTGGGCAAATCACTTCCCTCCAAATGAGCCTCCAGTTCCCCATCTGTAAATTAGGGTTTAGCAACACCACCTACCTTTACAAGGCTAATGGAGATAATATACACAAAGTGCTTTGCAAACTTTCCATCTGTAAAATGGGGATAAGACTAGCACCTACCTTTCAGAGTTGTTATGAGGATGAAATGAGATATTCAATCACTTCGCAAACTTTAATTTATTTATTTATTTATTAAATTATTACTAACTTGTTTTTCCCTCTCTGGGTCTCAGTTTCCTTATCTGTAAAATAAGCCTCTTGGACTATGTATGCCCTCTTGCAACTCCAGCTTTCTGACCATTAGGATTGCCTTTACTTTTTACACTTCCCAGAGACTCCTGGGAGAAACGTCACTAATATTGACACATGAAAGTATCAATAGGGGTGTGCTACCTTTCTGGAACTGTAAAGAGTAAACAATTCAGGCTGACTCACAAGGTGGGGGTTATTATTTACTTGGAAAAGGTTTCAGCATGGAGTTTCTTTAGAGCAGAGGCTTTTAACCTGGTTCCTATGAATTTGTTTCTAAATAATTGACTTTTCTTTCTTTTTTACTTTATTTTTTTAGTTTTCAACATTCACTTTTATAAGATTTTAAGTTCCAAATTTTTTCTCCCTCCCCCTCCCCCTTCCCCCAGCTAAATAACTGAGTTTTCTAGTTAACTAATTAACAGTTTCTAATGAACAAAATTCCAATAGAATTGATATCCTTTGTAATCCTGTGTGTTTTATTTTATGATGTAAAAACATGATTCTGGGAAGGGGTCCATAGGCTTCCCCAGACTGCCAGAGGGGCCCAGGATACATAAAGGCAAGGTACCCTAATACGTTAAGAATAAGATTCAGAACTCCAGAATCCCAGAGTTGAACAGGACCTCCAGGGTTATCTGGCCCAATAGGTACCTTTTCAAGAACACCCCCTCCCCCCAGCATAAGATTATAATAGAAAGAGTGTTGGGTTTAGGATTACATGGTCCCTTTCCCTTTGAAACAGCTCTCATCCTTGGGAAGTTTTCTCCCATAGTAATCTGAAACCTGCCTCTCTGAAACATTTATCCACCTCATTCCTTGTTAATCATAATAATTAATCTTTGTTACAGGTGCACTTTGGGCAGAGAAGTAGATAAAAGACTCCCCCTGGTCAGGGAGACAGGTTCAAAAACTGCCTATGGCAGCTACCGGCTGTGGGACCAGGCAACTCTCAAAAACCATAATCCACACAGGTCCAGTAGATACTGGCCATGGAGTCAGAGGACTACCTTTAAATCTTGGCGCTGCATGTCCCGAATATGGGTGACCTTGGGCAAAATGCTTCCCCCTCCCTGGGCCAATTTCCTCATCTGTGAAATGATAGGCTTGGACCAGATGGCCCATGGGTTACATCTGCATTGGGAGAAGGAGTCTCCGTACCAGGAATTCTGTACACAGATGAAAGCATGGATGTTTGGATCAAGAAAAAAAAAATTGCTAATCTCAACCACCTCAGGTTCCTATTAACCCTCTCAGGTTCACAAAGCCCTCCCCTCTGATTTCCTTTGGCATCCAGAAGACTGTGTTTATTCAGATTGTTCATGCAAACTTTACTTTTTTTCCGTGCTCGCTTCCAAGTCCTGTAACCCAACCCTTGACCCTGGCTGATGAAGTCATCGATGCAGCGGGAACCATGGGAACATGGCAGTCTCATGTTTCTGGAATCCTGTCCTAGCATTCTTGTTTTCTTAAATCCACACTGGGGACCTTGGGGGAAGGGAAAGGATAACCTCTTCTGGGTCCTTATCCATCATCCTTCCAGCCACCCCGCCCCCCATTCATTCAAGTCTATACCCATTAAACTCCTGCTCTCTGTGTCTGTACTGGGGGGAAGAAGACAGAAATTTTAGCATTATCCCAGGATCATAGGCTTGTAGATAATAATAATAAAAAATATCCGCCAACATTTATACAGCACCTACTATGTGGCCAGGCACTGTGCTAAGTGTTTTACAATTCTTATCTCATTTGGTCTTCATGACAACCCTGGGAAGTAGAAGCGATTATTAGCCCCATTTTAAAGTTGAGGAAACTGAGGCAAACATAGATTAAATGACTTACCCAGGGTCACCCAGATAGTAATTGTCTGAAGCTGGATTTGAACTCAGGTCCTCGTGACTCCAGCCAGGCCCCACCAGAGCCTTCATTTTACAGGTAATGAAACTGAGGCCATGGAGATGATTTGACTTGCCTCACATTACACAGCTAGTCATTCATTCATTTATTCATTCACTCATTCACCCATTCATTCATTCACTTATTCATTCATTCATTCTTCAATATGCATTGAAAAATCACCTAGTTTGTGGCAGGCACAATGATAGATTTGAGGGATTGTGATGCTTAATAAATATTTGTTGAATTAAATACTCTGTAACCTGGGGTAAGTCAGTTAGCCTTTAGTCTAACCAGTTTCTTCTTCTGTAAAACAAGACAGGTGGGCTGCATGCCTTTAAAGCCCCTTCCAGCTTTAAATCCAGGGTCCTACAGAGCTTTGTTCGCTGCTAGCCTACAAAAGGTCTCTGTTTCAAGAGCCTGGCTGACAGCTCCGGACTCGGTTTCCTCATTTCTCCAATGGGAAGGCTCTAGAGAATCTTCTAGCTTGGGATCTATGATCCTTTGACTTTGAGGAAGGGAAAACCCACTGAGTCCTGTGGCAGCCTATTACACACAGACACAGACACACAGATACACAGACACAGACACAGACATAGACACAGACACAGACACAGACACAGACACACACACACACACAAAACAACTCCAGAAAACCAAAGCAATGATAGTGACTGACTGTCCTCAAGGAAATCACATTCCTTTGGGGGAAACCACGTACAGATAAGTAGATAATCAATTAATAAACACTTATTAAGCACCTACTATGTACAAGGTGCTCTACCAAGTGCTGGAGATACAAAAAAAGACAAAAGATGGTCGCTGCTCTTAAGGAGCTCACACTCTCACAAGTAGATAGTATATGTAAAATATATTTATAACTCTATAATATAAATAATATTATATATATATATATAAAATTTACAATTATTATCTTATTTAATCCTTACAACAACTCTAGGAGGTAGACGACATCATTACCCCTATTTTACAGAAGAAGAAACTGAGTCAAACAGAGATTAAATGACTTGTCCAGGATCACACAGCTAGTAAGGCTAGGAAGTGTCTGAAGCTGGAATATATAGACATACACACACATACACATATACATACATATGAGTACATGTGTGTGTATATGGGCATGGAATCTACTGTACATTGTGTCTATATAGTATATATACTAGAGAGAATCTATTATACATTGTGTCTATATATACTGTATATCTATGATCTATTATACAATAGATTGTACGATAAATTTTCTCTCTCTCCTCTCTCTCTCTCTCATTCTCTCTCTTTCTCATTCTCTCTCTGTCTCTCTCATTCTCTCTCTCTCATTCTTTCTCTCTCTTTCTCTCTCTCTTTCATTCTCTCTATCCCTCCTCTCTTTCTCTCCATACAACGTCACTTTGAAGATTATGAAATTAGTGAGTGGCGGAGGTTGGGGAGATCAGGAAAAGCCTCATCTAGAAGGTGGCATTTGAGCTGCACCTGAAGGAAGTTAGGGTTTTACACAACAGGGATGATGCATTACTGGCATGGGGAACACACGGAATAGAATATCATGTTCAGGGCACAGCAAGAAGACCGGCCTGCCTGGAGAGGGGAGCGTGTGAAGGGAGTGGTGTGTGATCTGTCTGGAACAGCATCACCACAGTTCACAGGTCAGGAGGGAAGCCGGAAGGACCGATGATAGGCTGGTGGACTTGCCTATGACTCACTCAAGCTGCCCTCCCGTTGGTGAGGACCTCAGAAACAAAGCCACCCTCCCTGGGAGGCTGCTTTGGCTGCTGCCGTCCTTTCTCTAGGGTGCACAGCCAGACTTAGGGCTGTGCTAGCTTATCTTCTATCAGCTCTTGGCCACCATCCCACTGGAGTGCATTGTGCAGGGGACCGGCACCTGAATTTTCTTTTTCATTCTTCTGACTCCTGGGAGTACAAGCACGGAGGCCCCCAAAGGGCCACAGATCTAGAAGTGCAACAGCCTTGGAGGCCATCTGGTTCTCCCCTTTCAATTTCCAGAGGAAACTGGGGCCCAGAGAGGTTATGCAATTTGCCCAAGGTAGTAGGTGGCAGGGCCAGGATCAAGCCCTCTGACTCTGTGTCCAGCGTTCTTTCTCCTTTTAACCATGATATGAGTCTCTCACCCTCCTTCGTTTCCCAGCCCACAGAGACATATCTCTGAGAGGCAGTTTTGCTGGATTTAGAGTCATCAAGTCTGGGTTCTAGGCTAAGGTCTGTCACTTACCAGGATAAGCCCATCCCCCACACTCCAGACTTCAGTTTCCTCTTCTGTAAATTTTTTTGGTGTGGGGGTGGCAGGGAGGCAATTGGGGTTAAGTGACTTGCCCAGGGTCACATAGCTAGTAAGTGTCTGAGGTCAAATTTGAATTCAGGTCCTCCTGATTTCAGAGCTGATGCTCTATCCACAGCACCACCTAGTTACCCCTCCTCTTCTGTAAACCTAGGGGCTTATATGTGATTCCCAATGTTCCTTAGACCTCCTGACATTCTATGACTAAGCTCCTAAGTCATACCTGTTCCAAAGCTTCATTAGATTGTAAGCTTCTGGAGTCTTTTGAGTCTCTAGCACTTAGCACAGCAGTGGCACTTAATACGTGCTTACTGACCAATTGACCAAAGCAGACCAAGATCAGATATCTTGCCCCATTTCCTTTTCTACCCGTCACAGTCCCCAAAGCTATTGCTAGTCAGCAGCTGTCCACCACATCCTATGAGAACAGGAAACCAAAGCCTGTCCAGAGAGCAGTGAAGAGTCCAAAGGCAGCCCACAGACACATTAAGCATCTTTAAAGACATGTGACCTTACAAAGGAGACACCAAACCACTGGGAGTTTGTTTTCTACATCTGGGAAGATGCCACAATGGAATGTAAGCCCCTAGAGGACAGGAGCCCTCACTCATGTAGCAGAGTGTCTGACACATAGTAGGTGCTTAAAATAAATGCTGATTGACTGACAGCTTGATTGACCCTTGTCAAAAGAAATTTCACTAGCTCCTTCGGGGATTTTCACTCTTTGAGAATGGGAAGAGACCTCAGAGGTCATTCAGTTCTAGACTAACCTGTATTTGAACAAGAATTTCTTCTATGACATACAGAAAAAGTGACCATTCAGAATGTAGTTGCAGGCCTAGAGTGGTGGGGAGCTCATACTTCCTGAAGGGGCCTGCCCACTCTCCTTTGGAACAATTCTAACTGTTAAGGGCAAGGGGTCACAGGTCTGGAGCTGAAAGGGAGCTCGGAGTTTCCTTACGGTCCAATCCTTTCCTTTTACAGATGGGGTAACTGAGGCCCAGGAAGTGAAGAGACTTGCCCAAGGTCACAAGGTGGTAAGCATCAGAGGTGGGTCTTTTAACTCACAGGTTATTTCTACTGCACCGTATTTGTCCCTTATAATACACCATATCAGAACATAGAACATCAGAGCTGGAAAGGACTGTGGAAGCCACCAAATCCTGCCAACACCCAGCACTCATTTCCCTATACCTTGACTACAGCTGTTTCCTTCCCGTACAAGGCAACATGTTAATATTATTGGAGATACAAGAACAAATTGGACATAACTCCTACCCCCAAGAAATGGACAGTCTGGTAGCAAAGAGATGATGAGCCCAGGTAAATATGATGCTGGTTAGAATAGGAAAAGGGCACAAGAGGAGTGGCTAAGTGCTAGGAGATCAGATGAGAGAGGAACTGGGAGACTTCATGGAGAGGGTGGCCCATGGACTGACTCATCATCATCACCACCACCATCACTATCACCACCATCATCACCATCATCATCATCATCACCACCACCATCATCACCATCATCAGTCATTACCACCATCATCATCATCACCACCACCATCATCATCATCGCCACCACCACCATCATCATCATCACCACCATCATTGCCATCACCACCACCATCACCATCATCACCACCACCACCACCATCATCATCACCATCACCATCATCATCGCCACCATCATCACCATCACTACCATCATCATCACCGCCACCATCACCATCACCACCATCATCATCACCACCACCATCACCATCATCACCACCATCATCATCACCACCACCACCATTACCACCACCATCAGCACCATCACCACCACCATTATCATCACCACCACCACTATCATAATCACTAACATCTATATAGTGCTTTAAGGTTTACAAAATGCTTGACATAATAATATCTCCATTTTACAGTCACACAGTCATAAGGGGATAACAACAACAACTAACACTTACATAGCACCTACTATGTGCCAGGCACTATGCTAGGCACTTTACAAATATTATCTCAATTCATCCTCACAACAGCCCCAGCAGGTTGGTGCTGATACTATTATCCCCATTTTGTAGGTGAGGAAACTGAGGCAAAAAGAATGCCCTGCCCAGCGTAACAGCTAATATGTATTTGAGGCTGGATTTGAACTCAGGTCTTCATGACTGCAGGTTCAACGTTCTAGCCACTGTGTGCCACCTAGCTGCCAAGGTGACTAATAATAAGGGATCAACATATAGATAGGTGGAGATTGGGAAAAGGGAGGTGAGATTTTTGTCAACAGGAACAAAAGCATGGAGGTGGGAAAGGGAGTCTTGTGTTCCAGAAACTGAGGGCTAGACCTAGAGTCAGGAAGACTTGAGTTCAAATCTGGCCTCAGACACTTACTAGCTGTGTGACCCTGGGCAAGTCACTTCACCCTGTTTGCCTCAGTTTCCTCATCTGTAAAATGAGCTATAGAAGGAAATAGCCAATCACTCCTTTATCTTCGCCAAGAAATATCCAAATAGGGTCAGGAAGAGGTGGATACGATTCAACCACAACAACAAGCACTATGTGCCAGCCTGCACTACCCTGGATGACGGGGATATAAGGACAAATGTAATTGGGGGAAGGGTATGTGAGTCCACTTTGGCTGGAGGAGTGGGATGGATGAGGGATCCCCTGGAGGGCCCTGGATTAGTGAGAATCTTGGCCCCAAGACCAAATAATTCAGGTTCCTTTTGGCAGCCAGCGGCTCTCAGGCTGAACCTCCCAGTGCTTTTAGCATTTGGCCCCTTTCCATCATCTGCAATGCCTGTCTTCTGGAATCGTCTTCAGCCTCTGCCTTTTTAGGGCTGATGAGAAGAGAAGATGTAGTCAGGGCCTGGAACAATCCCTTCAAGACAGAAGGAGATGTTTGAAAGCAAAGATGAAGCTTCAGGGACCCAGCCCCCTCCACCACAAGTAGTTTTAGAATTCTCTTCTTTCTTAATGGCCCTTGTGACAAGGTGGGTGTGATGCTCCCCCTTCCCAGATCAGAGACACTTCTCAGCCTTCTTTTGAAGAAATGTTGTTATCTGTCCTTTTTACATCACTTTCATACCCAAATGTCTCACTCCCCTTCCCCTACCTAGAAAATCATACCTTC
The DNA here is from genome assembly GCF_011100635.1 of Trichosurus vulpecula. Classification (NCBI taxonomy): domain Eukaryota; kingdom Metazoa; phylum Chordata; class Mammalia; order Diprotodontia; family Phalangeridae; genus Trichosurus; species Trichosurus vulpecula. The sequence goes on along the minus strand of NC_050573.1, from coordinate 27,744,140 downwards.
CATCAAACATTGTTAGAAAGGGGCAAGAAACAGGTCAGAACAGCTAACCAACCCACCAGTCAGCTCTGACAGAACGTACAGAGATCCTCATCCATAATTCCCATCTCTGTCAAGAGAGGAGGCAGATGCCTTGGCCTTCCTCCCAATGGGGATCATCACAGAGGAGAGAACTGGGAAGCAGGAATTAGACTCTTGAATATTTCCTGAAGATCCTCACAACTAGACCCATTACTCCTGAGTGTGCTGACGTTACCTTGTTCATGAAGCTTCCCCCGATCCATTTCCCCATCACACCCCCAATTATTAGCAATGGCTGTAGAGTCAGAGGGCCTGAGTTCAAATCTCACCTTTGGTTCTTACTACCTGTGTGATCTTGGACAAATCATCTAACCTCTCTCTGTACTTCATTTCCTTCGTCTGTAAAATGAGAGTTAGATGAGATGGCCCGTTCCAGCCCTTGAACTAGGGTCCTCATTGTATTGACTTATTTGTGAAAATGTGATAGCCCCTAAGTAGGTTAGCTTCAGTAAGTAAGCTTCCTGAGGCCAAGGACTGTTTTTGATTGCATATTGGTGTCCTTAAATCAGCTAGGGGGCGCAGTGGAGATAGTTCCATTCCTGGAAGACTCAACTTCATGAGTTCAAATCTGGCCTCAGACACTAGCTGTGTGACCCTGGGCAAGTCACCTAGCCCTGTCTGCCTCGGTTTCCTATCTGTCAAATGAGCTGGAGAAGGAAATGGCAAACCACTCCAGTATCTTTGCCAAAACCCCAAATGCTGCGTAACCTTGAGCAAGTCACTTAATCCCAATTGCCCTGCCTTCCCCCCTCCAAAAAAAAAAGAAAAGAAAAAGAAAACCCCAAATGGCGTCAGGGAGAGTCGGACTGAAATGATTAAGGAATGACAATGGGCAGCAACAACTGGTATCATGAGAAGTACAAGGGAATTCAGAGGCCATTTAGACCAATGCTCCCATTTCACAGAGGAGGAAACATACAAGGGAAGGATCGTAGATTTAGAGCCAGAAGGAATTTCTGAGGTCATCTATTCTAACCCCTTTATTTTATGGTGAAGGAGACTGAGGCCCAGTGGGTGATCTGCCCAAGGTAGGATGCCTCGGAGGCTCAAGGTCCCTAGTTCAGACACAAACATCCCTGGATCCTTCCGGGATGTGGCAGAGGGGAGCACAAATGATCCATCAGGGATGACGTCTGTGCTGAGCTCAGCCCGTGGGTCCAGCTGACGCTGCAGGTTTGCTGGGGCTTTTTGTCCTTTGCCAAGCTCCTAATGCTGCTCTGGAGGCAGTGTGCCCTCCCCTGCCTGGAGGGATCCACATATACCCACAGGGGAATGTGGTTCTTGTCCCAGTAAGCTCCTGTCCGCTCTTCGTGGTCTCCCCTGGATCCCCAATTTGGGTCTGAGTCACTGGGTTCAGTGATGGGCAGCAACCAGTGTGGAGCAATGGGAAGAGCTCTTGGTCTAGAGTCAGTGGACCTGGGTTGGGTTCGAATCCTGTCTCCACTAATTATTTCTCATGTTCCTTGGGCAAGTTACTTAGACTACCCAGGTTGCCTCCTTGGTACAATGAGGACAGACTAGGTGGCTTCTGAGATCCCTTCTAGCTCTAAATCCATGAACCTACTTCTCTGGGTCTCAGTTGCCTCACTTGTAAAATGAGACGATTAAATGATTTATACATTATACAGCTTTATACAGATGATCTCCATTTCTTAAGTGCTTGGTATTTGCCTGGCACTGTACTTGGCTCTGGGGACACACACACACACACACACACACACACACACACACAGACACACACAGACACACAGACACACACACATACACAGACATAGACACAGACACAGACATAGACACAGACACACACAGAGACATAGACACAGACACACACACAGAGCCCCTACCCCCATGGAGCTTCCCATTCTATCACTGGAGGCAGCCCATACATATACAAGCATATAGAATACAAACACAAGCTAGTAAGGAAGGAGGGTGGCAGAATTACCTGCGGGGCATCGGGAAAGACCATCCATCGAAGGGAGTGTTTGAGCTGAGTCTTGACAGGGATTAGGAATTTGGGGTATTCATCTGACAGGGGCCGGAAATGGGCCCAGTGAAACTAAGTTGTTCAATCAACCAATGAGCATTTATTAAGCAGCTACTGTATGCTAGGCAGGGCAGCTAGGTGGCACCATAGTGCCTAGTGCTCTATTCCTGGAGTCAGGAAGACTCAACTTCATGAGTTCAAATCTGGCCTCAGACACTTCCTAGCTGTGTGACTTTGGGCAAGTCATTTCACCCTGTGTGCCTCAGTTTCCTCATCTGTAAAATGAGCTGGAGAAGGAAATGGCAAAACCACCTGTTGTAACAATCCGGCTAGCAGCTGCTGTGGGGGTGAAAAACCAACATGAGCCCAACAACAAGAACGCTGCCAGCCCAGGTTCTTTTGATCTGCTTTACTAAGGAAAGCAACGTTAAGGGGTTAACAGTCTTACTTTAATCCAACATATACAAATATCATTCACTCAGCTCAGGGGGAAAAGCCAGCACCCTGAGCTTCAGAGCAAACACAAACAAATTACAAACATCAACAGACAGACTTTGTCTGATTCAAATCTGAGCTCATAGTTACCGGGGTTTAACAAAGTCCCAACATCTGGGTTTACAAGCTGGAGGGCTCTTAACTACAGCTGCCCAGAGGCTCCACATCAGCACTCCTCCAAGAGTGAGAGCCCTCTGCAAATAGCTCTGTTCTCTCTTTTTATACACTCTTTAGCCATCATCAAACGTCATCTGAACAACCAGAACTTAGGCTCCTACAGTTGGCTCTGGAGTTAGCAACTCCCCTTAGGACCCTGGGGGTTTCATGCCCACATAGGCTTAGCACCTAATAGACAGGGGTTTGGGCCTGGGGCTTAGCGCCAAGAAGACTCAATCAAAGACACCCAACTTAATTGACATTACACCACCCCAGTATCTCTACCAAGAAAACTCCAAATTGTGTAGCAAAGAGTCAGACACAGACTGAACAACAACTACTGTGTGCCAGGCACTGTGTTAAGTGCTGGGGATATCAGGAAAGGCAAAAACAGTCCTTGCCCTCAAGGAGCTCACATTTTGACAGAGGAGACGTCATGAAAATAACTCGGAACATAGGAGATATATAGAATGTAAATACGGGAGACTCTTACTTCTTAAAACTATCTTGCATTTAACATATCCAGTAGAATGTGAGCTTCCTGAGGGACGGGACTTGTCTCTCTATCCCCAGAGCCTGGCGCATAGTAGGGCGCTTCATACACAGTGGTGAAGCGGATAAGAGCACTGGGCTTGGAGTCAGGAAGACCCGAGTTCAAATCCAGCTTCGGAAACTTAGTAGCTGTGTGACTCTGGGCAAGTCACTTAACCTCCGCCCGCCTCAGTTTCCTCATCTTTAAAATGGGGATAACAAAAATAGCGCCCATCTCCCAGAGCTGCTGGATCAAGTGACACGATAATCGTAAAGCACTGAGCGCAGTGCCTGGCGCACAGTAGGCCTGATACACATGCCAGCTCTCATTATTATTATTGTTGCTGTCATTGTAATTATCCCATTGAGCTGAGCTGAATTAGGCCTTGAACGGCTAGCTGTCCTTAGACTCGAGCCTCCTCCGCCGGCAGGAACGGTGCCCACGGTCCGGTCCCAGCAGGAGCAGGCGCAGGCCTCCGAGCGAGGGTCTTTGTCGTCTTTCATCCAGAGAAGGAAGGAAGAGGATGAAGCGAACCCTCGATTACTCATCTCCGAGCCTCCCGCTGCCCTTCTCTAGGCTGAGCTGGCACAGTCGGATTGATTGGACCTTGGAATGTGCGGTTCTTCTCCCCACTATCCGGCTGGGAGTTTGGGGAGGTGGCTTTCGGGAAGATCTGTGTGTGTGTGTACGTGTGTGTGTGTACGCACGCATGTGTGTGTGTCTATGTATGTGTGCGTGTGCATGTGTGTGCACGTGCGCGTGTGTGTCTGTGTGTGTACACATGCACGTGTGCAGCTTGACTCTGAAATCAGAGTGCATTCTGCCGGCATCTCATCTCTCTGTCCAGTTTTCTCTCCTTTGCTCGACTGTGCCAACTTTTAATTTAGTTAAAATGCCTCACAAAAAAAAAAAGGACGAGGAAAGGAAACAGGTGTTGAAAAGTCCCAGGGAGGCCCATCTGGTCCAACCTAAACCCAGAGAAGAACCCAGAGGGGCTTAGTAACTTGCCAGAGGTCACCCACGTAGGGAGCATTAGAGGGGCATCTCCTCAGTTTCTCCAATCAGGGTTTGTACCTGGATCAGTACCACTACAATCTCTTCTAGAGCATTCCTAACACCGGTGCCCATCTAGCCTCTTCTTGATGACCTCCAGGTCATCAAGGGAAGGGGAACTCAACCCATTCTGAGGATTTCCATGCCACTGTGGGAGCCGTGTCTGACTCTCTGTGGGATCTGGGGTTTTCTTGGAAGAGATACTGGAGCAGTTTGACATTTTATTCTCCAGCTCATTTTACAGTTGAGGAAACTGAGGCTGACAAAAGTTAAGTGACTTGTCCAGGGTCACACAGCTAGTAAGGGTTTGTGGCTGGATTTGAACTCAGGAAGATGAGTCTTGCTGACTCCAGTCCCAGCGCTCTATCTACTGCACCACCCAGCAGCCCCCATCTGTTTGGCCTTTCTGCAACCTCCCCACTGCCTCTGGATCTTCCCTCTGGGGCCAAGCAGAACGATGGTAGCCATGCTATAGCCCTTCAGATACTTGGAGATGGCTATTGTGGCTCTGCCCTTTCTCTCCCCCTTCTCCCCTACCTTCACCCAGGGGAACCTCTCTCCTTGCTTCAACCCATCCTAATATGACTTGAACTGGATACCGATCATTATCCTGGTTACCCTCCTCTGGATGCTTTCCAGCTTATTAATGCCTTTGCTAAAATGTACTGCCTGGAAGCGAATACAGTTCTTGGAACGTGGCCCTCTGAGACGGTTTCTTCATCTATAAGGATCGGATGGCTTCTGAGGTTCCTTGTAGCTCTACATCTAAAATCTCATGACCTCTCTGGGCCTCAGTTTCCCCATCTGTAAAATGAAAGGATTGGACTAAAGAGCTTCTGGGGTTCCTTCTAGCTCTAGCTGTATGATCCCCAAACCTCAAGTGTTAAGGATTTTGTTGTTTTCAGTCACATCTGACCCCATTTGGGGTTTTCTTGGCAGAGATACCAAAGTGGTTTGCCATTTCCTCCTCCAGCTCATTTTACAGATGAGGAAACTGAGACAAACAGGGTGAAGTGACTTGCCCAGGGTCACACAGATAGTAAGTGTCTGAGGCTCGATTTGAACTCAAAAAAATGAGTTTTTCTGATTCCAAGCCCAGGGCTCTGTGCACTATGCCCCCCTTCTCCCCCGCCCCAGTGCCCTTCAAGTGTTAAGAGGTCCCTGGCATCTTTAAAGCCCTGGTCCTCTGATCTCTCAGGATCTGGCCATAGCATAGTACTACTTCCTTATTCCCAGAAGCTGTGTCTCTCTCCCTGCCCCTCCCATCACATTAGCTTTCCCAGGCTTCTAATGAATAACTTCCTGTCTGGTCTGAAGCTTTCTCTGATTGTCAGCTCTGCCCTGAGGTCAGACCAGGGGGAAACATCCTTGGGCTGCCGCATGAGTGGGGAGGATTAGACAGGAGGCTAAGTCTGGGAGGGCTGTCAAACACAGTCTGGCTTAGTAATGGGACCTCTGGGCATCCATCAGAAGGGAGAACAAACCCCTGGGGCATGGCTGCATGAGGAAGGGCCAGCCTAGACTCTAGACTCTTCTCCCAGTGAAATGGAGACCGCTCATGGGGAGGCAGCCGGACCAGGCAGTACTGGTCATTTAAATATTCATGGTATTGAATCAACAAGTTTGCAGGTGGAAGATCATTATTAAGCTCCTACTATGTTCCAGATACTGTGCTAAGCACCAGGCATACAAAAAGAGGCAAAGGCCAGTCCCTGCCCTCAGGGAGCTCACAATCTAATGAGGGAGCCAGACATGCAAACAACTATGTACAGACAAACAAGATCTATACAGGATAAATTGGATACAACTAATAGAAGAAATATATTAGCATCAAGATGGTTTCCTGTGGAAAGTAGGATTTTAGCTGGGATTTGAAGGAAGCCAAAGAAGCCTGACAATAATTATCATGGAATTGGTGTCAGAGGAACTGGGTCCAATCTGACTTTATTGGTTTCCTACCTGTGAGACTTAGAGCAAGTGACATCACCGATCTGGGCCTCAGCCTCCCCTCTGTAAAACAAGGAGGGGGGGGGTTGCAAAGATGCCCCCCCCAGTCCCTTTGGGCTTTAGATCCAGGGTTCTATGAGATGGGTCTGTGTGAGGTAAATAAAATATGAAGACTTCACAGAGAAGATATGTATAAAGATATGTATATACATATACATATCTTTATACATATCTTCTATATGTATATATATATAGATATATATATACATATATATATATATATATATATATATATATATATATATATATATACTAAGAAATGTTTAAAAATCAAGAAATAGGGAAATAGGAAAGTGAAAAAATTCTGAGGCTGTGAGAGTCTGATGGCTCAGCCTCTGGGAAAGTTTACCCTGAAACTTTTTATTCTTTCTTCTGGTTTTGGTTTAAAGATTTGCTCAGTAAGAATAGGGTTGCTGTGACCTGCTTTCCTTTACTGTAAAAGTACTGTAGAAGAATGGAGAGGGTCTCCCCCTCCCCTTATCCTATTCTCCTTCTTTAGATTCATAGATGTCACCTCAGTTGTAATCATCAGCTAAGGGAATGAGAATTGGAGTTTCTGTGCCTCAATTTCCCGGTTCTTTGTCTAGCTTTTGTGCTCAAATTGTAAGCCCATCTCCCAGCCAATGGTGAGAAGGGTCAGAGGCGGGAATTCTCTTGTGTTAGGTATGATTATTGGTGCTTTGCTCCTTGTAAAGTGCCTCCATTGCTAGATCCGTTCTAGCAGAGGATGCCCTATTCTCGAAAATTGAATAAAATTTATTTCTGTTCCCACCCTGAGATGGCTCCTTATTATAAATTTAATTAGGGAGAGTCTTTCAACCCACACAGTTTCAACTGTTGATGCTTCCAGGGAGACTCTGAGCCAGGGCAGAATGAGCCCGATTCTATGGTTCCCAGGGGAACCTCTGGCTGGGAGCCAGAGCCAAAGTCCTCAGTATCAAATCTGAATCCCATGAGCCCAGAGCTTGGAGTGCTATGTCACAGGTAACCCACATATGTATCACTTCCTGGAGAAGGGCAAGAAATCCCCCTTCAGAAACATCTCTACATCATGTCCTATCTAGACCAATTATCCAGTTTCACAGATGGGGAAGCTAAAGTCCATAGAGATGAAGGGACTTACCCTTGGTTAATACAGATGGTAAGTGGGCAAGGTGTGACTCCAGAGCCATCAGAGTTCAAATCCAACAGACCCTCCCCCTTTCCAGGCTCATGACTAGTAGACTGTTGAGGATGCAGAGTTCACCTGACTCCACCGTTTACCACTTCCTTCCCTATACCCCAACTTTCCCCACCTCCAGCTTTCAGCAGCCAAAAAAACACAAGGCTCTGTTCCAGGTGTGATCATTGCCCCTCCCAGGACACAGGCATCTCCGGTGATTTCATGGGAGACCTTTGGGAGAACAGATAAAGCCCTTTCAATATTGTTCCCTCCAGTAAAGGTCATCTGCCTTCAAACAAAGGATCTGTTTGTCATCGTGGCTTTTTTAATGGCTGGCTCACTGGAGGCAGTCACCTGTCTTTTGACTTTGGGAACATGATTTGGAAAGGCTGCAAACTGCTGGCTGAGCCAATGGCTTTTCTCCAGGCATCCTTTTCCAGAATCTTTCTCTCTGGTCATCCTAAGGGCAGGGGAAAGAGCACTTGCTGAATCTGGAGTTTGAGCATCTCTATTCAAGCATCTGATACTTCCCACCTGGGTGACTTTGGACAAGTCATTTACATCCCTTCACCTGGTTTCCTCCTGTCTAAATAATAATGACTCACCCTCATGTGGTATTCAAAGTTGTTTTCACAAGGCATCCATCCAAGAGCAAGCATTTATTGAGTACCTACTGTGTTCTAGAGCAGCTAGGTTGTACAGAGGATAGAGCACTGGGCTTAGAAGCAGGCTCATCTTCCTGAGTTCAAATCTGGCTTCAGATACTTAACTAGCTGTGTGACCCTGTTTGCCTCGGTTTCCCCATCTGTAAAATGAGCTGCAGAAGGAAATGACAAACTACTCCAGTATCTCTGCCAAGAAAGGGAGTCACAGAGAGTTGAACACAACTGAAAAATAATTCAACAACAACTGTCCTGTGATTCTGCCTTTTTTTGTATCCTCGGTCTTTAGCATAATGCCTAACACACAGTAGGTGTTTAATAAATATAAATGATTTACTGACTAGGTGCACGAAGACAAAAATGGAATAGTTTCTGCCCTCAAGTAGCTTGTCCCATTTTACATGTGAGGAAACTGAGGCTCTGAGGGTTGTCAGAGGTAGGATTCAAATCTGGCCTCGGACCCTCACTAATTATGTAACGCTGGCATACCTACTTCCCAGCATTGTTGTGAAGCTCAAATGAAATAAAATTTGCAAGTCAATGTGCAGACTTTAAAGGGCTATGTAAATGTTTGTTGTCACCATCATCATTGTCATCATTACCACCATTCTCACCATCACCATCTCCATCCCCATCATCATCATCACTACTACCACCAACCCCATCATCATCATCATCACCATTATCACTACCATCATCATCACTATTATCACCACCCTCAATACCACCACCGTCATCATCATCATCACCATCATTATCACTATTATCACCATCATCATCACCACCATTGCCATCATCACCACCATCATCACCATCACCATCAACATTATCACTAGCATCATCATCACCATCATCACCACTATCAACATCATCACCATCCCCATCATCATCATCATCGCCACTACCACCACCATTATTACTACCATCATCATCACTATTATCACCATCCTCAATACCACCACCGTCATCATCACCACCATCATCATTATCACTGCCATCATCATCATCACCATCATTATCACTATTATCACCATCATCATCACCACCATTGCCATCATCACCACCATCATCACCATCAACATTATCACTAGCATCATCATCACCATCATCGCCACTACCACCACCATTATTACTACCATCATCATCATCCCCATCACCACCACCATCACCATCCTCATTACTACCACCATCATCATCATTGTTATCACCATCCTCATCACCACCACCATCACCATCCTCATCCTCATCACCATCATCATCATCCAAACCTCATAGGATCCTAGATCCAGGGCTGGAAGGGCTGTCAGCAGCCACCTGGCTCAGACCCTTCATTTTTACCAAGGAGGAAACCAAGGCTCAGAAAGTTGAAATAACTGGCCTGGCATCACACAGTCCATAAACACCAGAGTCTGGTTTTGAAATCCTAGACTCTAAGAAGAATCTTCTTTGCTTCATGGTGAATTTATTCATCGTCTGTCCTTCCTTCAAGAGTTCCACCTTCTGCTCCAGACCTTCCCATTCCACCCCCAGTGGTTAGAACTCTCTCCTCACTTTGTATGATTTTGTAGGAGACAATGTGTTGCCAGTAGGAAACATGTCGGGATTTAGAGGCAGAAAACCCAAATTCCAGACCTGGCCCTACCACTTACTGTGCGACACTGGGCAAATCACTTCACCACCCTGGGCCTCAGTTTCCCCATTTGTAAAAGAAGGGGGTTGGGCCACGCAACCAAGTCAAGGCCTATGATTCTATATATATACTTTTTATTTATTTACTTGTGTACATGTTGTGTGCCCCACCTAATAATAATAATAATAATAGCTACCATTTACATAATACTCACTATGTGGTGGGTGAGACCACTAAGTGGCTCAGTGGATAGGATGCTGGGCCTGCAGTGAGGAAGATCTCGGACACTTACTAGATGTATGACCCTAGGCAAGTCACTTAACCTCTGTCTGCCTTAATCTATTGGAAAAGGAAATGGCAAACTACCCCAGTATCTTTGCCGAGAAAACCTCATGGGCAATATGGCCCATGGGGTCACAAAGAGTTGGACATAACTGAACCACAACAAATGTGCCAGGTGCTTCATGATTACCTCATCTGATCCTCACAACAACCCTGGGGGTAGGTGATATTATCATTCCCATTTTACAGATGGGGAAACCGAGGCAGAGTGATTTGTCCAGGGTCACACAGCTAATAAGTATCTGAGGCTGGATTTGAACTAAGGAAGACAAATCTTCCTGACACTAGGCCTGGTGCTCTGTACACTATGGCGCCACCTAGCTGCTCTTAGAATGGAAACTCACTGAGGGCAGGATTGTACCATTTTTGTCTTTGTATCCCTAGCATCTTGGCTAGTGGGTACTAGCAAATGCTTGTTAGATTGATTTAGAAGAGCAGTCAGCGCCCTCATCACTCTAAATCCCCTCATTCTACCCTCTGGTTCTGGGCCCTTTCTCTCTCTCTCTCTCTGCAAAGTCGGTTCCCTGGAGAAGTCTCCTTCTGTCTTTCCAGGGTAGTAAGCAGAGCTGACTCCAAAAATATCTGATCTCTGTGAATTTGAGGAACCTGGGCCAAGCCCTCAAAACATGAGTGGGTGAGTGAGTGGGTGGGTGGGTTGTTGAGTGGATGGGTGGTGGGTGAAAGGACGGGAAGGTTCAGAAGTCCCCTGAAAAGGCACCATGATTGGGGTTTAGTCCTCAGCTTTGGCAGCTCGCTCTTGTGGTTCAGTTAAATTCCATACAACATTTTGGGGATCGTTGCCCTATGAAAGGTGCCCAGGGACTCTAAAGCAGCTCAGGGGGATCTAATTACTTCTGATCAGCAGAGCTAGGACAGTGTTGGCACAGATGGGCAATTGCTTTGTTGGCACCATGGGAGTGACAGAGACAGTATGGCTTATGAGCCGGGTGAATGGGATGAACCCTGCATCCTGAGCATCATCATCTATAAAATGGAGGTAGAAGGAGGGGCTTAGATGAGCTGATGCCTAAGGTTCCTTCCAGCCTTCAGAGTCGCCAAGCTACGTGCTGGGACCTAAGCCTCACCAGTGGGTGATCCTGAGGAAAACCCAACTCAATGACCACTGTCCTTGGCAGTCCTGCTGTGTGTCCTCAGAGGAGCTGCCCCTCTCTTATACTGACCCATTCCTTCCCATGAGTGTGAGGCCATTTAGCATAGTCCTGGGCTGTCTTTGCAGATATGTCACATGTGCTGACCCCTTCCAGACCATCCCTCCCCTGAATGGAAAGACCCAGACTGAGAGTCAGGAAGCTTGCGCTCCCTTCTCAGGTCCTGTTTTCCCCTCTGTAAAATGAAGACATTAGGAGCTTCTTGGGCATCAAGGTGAGACATGCTCCTGGGATCCAAGTCTAGTTTTCAAGGGGAGAATAAAAAAAAACAAAACAAAAACAGCCCATGTTTCCCAGAAATCTTCACTTCTCATCCCCCTTACATTTCTCTAAAGAACCAATGACAGGAATGCTAGAAGTGAAACAACCTTAACATCAATCCAAGGGAGTCAAGATGGCCTTGGCTCCTCTTTATCAATCCAGGCACAAGGCCCAGGCTAGGTGGTCCATGGGCTTTATGGACATCTGAGGGTGGGAGAGTTCATCAGGCCTGTGGTCTACGGTGGCTGGCACTGCTCCTGGTCCAAAAGATGTGCTTAAACAGAGAAAATTTGGAAAGCTACAATAAAACTGGCACACTCACTCTTCCACTCACTCACTCACCCACCCACCTACCCACTCACCCACCCACTCATTCACCCACTCACTGACCTACTTACTGACCCACTCACTCACCAACTCATTCACTTACCCACTCTCCCACCCACTCATCTACTTACCCACTCACTCACCCACTGACTGACCTACTCACTGACCCACTTATCCACCCACTCACCCACTTACCCACTCATTCACCCACTCACTCACTCACTCACTTACCTACTCACTCTCATTCCCTCTCACTTAGTCAGTCACATAGGTTTCTGAAGCTCTCAGGCAAATGGGGTTTTATAGAATGTCTATTTTCTGAGGGCTTAGCCCAGGTTCCTTAAATGCACAGAGGCTTAATAAATTATTCGCATACTGCTTGATTAAAATAAAAACTGGATTTTAATGGAGTGACCATTCCAGCCACCTTCTGGGTCTGGAGCTGGGTGATCCCACTGCTCGGCCCATGGACAGGGGAATTCCATCATCACTGAATGAAAAGAGCTATCTTTGCTGGAAAGAGTCGACGTACAATTCAATTCCATTTAATTGTCAGGGTCTGCGCTAGTTGCTGAGAATAAAGACCAAAGTGAAACCGTACCTGCCCACAAAGAGCTTATATTCTACGTTGGTGGCGGTAGTTGGGGGGAACAAAGCAGAAATAGAGAAATAAAGACAAGAAGAAGACAGAATCTGAGAGTTGTAGGGGACCTCAGCAGCCACCTCAGCCAACCTCATCCATGAAAGGAATCCCTGCTCTCTTATACTCTAGGAGCAGCAAGTAGGTCCGTTTGATTGGAACACAGAGCATGGTGAGTAATGTGTACTCAGTCTGGAAAAAGAAGGTGAAGCCAGATTGTAAAGGGCTTTAAATGACAGAGTTTTTTTTCTTTCTTTCTTCCTTTCTCTCCCTCCCTCCCTTTCTTTTCCTTCTTTCCTTTCTCTCCCTTCCTTCCTCACTCCCACCCTTCATTCCCTTCCCTTCTCCTTCTTTCCTTTTTTTCTTTCCTTTTTTCCCTTCCGTTCTTTGCCTCCCTTCCTTCCTTGTTTTCTTCCTTCTTTCCTTTCCCTTCTCCTTTCTCTTTCTTTCATCTTTCTTTCTTTCTTTCTTTCTTTCTTTCTTTCTTTCTTTCTTTCTTTCTTTCTTTCTTTCCTTCCTTCCTTCCTTCCTTCCTTCCTTCCTTCCTTCCTTCCTTCCTTCCTTTCCTTTCCTCCCCCTTCTTTCCTATTCATTGGCCTCATTCTACTTTGATCAGCTCCAGCTCTGTGACCTGCTCATTTCTGACCTGGGCCAGGTTTGCTCCTCCAGAGGCAACCTGAAGCAATCTCCTTCCCGGGGGCTCACTGTGTTAATGTCGAATTAGTGTGGACACCCTGTGGGCTTAGTCCACTGAAGCTCAGAACTCCTGAACTAAAGAGATCCACTAGCTTCAGCCTTCGCAGTAGCAGGGACTGTACTTTATCTCCAGTCAGTTGGGAGGCACAGAAGCTTCCTGAGTATGGGGAGTGCCCTAATCACTCTTCTGCCTTAAGAATATTCTTCTGGCAGCTGTGGGGAGGATGGCTTGACTTGAGGGTGGGAGCTGGGAGTGGAGACTGGAGATGGGAAGACTGAGTAGGAGCTGTTGCAAAATTAGAGGGGAGAGGTGCTGAGAGCCCAGGCATGAAGTGGGTGATGAATGGTGGGGCTTGTGCATGCATAGAAAAGGAAAGTAAGGAGAGAGATTGTTCAAGCAGAACCAGTATGTCAACACTCAAGAGCATTTAATGGGAGGGTTAAGCGCATATTTTGCTGGGAAATAAAATGCTTTGTGCTGTCATGCTTATACTATTCCATAAGAAAGACCAGGACAGAGTTTGTCTTTGTAACCCTAGTCCCTAGCACAATGCCTAGTATACAGTAGGAACTTAATAAATGCCCCTCCCCACCATGAATTGAATGAAAGGAAACAGGCTCTTAGATTTAGAGTTGGAAGAAGCCTTATAGATGATTAAACCCAACCCTCTCATTTTAGAGGAGAAACTGAAGGCCAACAGACAGAGGGATTGGCCAAGATCACACGACTAGGAGCCAGCAGATCTGAGAGTTGAACCCAAGTCTTCCCGGATCTAAAGCCAGTGTTCTTTCTGCTCTCACCCAGGTTATTGATCAATTCACAAGCACTGATTAAGCTTCTGCTATTTGCTGGGTACCTTGGTGGGATACGGATATAGTCCCCGATGGTGCCTGCTCTCTTTAGGGGAACACAACACACGTACATGCTGGGCAAGGCTGGAGCCAGCCAAATAAAGCTGATAGTTAAATTTTCAATGTGAGCATGTATTTGTATTTTGGAAATAAAAAACACGCTACAAACCAGGGTCTGATTTAAGAAATGTTAGAAAATGTTCGTCATGCATGTGTCATGGGCACAGTTTTTTTCAGTGACCTGGTTGTTAAACATTTACCAGAATATCCCCGCATATAAGTAATAATAACAGCTAACATTTACAAAGCACCTACTATGTGCTTAATTAAATAATTTCTATTGCAATTATTTTTTCACTTGATCCTCACACAACCCTGGGAAGTTGGTGAGTAGGTGGTATTATTGTCCCCCATTTTACTGATGAGGAGGAAACCAAGGCAAACAGGTTAAGTGACTGCCCAGGGTCATGCCGCTAGGAAGTATCTGAGGCCAGATTCGAACTCAGGTCCTCCTGAGTCCAGGACCCACCTAGCTGCCCCAACACTCAGCTTGAGAAAGATGACTTTATTCTCTGAAGTTTTTAACTCAGAATTTCCCCCTTCAGCAAGTCCCGATTGACTTTGTGGGGCTTTTCATGGGTTCTGTGGGTGGGCAGGCCCTCCGGGATTCTGCCACCTGCCTTGTAAACCACTCTGATAAGGGTTCTGAGTTCTCGTGGGATTCAGCAGGTGGCGCCGCAGGACCCAGAGCTGGAAGGGCCATCAGAGGACAAAGAGTCCAACGTTCACTGTGCAGGGAGGAGACTGAGGCCCTGAGTGCAGAAGGGACTCGGCCAAGGCCACCTAAGCAGTAAGGAGCAGAGATGGGATTCGAACCCTCGGCCTCCAAATCCAGTCTGAATCATGGGTGTCTATATAGTGAGCATGGGCACGGTGGCCAGAGTGACGTCACCTGGCAGCTCCTCCCCCAACCCCGTGTCAATATGCTCAGAGACCTAAGTGATCCTCATCCATCCTGATCTTCAGGGCCTTCACTGTACAGGCTGCTCTGTTCTCAATGTTGTCCAGTTTATCATCAGCTTTCCTGAATGGTAGTGCCCAGAGTGGAGCAGATGGAGTCTGGGGAAAACAGAATCCCTCTGTCCCCTGAGCACTATGGGAGGGAAGACAGAGAGAGAGAGAGAGAGAGAGAGAGAGAGAGAGAGAGAGCAGAGAGAGAGAGAGAGAGAGAGAGAGAAAGAGAGAGAGAGAGAAAGGAGGAGGAGGAGGAGGGAAAAAGAAGAGAGAGAAGGAAGGAAAGAAGGAGGGAGGGAAAGGGGAGAGAGAAGGGTGGGGCACAGTAAAACAGTCCCTGCTTTCAAGAATTTAACATCATAGTGGGAAATTTTTGGACTTGGGGCAAATATCACAATCTGGCCCTTTCGGCCTTCCCCTGCCGGAGCTTCCCTCTTTAAACTCAACTTCCTTCTACTCTGTATGAGTCTTATATTTACTTATTTATTTGCATTTTCTCTCCCCATTTGAATATAATCTCTTGAGGGCAGGGTCTTTTTTGCTCTTTCTTTGTATCCCCAAACACTCAGTATAATGCCTGGCACATAGTAGGTGATTAATAAATGTTCCATGTTCGAAGGGCACCCTCGGCTGAAGTGGGGGTCATCAGCCTGTGTGTGGGGGTGTGTGGTTCTGTATAGGAGATAGAGACTGAAGGACACCATGAGGCTGCTGCCACCAAGTATATCTATCCCATAGCTTGGGTCACACTGGCTTCAATTTTGCCCGGGGAAGCCGAATACACAATCTAGCTGCTCCCCTACTCTTCCCCAGATCTCACCCCTACCTTCTTTCTCCTCCAAGGAAAACAAGCATTGGCCAGTGGCTCTTTAAAATTTTCCATCCCAAGGCATATTCTAGGATTCTGGGAAATTCCTTGTCCTGGACCAAACTCCTGGTCACCCCATCCTTGTTTTTTTTTTTTTATGGGTCTAGCTGGAAGGAAGCTAAAAGGAATCTCTCTTCCTTTGCTAATCCAAACCATTCTTCTCAGAGAAATCCACTGACATTTCAGTGAAGCTACAGAAGATCTGTTATCAGCACTCCTAGAAGCCCAGCTTGCAGCTGCCATCTGTCCATGTTCCAAGCCTCCACACAGCCCCATTTAAACAGATCTAATTCTCCCTAATTACATTAGGTGTTCTGTTCCAATAAGGACCCTTTACAGGGTCTGGGAGAGCTCAAAGCCCTCCTGCTGTGGGCATCAGGGACAGCAGTGTGAGCATCATTAGACGCCCAGGCAAGGGAAGGCGATTGTCTAAGATGACAAGACTAGAGCTAAAAGGGATCTCAGAAGCCCATTGTGTCCAAAGCTTCCATTTCACAGATGAGGAAATAAATCCCTGACTGAGCTGTTTACTATGTACCAGGCATATTGCTAAGCACTACAGCCATGTAGATGGAAGGTAACCTTAGAGAGAAGATACTAGTGACTTATCCCAGGTCACATGGTAAGTGGAAGATGCAGAATTCAAATTCACATCATAGGATCATTGATTTAGAACCAGAAAGAGGCTTAGAGGCTAGCCGGTTCAATTCTCCCATTTTACAGATAAGGAACTGTGGCTCAGAGAGATTCAAGAGCCCGTTTTTATTGAGCCCAAATCCTCTCTCCATCCACCTTTCTTTCCCACTGCCACACTGCCCCCGGGGCTTTTATTTCATGTAAAGCAGCAGAAACTCTGGAGCCAAGGATACAGGATCCTCTTTCCCTCTCCCCTCGGACTTTGGCCACATCCAAGACAGCAAAATTATCTGGACACCTGAAGGACAGACAGCCTGAACCCTGAACCCTGGGGGAAAGGTTTGTATTCACCTTACCTCTCAAGAATACAATCTCTGGAGGTTTTAATTGGGCCATCCTTCCTCTTGAGCCAGTGTCTGGTTAGAGGAACTGATTTGGGTGAATGTGTAAACCTGAATGCCCCGCTCTCTCTCCTTTGGAGCTTCTGATTGGTGCTAGCCCAAACATGGAAGGGTGACCCTGAAGTTGTCAGGCTTTTGATCCGTGGCCAGTCGGGTCTTTGGCAATTTTCTGGGGAGATGGAGCAGCAGGATCTGCCTGGTGGCTTCTCATTGTTATAGCAGCATGGAACATGGGAAAAAGCCCAAGACTAGGAGTCAGGAGCCTGGGTTCAAATCCTGGTTTTTTCCACTAACTAGCTGTGTGACCATTTTGCACTCACTTAACATCCCTGGAGTAGTTCCTTATCTCTAAAAAATGAGGGAGATAGATGAGTTTTTTTTTAAAGGTCTCTTTCAGCTCTAATAGTCTATGGAAATTGCCCATGGTGTCTGGGGAAGATCATCATACCCTGAGTCTAAACAAATCTCATACTCCTTATCTTACAGAGAGGAAAATGGATGGGTTTGACTCATAAATTAAAGAGCATTTATTAAGCTCCTACTGTGTGCCAGGCCCTGGAGCTGCGAAGACCAAAGTTAAAACAGTCCTGTTCCTCAGTTTGACATTCTATTGGTAGAGTCAGCATGGGCACAGAGAAGTATATAAGGAGCTACAAAATGCATATAAGTAAAATCAATGCAAGTGATTTTTTTGGGGGGGGGGACACTAGAAGAGGGGGGAGGGCAGGGCTCAAGAAAGATGTCAGGTAGGAGGTAACTGCTGCAAACTGGGCTTTGAAGGAAACATCTGGTCCTTTCTACCTCTTCATCTAGGATCTATAAGCAGGATGTGGTGAAGAAGACCTGGTTTTTAGTTTTGCCTGACCATAATGACTGGGTGACCCTGCGAAGTTACCTTCTCAGTGCCCCAGGCAATTCTCTAAGGCTTACATTCTACAAGAGTTGCTGAGAGGGACTTCCATACCAGAAATGCCCAACATGAATGACATCATCACAGGTTTATAAAGACTGTTGCATTATCCTTTGTTCTCGAAGAGATCATGGCATCAGGGAAATGATGACAGGACTTGAATTGACTTTGATTTGAGTGAGGGAGGGCTCTGCGAGGTCATCAGCCTCACTTTCTCCTCCAGAGCCATCTGGGTCCAGTGGCCAGATATCACCAGGTCGACTGGAGATGGCCCAGGATGCATTGGGAGACCCTGGCCCTTTCAAGCTAAGGATTTATAGGTTCTCACTTAGAGTGAGGTAATGCCCATTGAGTGAATAGGTGTCTTTAAGAAGTGAGTCAGGTGGGGCAGCTAGGTTGCACAGTGAGTAGAACATCAACCCTGGAGTCAGAAGACCTGAGTTCAAATGCAGCCTCAGACACTTTGACACACTTACTAGCTGTGTGACCTTGAGCAAGTCACTTATTAACCCCCAATTGTCTTGCTTTCCTCCTCTAAAAAAAGAGTCAAGAGAAAGAAGAAAAATAAATCAAACTAGGAGGGGAAGACCCTCAGCGTTGAAAGGGATCAGTAAAGCTCAGAACTCCTTGGCTCAATGCTCCCCAGATTTTTACCTGCTTTGGGTTGGTCATTATCCTTCTGAAGTGAGCTCATCCCCTCTGAAGTAGCCGAAAGCTCTTGGTTTTTACAAAGATTGGTCATTTTCAGAGCTCTGGCCAGTGGGCATCCCAGGAGGGCCTTGGGAAACCTCCAGGGGGTGGAGTTACTGGCCTGGCAGGATGAGGCCCTTCCAAAAATAGCTCAGTGGCTCTGGGAGGAAGCAGGAGTTCCAAAGGGACCTAGCAGAGTCACAGTGAGGGACCACTCTGCTGATGACAGATGTGCTGATAAGACTGGCCTTGCCCGTTCAGCGGCTTTGAAAGGAGCTGGGTCACCTCTGTGGGCTGTTTGGTTCCTCCCCTGGGACTGAATCGTGAGCCAACTCCAGCTTGGTGAACAAGGGAATCTAGCAGCTTCCCACAGGCGCTCCTCCCCCATCCTTGGCCTATTAGAATCCTCCATCTGTCACTTTCTACCTGGGACACCTCAGGTGAATCATGCAATCTCTCCGGCCTTCAGTTTCCTCCTCTGTACCTGGCACACAGTAGGCACTTAACGAATGCTTGTTGATTAACTGAGCCATAAATTGAGAGGGTTGCTCGCTCTAGTAACAATCACTTTTGAAGTTTTTGAAGAACTTTACAAATATCTCATTTGAGACTCACAAAAACCCTGGGACGGTGATACCATTTTAATCCCCATTTTGCAGAGGAGGAAACTGAGTAGACAGAGGTTAAACTTGCCCAGAGTCACACAGCCAATAAATGTCTGAGGTTGGATTTGAACTCATGTCTTCTTGACTCCAGATTTATTGCTTTATCTGCTGGGTAACTAGGGTCTCTTCCAGTTCTAATTCATCCCACCTAAATCTTGTGTGCACACAGTTGTTTTCATGTTCTCTCCCATTAGACTATAAGCTCCCTGAAGGCAGGCATGGTGTTTTTTTTAATCTTCTCTCTATTCCCAGGGTTTAGTACATAGTCAACTTGACATAAATGCCTACAATCCTTCAAATCACTCTTCAGCTGCCACCTCCCAAACAAGGCCTTGCCCGATTCCCCTTGGTTACTAGAGCTCTCTCCTTCAAATGACTTCAGAGAACTTTGTATAAGTACATACATGACTTTCTCAGAGAACTCCAGAAAAGGGAACTCAGCTTTTGATTGGAGAACTAGACCTGAAGCAATGACCAAACCCAAACCACTTTGTTCATTCTTAGTATTTACCTGTGTACCTAGTGCAGGGTGGGGAACCTGCGGCCTTGGGGTCACATGTGGCCACACTTGAGGACCTAGAGGGCCACATGTGACCCCGAGGCCGCAGGTTCCCCACCCTGCTAGTGAGTCTCCCCTCCCCCTTCTAGAACTAGCACTCCTGTGTCTGTTACCATGACTGATCAGCTGATGGCTGATGTATCCCCTCATACAATGGAGCTTCCTGGGTGCAGGGGCTGTTTTGTTTTCATCTTTTGAGCATGGTAATAGCTAATAGCTAGCATTTTAAAATTTTCAGAGCACTTTACATATGTTGCGGTTCAGTTGTTTCAGTCCGGTCCAACTCTCTGTGACCCCATTTGGGGTTTTCTTGGCAAAGATACCAGAGCAGTTTGCCATTTCCTTCATTTTATAGATGAGGAAACTGAGGCAAACAGGGTTAAGTGACTTGCCCAGGGTCACGCAGCTAGTGAGTGTCTGAGGCTGGATTTGAACTCTCTACTTCGCCACCTAGCTGCCCTTATATGTCATCTCACTTTATTCCCCGTGCCTAGACCAGTTCCAATAGGTGCTTAATAAGTGCTGGGTTGATTGGTGATAGATGATAGAATCGATACTGCTATCCTAGAAGTGCCCCTTCTAGGAAGCCAAGTTGTATGTCTCCCTCCCCTTCTGTCTCCAGTTTGGGTCTTTTTATCCCAGAGCTGCAAGCACATGATAAGAAAACAGAAACCCTTGTACCAAGAAGCCCTACCTCGCCTCCCTCACCATCCAGGGATGGTGAAATAAGGAAGGAAGCTTGTCTTCAGCTGCCTTTGGTGTCATCAGTATGTCTGAAAATGAGGACCCTCTTTTACAGTGAGGTTCCACCTCCTTGACAGTGCCTGCCAATGCTCTGGCTTCATTCTCAATGCCAGTCACTCAGAATGGAGCTGTGTATACATACCCTCAGCTTGTCAGTCATGCCCACCTCTTTGAATGGCAAAGAGAAACCCAGGATCCTACATCGGAGCAACTTCAGCAAAGGCTTGCCTAGTTCAATCCCTTCATTTTATACAGGAGGAAGCAAAGGGCCATACAGGGGGGCCAAGTCTGAATTTGAACCCAGAATCCAGAGCCAGTATCTGTTCCACTATTGTGTAATGCAGGAAGGAAGCTGGAGTATCTTCTGGACAGCTATTCATTTTGACAAATCAGGAAGATGAGTCTCAGAGAAGGATCACCAGCTGCTGGTCTCATGGCCATTA
Organism: Trichosurus vulpecula; assembly: GCF_011100635.1. Classification (NCBI taxonomy): domain Eukaryota; kingdom Metazoa; phylum Chordata; class Mammalia; order Diprotodontia; family Phalangeridae; genus Trichosurus; species Trichosurus vulpecula. The sequence goes on along the minus strand of NC_050573.1, from coordinate 27,723,161 downwards.
AGCTGTCCAGGGGAGCTTAGAATTTCTAGGTTTTGGCTCAAGGGCAGTCAGGGGGGAGCTGGGTTCGGACCGCCTCCAACATTTATTAGCTATAGGACCAGAAGCAATGCCCCTTGACCGATTTCTGAGCTTCGGTTTGCTCATCAGTAAAATGGAGACCATAAATGCCTGTAGCACCGGCCTCACAGGCTGGTAGTTAAGATCAAAAGAGATAATGTATGCAGAACACTTTGCACCTAGTGTTCTGAACCTGGCATTTTATGGGAGGGGGAGGGAACTTCCTCGTGTGGAAACCCCCTCCAGTGATACAGATCGCAAACCCAAAAGCAATGTGTCTGTACTTCTATTGTGTGGGGGAGAGGGGGGTCTGGTCTTGTTATATTTCATCAGTGAACTAGCACTCGTGCAGAAAAACAAATCATCTCAACAGTTTCAGAGTTGCCAGGAAGCAGGGAGAGGTTCAATGATCCGCCCGTAGTCAAAACAGGGTTGTTGTCGAGGCTGCTCTTGGATCCGGGCTTTCCGGACTTTCCGATCGAGCCCATCCCAACACTCCAAACTGAACCCATTCCCCTAAAGGTGCTAGATAAATGACAATTATTTGATTTGTTTCATCCTTGGTCCAGTCCTGAGACTTCCTCATTGCAGGAAACCTGGCTCTAGCGGCCCTGCCCGGTGCCTGAAACTTCTAGTCTCCGGGAGTTGTTGGGGGCACTGAGGGATTTAAGAGACTCGCCCAGGGTCACACGGCTAGTCCTTGGGTCAGGGCCGGACTTGAAGCCGGGACTTCCTCCCTCTGAGCCCAGTTCTCATCTCACCACAACACACACCCTCTGTCCTAGGAATCGTCATTGTTTTTGGCATTCCACGTCCATTTTTCCCGCACCGCTGAGGTCTCCCCGAATACCTTCCTAACCTCACCTCCAGACTGGCCCCTCTGTGCCCTTCTCCTCCCTCCTCCCCGGCCAAGAGGAATGACAAGAAAGTAGATCGACCCCAAGCAGTGAGAGCCCACCCAGGGCAGTCGTCCGAAACCCCCGGCTCTTGCGGAGCAGAAGGGAGAGCCCCCTGCTCTCGGAAACCCCAATAGCGGCCGATCCAACCCAGGCGGTACTCAAACAGTCTTGCCCACGAGTTCCCGGACCTCCTCCGACATGGACTGGGAAGAGCCCATCCTTCCAGAAGGGAGCTGGACGAGGAGAGACGAGGGACAGAGCTGGGGAGCAGCGCGCGTGGACACCCTCTACTCCACTGACTGGGGTGCCCCCGAGATGGGCAGGGGAGCGCAGGTGCAGGCAGGGAGGCGCTCGGTGCAGAGCGCCCAGCAGCAGCAGCAGGACCCCGCTGGTCCTCCTGGCCAGCCGGAGCCAGCCCGGTTCAGCACTGCAGCCCGGACTGCGCCCAGCAGCCAGCCCGGTGGCCAGCGGGGAGGAAGCCAAGAGTCTGTACGTGGAGAGAGGGAGCTTGGTTAATTTAGAGATAGAGAGAGGCGGGCGGGTGCGTCCGCCGGGTCCAAGAGCTGCCGTGTTCCCGAGACTGCAGGAGACCAGGAGGCGCAGACCTGGAGGTCAGAAAAGCCTCCTAACCTTCCTTCGGCGCTGCATGGAGTCCGGCACCGCAGCCCTGCGGCTCTCTGGAGCTTCTGGGCCGGGGATGGAGGTTGGAGGTGGGGGGGGGGGGGAGTATCCTTTAACCCTCTCTATCTTCCTAACCCCCTTCCCCCACCACATTTAACAGCATTTAGGCTTTTAAAGTCTGGGCCCCTCGTTGAGCGATAGGAATGAGAGCTGGAAGATAACCAAGGGAACATCGAATCTCACCTCCTTCTTCTACAGATGGGGAAACAGAGGCAGAGAAGTGGAGAGGAAAGCGCTCTGACTTTGGAGATCCAGGACCTGAGTTTGAATACTGAGTCTATCACTAGTAACGGTGTGACCTTGGTCGAATCTCTTTACTTCTCTGGACCTCAGTTTCCCCCTCAGTAAAATGAGAAGGGGTTGGGTAAGATGCACTCCGTCATTTGGATTACAGATCTAGATTTAGGAATCTCTGTTATCTGCGGTCCTCAATCTGGAAACAAAGAACCTGGGCTTGAATCTGGGGACAGGCGCCTTTCTACCTGCGAAGCTTGGTTGGGCAAGTCACTTTCAAGAGAGGCAGAGAGGCAGCGTGCTACAGGGGGACAGTCGAACCTTGGGTCTGTCACTTATTGCCAGCATGACCTTGGGCAAGTCACTTCACCTGAGCTTCCGTTTCCTTGTCTGTAAAGTGAGGGAGTTGAAGTAGGTGGTGTCTAAAGTCCTTTCTAGTTGTAAATGTAGAATCCCACGAAGCCAGAGAGTGTCAAACTGGGGTCCTCTTCTCTACTCCTCCCCCTCCACCCAGTTACCCGTTCTGTGGAGACGGCAATGTGGTGTGATGGGAAAAGCAGCACCGGTGTGGGTCAGAACTCAGCTCTAGACCCAACTTTGCCACTGAGCAGCTGTTTCTTAATTAAAAAAAAAAATTGTACACCCACATATGTCTATGTATATATTATATGAACACTGTTAGAGTGTATTAACATCAATTATTATATTATTAATATTGTAATGTATATAGTGTATCATCTCATATATTGGGGGAGCTAGGTGAAGCACATGGAGTGCTGTGCCTGGAGTCAGGAAGACTTCCCAAATTCAAATCTGGCCTCAGACTCTTACTAGCTGCGTGACCCTGGGCAAGTCACTTAATCCTATTTGCCTCAGTTTCTTCATTTGTCAAATGGAGCTGGAGAAGGAATGGCAAAACCACTCCAATATCTCTGCCAAGTAAACCCCAAATGGGGTCACAGAGTCAGAAACAACAAAAATACCATATATGCACACATATAATAACATATATGTAAATATATGCGCACATCTATATTGTATATGTGTGTGTGTGTGTGTGTGTGTGTGTGTAACACACAGAGGTTAGGAGTGGCAAGTGGAGCCACATTGGACAGAGCACTGAATTGAGAGTCAAAGGTCCTGGGTTCAAATCCTGACTCTGCCACTTCCTACCTGAGTGACTTTGCCTAAGTCTTTCACCCTCTCTAAGCTTTGTTTCCTCATTCTTGCTGAGTGCTTGACAATCAGCTGCCGGGTTTTGTTCCTTCCAATCTCTGATCTTTCTGGTTGCTTGCCTCTAGCCCTTCTCTATGATGGCTAGCCTGTTCTCACCTGGAATACATGCGCTGCAGCAGCCTACTAATTGGGCTCCCTGCTTTCCTTCCCTTCCCTCTCCAATCCATCTTATTCACAACTGCTAAAACAGGCATCCTCTTCTGCTTTGCTTGGCCATGCATACATAGTTCTTACAAAGCTATTGTCTTTCTTTTTTCTTTAAAATTGGGGTAGGGAGGAAGGATAAATGCTTATTAACTGAAAAACGAAATCAAATGAGGAAACTGCAAAAAAACCCTTATTGGCTACAATCAAAGCTAGAGCTGAAAAAAATGGGCTGTTTGTCAGATATACACTTAATATCCAATGCCGCGTGTGGTTTCCTGATAAAGAATTAAAGAACGCATGTCAAAATCTGGTGAGTGCAATGCCGAATTGTGTAAAGCAAGGAATTGCAGCAAGAGAGGGTGCATTGCATGTTAAAATTATTTTAAAGATGCGTAAAAAAACAAATGTTTTCCTGAAGCATAGATCTGACCATACCACTCCCCTGCTCAAGAGGTTCCAGTGGTTCCCTCTTGCCTCTAAACTCCTCTGGTGTTTAAAGATCTTCACCTGTAGACTCCAGCCGCTTCTGCAGATACATCAACCATGATTCTCCTTCACACACACAGCTCACCAGCCGTTTCCTGTACACAACATTCCGACTCCATCCCCGTGCTTTGGCTCAGGCTGTCCTGTGCTCCTGGAATACATTCTTTGCCTCAGACTTATAGAATCCCAGAATTCTTTCAGTCATCTCCTCCAGGAAGCCTTCCTGATGCCCCAAGCTAGCAGTGCCACCTCCCTGGAAATTACCTTGTATCCTTTTTTGGGTGTAATATTTATTTTTGTATGTATTAAAAGTAAGTAGATGGCACAGTGGATGACAACTGGAGCTGGAGTCAAGAAGGCCTGAGCTCAATTTCTGACTCAGATACTATCTGTGTGAGCTTGGACAAGGTACCTGTGCCTCAGTTTCCCCATCTATAAAATCAGGATAATAATACCTATATCTCAAAGTTGTTGTGTGTGTATGTGGGGGTCAAATGAAATAATATTGTAAATGCTTTGCAGACCTTAAAGCAATATATAAATGCTAGTTCTCAGTCTTCACTGCCCCCCCCACCCCAATAGAATGTAAGTTCCTTGAGACTAGGTACTACTTTGTCTTTGTATCCCTCAGTGACTAGTGTAATGCTTGGCATATAACGGCCCTTAATATAAAAAAATTATATTATATTATAATATATCATATCATATCATACCATACTATACCATACTATACTATTATAATTTTATATATATATATATATATATATATATATATATATATATATATTATATATATATATTATATATATATACCTGCTAAGGAATAAATGAATGAATGAATTAGCAAGTTACTGAGCCACAGTTTGCTTCAATTTCCCCAGTAGTTTCCCAGCTTGCCTCGGTTTCCCCCATTCTATAAAATGAGGATGATAATAATAGCATCTACATCCCAAGGTTCTTGTGAGGATCAAGTGGGTTAATAGTTGTAGAGTGCTTAGCATAGTGCCTGGCACATGGTTGGTTGGTTGGTTGGTTTTTTGACCTTCATTCTCAAGAGGACCAAAATGACACCATGATGATGGAATCAAGGTACGGTGCGTCTGACTATGGCTGATCAGACCAACCCGAGCTTGGAAGGCTCTACCACAGGTTGGGCACAAATAGTCCCATATGAACATCTGGAGTGGAAATGGCTCTAAATTTGTGCATCTCGCGTTTCTTTTGAGCTACTGCAATTCTGCTTGGCTGATAGAGCACAGCACCTTCTTTGACATAGGCACGCCACGCTGAGCAGTCCTGGGCCAGTGTCTCCCATGTCTCACAATTGATTCCAAAGTTCTTCAGAGAGACCTTGAGAGTGTCCTTGGGTGTTGCTTCTTCTGAACCTCTGTGTGAGCACTTGCCTGGCGTGAGTTCTCTGTAAAATAGGTTTTTAGGCAAATGTATGTTGGCCTTCAAACAACTTGGCCAGCCCATCTGAGTTGTGTCTACAGTAGAGTTTGACTGACAAAGGTCAGTCGTGAGAACTTG